>NC_088179.1:23187734-23505591 GCF_028769735.1 Zonotrichia leucophrys gambelii | reverse complement strand
TTAATTTAATTTTAAAATTTTTCTGCAGGAGCAGCAAATGCATGCATCTGGATAATTTGGCTCTGTCAATATTGATCCCTGCTTTTTGCAGTTGTTAATCCCTCTGGGAAATGGATTCTCTCTGTAATATTCCCTGAGCTGGTGTTGATTGTTGATTCTGCAGTTTTAATTCTGCTACTTTCATTTTTCTAAGAAGAAGGAGAAATTTTCTTAATCTCAGCAGAGATAGAAGTGACAGTTAAAAATAAAAATAAAAATAAAAATTGGAGTTTCCTGTCCTCCTCCAGCTCCTGGAACACTGCTGGTGTCGAGGAGGGAGGGTGAGCATGACAGCCTGTGATCTTTGAATGCTTTATCAGTGCTCCTCAAAAATATCAAAGGAGAAACTTATTCCATGTAAAAATAATTCTGATTATTCCTCTTGGGCTGGATCTGATACAGCTCCCATGCACCATGAGGTGACTTCCTGAATATTCAGTGGAAAATGGCATTTCCAGGGATGACATCTTTTTTCTGAGGCCGTTTTTAACTTTTGGGCCCATTTTTCAGTTTTGTTGTGATTTTGTTCTGGGGGCCATGGGCTGTCCCTTGGCTCCTAGGCTGTACCACAGTGTCAAACCCCAGTTTTAGTGGTTTAAATTCTACAGATTTCCATTGGACAAAGCTTCACTTTGCAGTGGTTGTGAGTGCCTGGAGTTCCAGAGTTTTGAGGCCATACCTCCCAAATTGGCAGCTTTTTGTTTGATGAAATGTCCAGCCCTGCTCATCCTCCTCTGTCTTACTCACTGTTACCTCCTTGGGTGAATTTGTTCTTCTGGGTGTCCTTTGGAATTATTTATTTTGTTCAAAATGAGGGAAGAACAGGATCCTATTTCACCTGAACAGGTTTCTTAATTACTGAGAAAAAGGAATTTATGCAATTGTATTTTCAGATCCCTCCTCCTGGTCATTTTAAAACCACTTTATGGTTGGTATAGAAATACATTTTCAACAACTTCTGTAAAGAAATCCTCTTTTGTATCTGTCTTAATTACTGGCTTATCTCTTATTTTTATTTTACTGTTCTTTCTATTTCATTCCCAATCCTCCAGCCATCAAAAATCTCTCTAAAAAGCTGAATAAAAAGTGCAAATTTTAATGCAAGCCAGGCTGTGATGGCTGTGACACCTCTTACTGGGAGAGAACAAAGAAACCACTCAGCTCCAAATAATCCAAGTCTGCCTTGTCAGAGCTGGGGTATGGGGCCTATTAAAGCTTTATTGCAAAAGCAGTGGTGCTTAAACAAACTCACAGACCTCTGTGGGCCTCCTTCTGCATTGGCAGAAATAAAAAAAAATATTAAATAAAAGTCTTTTATATTTTACAGAATGTCTCAGTGCAGCCTTTGGGCTGCCATGGGGATAATTCTGCAGGTCCCAGCATTTTGTGATCCCAGTTCTGATCCCAGTTCTGATCCCAGCATTTTCTGATCCCAATTCTGATCCCAGCATTTTCTGATCCCAGCATTTTCTGATCCCAATTCTGATCCCAGCATTTTCTGATCCCAGCATTTTCTGATCCCAGTTCTGATCCCAGCATTTTCTGATCCCAATTCTGATCCCAGCATTTTCTGATCCCAATTCTGATCCCAGCATTTTCTGATCCCAGTTCTGATCCCAGCATTTTCTGATCCCAATTCTGATCCCAGCATTTTCTGATCCCAGTTCTGATCCCAGCATTTTCCTGGGATCTTTGCTGCTGGAGGAACCTGAGAGAGGCTGCACTGGGAAATTTTGTCAGATCATGGCAAAAGCTTTTCCTTCCCGTTGACAGATGCTCAGGGAAGGGATTCCAAGAGCTCTTGGTGGTTTTTTGGGATCCTGAGCCAAGCCTGCACAGCCCCAGCAAGGTCTGAGGCTGCACTCAAAGTGCCAGGGAAGGATCCAAAGGGATTTGCTGAAGTGTGGTTTATTCTGCATATCCAAATGGGAATTTGGGGGGTGTGGATGTTGGCTCCTCAGCCTGAAAGGACGAACCATTAACCATCAGGTTTGCACCAGGGTTTAATTCCTGACATTTTAGTGCAGATCTGATTTATGGGGTTTATTGTTCCTCTTGAAGGGATGATGTGTCTGCATCCAAACCCAGGAGGTGCTCTGGGAGCTTAAAGGGAGGAAAGGGAAAATGGTTCCTTTTGGGAAGCCCAATTAGGGGGATAAATGGCACAGACGACTTCACTAATTTATGTTCCCTGTGATTTCTGGGATGAAGCACAGCCCACAGGCTGTTCCTCTGCTCCTCAGGGCTTTGGGTAGTTTACTGTTTGTGGCTGTAAAAACACAACAGGGAATACCTGAACATATGCTGGAGCTAAATGGGAGCTGGGAAACAGCAAATGCCTCTTCCTGCAGTGTTGGTGTGCAGAACAAGGAGCTCTGGCTCTCTCATTTCCAAACCCTGTTGGAAAACACTTCAGCAAGAGGTTCTGCCTCTCAAATACCTGAATTATCCTGAAAATTATCCTGAAAATCTCTTCTTGTTCATTAAAGCAAACTCCCCCCTTGATGGGTTCATCTGTCAGGGCAGGGCTCCAGTGCCCACGGGGTTCCTTGGTTATTTTACAATTCCTTCAATATTCAAGGAGGAAAAGAAATAAATAAAAAAAGGGAAATGATTGCACAGCTCTTGCAGCTCTCATCTAATAAAACATTGTTGTGTAAAACATCGAAGTGCCAGCACTCAGGGAGCTCTGGGGAAGGATGGGCTGAGCACCTGAAGTGGTTCCTGCTGGGATGAGCTGATCCAGCCCAAATCCAGCATCCCTGGGGTCTGTGGATGAGCTCATCAGGAATTCTGTGCCTGAATCCCTCTGAAAAAACCGTTATTTAAATATGTTCCAAATGTTATTTAAAATAACATTTTGATCCAAACAGGGAATCCACACAGTGATGGCTCCTGTGCTAAGCTGTAGTAAAATCCTTAAATCTTATGGTTAAAAGGAGAAATTTATGGGAAATGTTGGGTTCCTTTGGGATTTTGGGACTGGGAAGCTTGCCTGAAATGACTGAAATTCTCTTTCCTTATACTAAAAGGTAGAAATCTCAGAATTAATCTGATTCACAGGGATTTTCCAGAGTGAATTTTTGCTTTATTGTTCAGGACATTTGGGGTAAGTTTTAGATTCATTTTGAAATGATATCTGGATTAAATAGTTTGAAGTTTATCCATTTTCATGGCTTTGCTGTTTCATTTCCATTTAAGTGGATTTAACGATAAGAAATCCTTTAAAAATGATCTCAAGGTGTCTTTTAAGGACTCATTAATTAATTTCTTTGGCTTTTGAGATATGACAGCCTTATTTGTGTGTTTTCCTTGCTGCTGTGATGGCCTAGGAATGCTAAAATTGCTAAAACTAAATTACATCTCACTTTGCTCCGTTGACTTTGGCTCAATTGCTTTTATCAGCCAGCAGATGACACTTACAGGTCATTTGTCCTCATTGGGATTCTGAAGTGGCTGAGTCGTTTTTTATTCATTCTGAAAGTATTTATTTTAATGATATTTTTGCCTGTTTTACTGTGGTTTTCAGTAAAGGGCCAGGTAGGCATTAAAGCTAACAGGCTGTTCCTAGCTAGTGACCAGGGTAATATTTATTTATGGAACCTCTGTGCCACTAAAGTTTCTCGTTTGGTGAATGCAAAGTTTCTTCTACCAGCAGAATCCATCAAGATCCTGATGGCAAACATCAAGTTTCTAAATCCAGCTGCAACTTAAGGGATAAAATGAACATTTTTTGGTTGTAGTTGTGCTCTGAATATTTCCTGTTTGTGTTATTAATGAGGTAATGGGTTTTTGTGGGATTCCAGACTGGTTTGGGTGGGAAAGGGACCTTAAAGGTTTCATTCCAGGCTGGCAGCTGGTGGATCTGGGAGTGAGGAATGCTGGTTTAATCCAATTCCATGGAATCACAGAAGGGTTTGAGCTGGAATTGGCCTCTGGAGATCCTCTGCTCCAACCCCTCTGCATCCAGAGCATCTTACACAGGAGCACATCCAGGTGGGGCTGGAATGACTCCAGAGAGGGAATTTCCAATAAAAAAACCATGGAGAACTTGAGGCCAGCTCAGGGCCAGCAGGCAGAAATTGAATTTGTTTTAAAAAGTGGTGAAACCACATCAAGGTTCACCTCCTTTCCTAATAAAAGGCATTTTTCTCAAATGCTGCTCCAAAATACCTGCTCTGAGTTCTGTGGTTTTCCCTTCGTGGTTTCCTTGATGAAGGAAGACGACCCAAATTTTTAGAAGAATTAAAAAGTTCCTGCAATCCTTTTTCCCCTTTTAACACCCAACAAGAAGCCACAAACCACTCCCAAAGGAAGCTGAGCCCTGGATTTGCCCTCTGAGTGTGGAATCACCATCAGCCCCTCAGAGAGCTGCTCCCATGGAGAGCAAACAGCAAAACCTCATCAGCACCAAACTGCTCCTGTACGTGCTGGAATTGTTGTATAACAAAGTTCTGTTGGAGAGGCAGGGTAAAAACTGATTTTTATTTATATTTTTTCCCAGATATTTGCTTTGGAAACCATTCCCAGCCTGCAAATGGGAGCACTTCCCAAAGCTCCAGGACTGAGGCACTCAGGTAAATTTTACTGGGGGAGGAAATGGATGAATTTTGACTTTGGAGCAGCGGGAGGAAAAGCAAAAGAGCTCTTGTCAGACACCTGTAGTTCAAAGGCACTTCACGTGGCCTGGCTGTGCCTGAATCATCCTCATTTGCAATTCAGCTCTCGGGGATGAGGAGTTTCCTTCCATTTGGGCTCCACAGGGGGCTCTCAGGAAAGGCTGGAGCCGGCTCAGAGAATCGCTGGAGTTAATGCAGAAATGAGCCCAGGGGTTAATGGAGCTACAGGAGCGGCTTTGGAGATGGAAAGGCAGGAGGCCAAAATCAGATTTAAAGGATATTTATTGGGAGGAATTAGGCCTTTATTAAAGACCTGCATTTCCAGATCACAGAGTGATCGGTGCTTTTTAAAGAGGCATTGAGCAGTGAGGATTAGAGAGATCTGGGGATTTTTTTGGGTGAGTTTTTTACATGTTGAAAGGATCTTGGAATCAGAGAATGATTTTGGCCGGGAAGGGACCTTAAAGCTCATCCCTTTCCATCCCTGGATGGGCAGGGACAACTTCCACTGTCCCAGGTGCTCCATGCCCTGTCAGGCCTGGCCTTGGGCACTTCAGGGATCCAGGGGCAGCCACAGCTGCTCTGGGAATCCCATCCCAGCCCCTTCCCACCCTCCAGGGAGGAATTTCATCCCAACATCCACCATAAATCCCCTCAGAGTTTAAAGCCCTGCATCTGGCCACAGTGGGATCTCCTCTCCAGCTGCTCCAGTGGCACACGTGAAGGTTCCCATTGGGAATCTCCAGCATTTTTCTGGATAATGGGGGAGCATGGGGGAAACAACAGCAGAATGTCAGCACGGAATGTCCTGGAAAACCATTCCAGACCTGACTGCAGAGCCAAGCTCAGAGGGGCTGAGGAGCCTCAGAGGGGCTGAGGAGCAGCACCCATGGAGTGCTTTGGGTCAGAAAAGGCCTCCAGGACTGAGCCCAACCCTTGTCCCAGCCAAGGCCCGCCCTGGTCCGTGTCCCACAGGAGCAGGAGGGCACAGGGGCACACCAGGGTCCCCGTCCTGCTGCTGCTCCTGCCCACACACCACGCTCAGCTCCCCCAGGGATGTGTGCCCATGTGCCAGGCCTGGAGGGCAGCAACAGTGCAGGTGTCCGGTTTTCGGCTGTTTGAAGGGCCTGGAAAGGCCCGGGTTGGCCTTGGGGCAGCCCGCGTATCAAAGAACGAGAAGAGGCTTCAGTTCTTCTTTCGGTCTTTATGTTTATTAATTGTTTATCTAAAAGTTTTTCTTTCAGCCCGACAGAGCTCTGCTCAGCAGCCAGCCATGAGCACACTGTGTCCGCCCTCCGGACAGTCACCTATCTTTATACCCATGGTTACGTGTACAATATTTATCATTTTTCCCCAATACAATTTATTCTTATTGTCCGGTGCACTTTTAGTAATGACCAATCCCAAAGTGCCACCATCACCACAGAAGATGGAGGAGAAGAAGAAGAAGAAGAAGACAGGACATGCCCCAATTCCTCCATCTTACTTCTCCAAACCCCCCTGTACAGAAATCCTAAACCCTGTGTCTCACCCTCTAATTAACCAATCCCTTCACCATTCACCCCGGTGAAACCCTCCTGTCCTCATACAGGTGTCGTCTCCCGTGTAGGATCAAAGTCCAGCCACCAGACACTTCTGGAACATTCCAGGACTCCCGAGCCCCCCAAGGGTGCTCTCGGTGACACCTCAGTCCTGAGGTGCTGAGATCCCACATGCAGGGATTGCCTTCATCATTTGCAGCCCCATTTTTGGGCTGAAACCCAAAAAACTTTGCTTAAAACCCTGCAAATTCGTTGTGTGATAGTTTGGAGCTGTGTCTTGGTGCTGGAGCTCGGCCTCCTGCACTCAGGGGAGCCTTTAAGGTAGCAGGGCATTGAGAGAGGCTTGGGTTGAAACTTGTCAAGGGGAAATAACAACGTGCAATTGCTCAGCTTCCTGATTAAACAGCCCACAACAGTGCCTGGGCGAGAGCAATGTTTTCTCAAGCATTAGTGATACTTTAATTCAACACTGCAACAACAACAAAAAAAAATGGATTTTATTGCTCTCTATTTTATGGATCATGAATTTAACTGAGCTAAATAGCCAAAGTCCAGGTGAATAATGCTGCTTTAGTGATCTGCTGACCACATTTCTTCCTGCATTTCACTAACTATTTATTTTTTGTTCTGCTTACTCAGCTTCTCACATTTTGAACTCCAAAGAACAGCAAAGAAACCGAGGCACCTGCTCTGGTAGGTTTTTCCTCTTCTGAATGGATTTCAGTCAAACTTTGAAGAATATTTGTTTTTGGGCCCAGTTTGGTAGATATGTCAAATGAATTTGTTTATGATCCCTTTTCCTTTTCTCCTTTTCTCCTTTTCTCCTTTTCTCCTTTTCTCCTTTTCTCCTTTTCTCCTTTTCTCCTTTTCTCCTTTTCTCCTTTTCTCCTTTTCTCCTTTTCTCCTTTTCTCCTTTTCTCCTTTTCTCCTTTTCTCCTTTTCCTTTTCCTTTTCCTTTTCCTTTTCCCTTTCTTTTTTCTCTTTTCTCTTTTCCCTTTTCCCTTTCATTTTCCCTCCCTTCCTTCTATCTCCCAGGATTTTGCCTTTTGGGAGACACAGTATAGACAGCAAAACATCTTAAAGTTGTTTCTTTGATTAAATGCTACCCGTGTTTCCCACCTCTAAATTTAATAAATAATAAACCACGAAAATTTAATGAATACAAAGCCAGTGCATGATTGGGTTTTTGAGGGATTTGGCTGCTTTTCCATCCCTGCTCTGGAGCTGGGATGTTTTGGTGGGTGATTCATGGCCCCATTACTGCCTTTTTTCCTTTAAGAGCACCTGGAGGGACAATGTTTCACCATTACCCTAAAGAGCTGAGCTGCTTTTTTGCATAGCTCCAAATCTCCCATTTAATTCCACTTTCATTTAAATGTTTCCCTGTTAACTTTCTGCATTATTTTTTCTGCTTAAAAGAAGTTTCTTTGTTTTTTGCCCTCTAAACTTCACCGAGGGAACGTGAAATTGGGTCAAGCTCCAGTTTTATTTTGTTCTGCTGCAACGTTTTATTCCCCATATGAAATTATTTTGTTTATAGGAGTTGCCAGTGGTGAATTCAGCTGGATGTTTCAGCTGGGAAAGGTGGCACATTCCTGGTGAGCCAAATTCCTGCTCCCATTTTTCCTGAGCGGTTGGAAATGGCCTTTTTTGGGGGCGGTGAAAATAATTATGGCAAATTTCGTGTTGGACTAAAATATTTCAGTTTGGAAGGATCAGCTCCTTTAACATTTGGGGTAAATATCCCAAAAAGCCTCAAATTCTGCTCTTTTGCTGAGTCCTACCAGGAGGGTTTGTGGTTTTCTGGGAAGGGAATTGTGATGGGATGAGGTTGGTGGTTGTGAGTGCAGCTCACTGCTCAGTTATTCCCAAAATATTTGGGGAATATCAAACCTTGGAGGAGAGGACAATTGGATTAACTGCTCCCAGTTGCATTATGTGCCTGGATCCACTAAAATAAAAACCATTAACGCCCAAACTTTGGGAAGTGGATCTGTTATTGCTGAAATTTTAAATGAATTAATGTTCAGTGATGAAGAACTTTTAAAAAGGGGGGAGAGATGCCATGAACAATCTTCATACTTTTCTAATTAACACGCAAGATCTGAAACAAATTGAATCCTTTAAAGCCAAAATTTCACGAAGGAGCAAGAGAAAAGAGTGTCCCACAAAGTAGTTAATTATTTCAATTTAAAATTTTTGATTTTGAGTGTTGGAAAATTTTCTGCACTTTTATGTGCTCAAACCATTTCTGCATTTTCACCTTAAATTTGGGCTGTTCTGGGAGGAAAGGGAAGGGGAAAGGTGTGAGAGCCCTGAAGGGAGTGGCTGTGGATGCAGCAGAACATCCTTTGAGGCCCTCAGGACACCTCCAGAGCGGTTTTGCAGAGCAAACAAACCCCGTGGGACCCTTGTCTGTTGCAGTAAGGCAGAAAAATGATAAAGGAAATGCTTAATAAAGTCAAGGAATCAGTGGCTGGACTTGTCAAATCCAGCATTTTGCAAGTTCCCATGCGGAAGCAATCCTGGTGTGAGCAGTTCATTAACACAACAATCCATTCCTGGGGAAAAACAACCAGCACCTGGATAAACTGTTTGTACACACTTAGAAAAATGAAAACTATAAATTGTTTGTACACCCTGAGAAAAATGAAAACTCTCTCTCACAAACAACTTTTCAGCACCTACACACTGAGGTTTGAGTGACCAATAAATACAGAATAACAACTTGTTACTGACCAATGAAGGGATTGGCAAGAGAGCTCCTGACCCATGGGAGTCACACACAGGGCTGTAAAACTGGATAAAAACGTGAGTAAAGAATGGGAATTTTCTCCAATATGAGGAAAATGGGCTCCATGGGATTTATTCCTGTCGGGTTTTTGCGGCTGTTTGAAGGGCCTGGAAAGGCCCGGAGTGGCCTTGGGGCAGCCCGCGTATCAAAGGACGAGAAGAGGCTTCAGTTCTTCTTTCGGTCTTTATGTTTATTAATTGTTTATCTAAAAGATTTTCTTTCAGCCGAACAGAGCTCTGCTCAGCAGCCAGCCATGAGCACACTGTGCCGCCCTCCGGACAGCCACCTATCTTTATACCCATTGTTACGTGTACAATATTTATCATTTTTCCCCAATACCATTTATTCTTATTGCCCGGTGCACTTTTAGTAATGACCAATCCCAAAGTGCCACCATCACCACAGAAGATGGAGGAGAAGAAGAAGAAGAAGAAGGACAGGACACGCCCCAATTCCTCCATCTTACTTCTCTAAACCCCCCTGTACAGAAATCCTAAACCCTGTGTCTCACCCTCTAATTAACTGATCCCTTCACCATTCACCCCGGTGAAACCCTCCTATCCTCATACAGGTGTCGTCTCCTGTGTAGGATCAAAGTCCAGCCACCAGACACTTCTGGAACATTCCAGGACTCCCGAGCCCCCCAAGGGTGGTCTCGGTGGCTCGGCACCTCAGGACTGAGATCCTGAGATCCGACATATTCCCACACTCATCCATGGAATATTTGGAGTTTTCCAGGAGTTTGCCTCCCGTTCTGGGTGTTCCTGTATCAGTCACAGCCAGGATTGCTGCGGGCCAGGGGATGAGGCTGGAGCTGCAGGGAACACACAGAAAATGTGTGGAAAATCACAGTGCCAGGGGTTTGTTCCTTGCTGGATTGAGATAAAGAGGAGCAGCAGCACTGACCAGACAGCCCTCGGGACATATTTGGGTTTTTTCCTTGAAATCTCCTTGCTTTACTGTCATTATTATTTTTTTTCACGAGGGACTAATGGCATTTAAAAATATTTTAAATGAGGGACTTAATGGCATTTAAAAATACTTTAAATGAGGGACTTAATGGCATTTAAAAATACTTTTAATTAAGAAATGCGAAAATCAGTGTAGGAGAAACAAGAGGCAAAATAAAACTTTAAAATAAATTAATATTTATAATGATTTTGCTGATATTGTTGCATTACTGAATGCACTGGCTGGAGTAATTAGTACAAGCTGCAAGTAAAATAATAATGCTAAAAGATGGTTTTAATTTCTTTCATCTTTTACTAAAATTATTTTTCCAAGATATTCTCTGATTTCCCATTGAATCTTCCAGATTTATTTTACTTAAAATGAATGGTGTAATTGAAAAAAAATTAAATAACTAATTGCTGTTTTGTGGGACACTCTTTCCTCTTGCTCATTCACAAAATATTAGCTTGAAAAGCTTAAATTCGTTTAATATCCTGCATGTTAATTAGGAAATGATGAAGATTTTCCAGGCACAAGCATAAATTTTAAGAGTGGTGCTGAAATCCTATCCACAGATAATAGACCCCAGTTATATCACCAATAATTGTGTTGTTATAATGGATACTTTCAATCACTAATAAAGCAAGAAATTTGGTTCTGGAGCTGAAATAGGAACAACATTTCCTTCTCCTTTATCAGCTTCATAGGAGTTTAATGAAATATTTGCATGGTGAGTTTTAGGAGCAACAATCCCATAAATCAGGAGGGGATTAGGAGAATAGAGGATGGATTTTAAGGCTACATAGGAATTTATTCCCTCCCTAGGAAATGGGATTTGGGGTTTCCAGAGGTGCTCAGGAGTGTCAGTGCCCTGCTGAGGGTAAGGACAGGCAGGTGCCAACTACAGCGTGGTTTCCATGAGAAAATGGGACTTTTTGGAGTTTTTTCATGGAAATATTTGAAGAATGACTCCAGAGGAAGCACCAGGATGGTCAGAGGGGTGGAGCAGCTCTGCTGGGAGGAAAGGCTGGAGAATTGGGATTGTTCACCTGGAGAGGAGAAGCTTTGGGATGAGCTCAGGGTGGCCTGGAGGAGCTGCAGGAAAGATGGAGAGAGACTTTGGAGAGGGGATGGAGGGACAGGACAAAGGGAATGGCTGCAAACGGACAGAGGGCAGGGTTAGGTGGGATTTGGGATGGAATTCCTGGGTGGAAGAGGCTGGGATGGGATTCCCAGAGCAGCTGTGGCTGCCCCTGCATCCCTGGCAGTGCCCAAGGCCAGGCTGGACATTGGGGTTGGAGCACCTGGGACAGTGGGAGGTGTCCCTGCCATGGATGGGCTTTCAGATCCCTTCCATCCCAAACCATTCCATGATTCTCTGATAAGGAGAATTCCCACTTGCCAGGCTCCAGTTTGATCAGTGCTTCATGATCTTTACTCCTATTTTGGTTAAAGGGTTGTTTAAATGAATAAAACTTGAGAGCAACTGAACCAAACCTCCGAGTTAAACGGGGAGGCTTCAATGCAGTAAACATCCATGGAGCTCCAAAATTCCCCACTCCAATGGGGAGCTCCTAAATTCCCCACTCCAATTCCCCACTTCATTGCAGTAAACATCCATGGAGCTCCAAAATTCCCCACTCCAATGGGGAGCTCCTAAATTCCCCACTCCAATTCCCCACTTCAATGCAGTAAACATCCATGGAGCTCCAAAATTCCCCACTCCAATTCCCCACTTCATTGCAGTAAACATCCATGGAGCTCCAAAATTCCCCACTCCAATGTAGGAGCTCCTAAATTCCCCACTCCAATGGGGAGCTCCTAAATTCCCCACTCCAATGGGGAGCTCCTAAATTCCCCACTCCAATTCCCCACTTCAATGCAGTAAACATCCATGGAGCTCCAAAATTCCCCATTCCTTTGTTTCCTATTCCTTTCTTTCCAAGCTTTTACCAACAGCAATTGCCACGTTGGTGATTACAGCACTGCAGATTTTCCAAATGCCCTTTTTTTCTCTCCTTTTTAGCACAGCCCTCATCCCTTCTCCTTCGGGATGTTATAACGTGAGAAAATTGTCTCCAAGATTGCTGTGTTTTAAGGCACTTTCTGAAGCGCCTCCAGTTTAAGAAAACATCATTTTGTGGGAATGACAGCTTGATGCTCTCTGAATATCCCTGCTCCCATCCCCACCACCGGAGCAGTTTATTCACCACACACTCCCAAGGAATTTGGATTTTGCAGCCTGCAAAAGGTCAGGCACTCTGGTGGGAGCCAAGCTGGGATGCAGCTTTTCCCTCCTTTTTTTTCCCTCCTTTTTCCTTGGAATTTGGGAGAGCAAAGTGGATTCTTCTGTCGTGGAGTCACAGAATCCTTTAGGTTGGGAAGGACCTCTGGGGTCCCTGAAGTGCCAAACCCAGAGGGTTTTTAAATCCCCCGGGAAGCTGTGCCAGCTTGGACAACCCTTTCTGAGGAGAAATTTTCCATCATGTCCAACCCAAACCTCCTCTGGAAGGGGGACCAGACCCAGGTTGGAACCTCCCAACAAACTTGAGATCATTTCCTCTTGTCCTGTCGCTGATTTCTGGGGAAAATCTGACCCCAACCTCCCTTCAGGTGATTGTAGAGAGAAACAAATTCCCTTCTGGGCCTCCTTTTCTCTTGGCATGCAGAGTTTGTGCTTCCTTCAGGCTTTTCCACGTTCCTTCAGGCTTTTCCAGGTTCCTTCAGATTTTTCCAGGTTCCTTCAGAGTTTTCCAGGTTCCTTCAGGCTTTTCCTCCAGGCTTTTCCAGGTTCCTTCAGGTTTTTCCAGGTTCCTTCAGGTTTTTCCAGGTTCCTTTAGTTTTTTCCATGTTCCTTCAGGCTTTTCCAGGTTCCTTCAAGTTTTTCCAGGTTCCTCCAGGCTTTTCCAGGTTCCTTCAGGCTTTTCCAGGTTCCTTTAATTTTTTCCATGTTCCTCCAGGCTTTTCCAGGTTCCTTCTGGTTTTCCAGGTTCCTTCAGGCTTTTCCAGGTTCCTTTAATTTTTTCCACGTTCCTTCAGGCTTTTCCAGGTTCCTTTAGGTTTTTCCAGGTTCCTTCAGAGTTTTCCAGGTTCCTTCAGACTTTTCCAGGTTCCTTTAATTTTTTCCATGTTCCTTCAGGCTTTTCCTTCAGGCTTTTCCAGGTTCCTTCAGGCTTTTCCAGGTTCCTTCAGAGTTTTCCAGGTTCCTTTAATTTTTTCCAGGTTCCTTTAATTTTTTCCAGGTTCCTCCAGGCTTTTCCAGGTTCCCTTGGGTTTCTCCAGGTTCCTTCAGACTTTTCCATGTTCCTTCAGGCTTTTCCAGGTTCCTTCAGGCTTTTCCAGGTTCCTTCAAGTTTTTCCAGGTTCCTTCAGGCTTTTCCAGGTTCCTTTAATTTTTTCCAGGTTCCTTCAGGCTTTTCCAGGTTCCTTCAGGTTTTTCCAGGTTCCTTTAGTTTTTTCCACGTTCCTTCAGGCTTTTCCTCCAGGCTTTTCCATGTTCCTTCAGGCTTTTCCAGGTTCCTTTAGTTTTTTCCATGTTCCTTCTGGTTTTTCCAGGTTCCTTCAAGCTTTTCCAGGTTCCTTTAATTTTTTCCATGTTCCTCCAGGCTTTTCCAGGTTCCTTCTGGTTTTCCAGGTTCCTTCAGGCTTTTCCAGGTTCCTTTATTTTTTTCCATGTTCCTTCAGGCTTTTCCTCCAGGCTTTTCCAGGTTCCTTCCGGTTTTTCCAGGTTCCATTAGTTTTTTCCAGGTTCCTCCAGGCTTTTCCAGGTTCCTTCAAGTTTTTCCAGGTTCCTCCAGGCTTTTCCAGGTTCCTTCAGGCTTTTCCAGGTTCCTTTAATTTTTTCCATGTTCCTCCAGGCTTTTCCAGGTTCCTTCAAGTTTTTCCAGGTTCCTCCAGGCTTTTCCAGGTTCCTTCAGGTTTTTCCAGGTTCCTTCAGGTTTTTCCAGGTTCCTCCAGGCTTTTCCAGGTTCCTTTAGGTTTTTCCAGGTTCCTTCAGGCTTTTCCAGGTTCCTTTATTTTTTTCCGTGTTCCTTCAGGCTTTTCCTTTGGGCTTTTCCAGGTTCCTTCAAGTTTTTCCAGGTTCCTCCAGGCTTTTCCAGGTTCCTTCAGGCTTTTCCAGGTTCCTTTAGTTTTTTCCATGTTCCTTCTGGTTTTTCCAGGTTCCTTCAAGCTTTTCCAGGTTCCTTTATTTTTTTCCATGTTCCTTCAGGCTTTTCCTCCAGGCTTTTCCAGGTTCCTTTAATTTTTTCCAGGTTCCTTCAGGCTTTTCCAGGTTCCTTTAATTTTTTCCATGTTCCTCCAGGCTTTTCCAGGTTCCTTCTGGTTTTTCCATGTTCCTTCAGGCTTTTCCAGGTTCCTTTAGTTTTTTCCATGTTCCTTCAGGCTTTTCCAGGTTCCTTTAATTTTTTCCAGGTTCCTCCAGGCTTTTCCAGGTTCCTTCTGGTTTTTCCAGGTTCCTTCAGGCTTTTCCAGGTTCCTTTAGATTTTTCCAGGTTCCTTCAGACTTTTCCAGGTTCCTTTATTTTTTTCCATGTTCCTTCAGGCTTTTCCTCCAGGCTTTTCCAGGTTCCTTCAGGCTTTTCCAGGTTCCTTTAATTTTTTCCAGGTTCCTCCAGGCTTTTCCAGGTTCCTCCAGGCTTTTCCAGGTTCCTTCAGGCTTTTCCTCCAGGCTTTTCCAGGTTCCTTCAAGTTTTTCCAGGTTCCTCCAGGCTTTTCCAGGTTCCCTTAGGTTTCTCCAGGTTCCTTCAGGCTTTTCCAGGTTCCTTTAATTTTTTCCATGTTCCTCCAGGCTTTTCCAGGTTCCTTCAGGCTTTTCCACGTTCCTTCTGGTTTTTCCAGGTTCCTGCAGATTTTTCCAAGTTCTTTCAGGCTTTTCCAGATTCCTTTAGGTTTTTCCAGGTTCCTTCAGACTTTTCCAGGTTCCTTTATTTTTTTCCAGGTTCCTTCAGGCTTTTCCAGGTTCCTTTATTTTTTTCCATGTTCCTTCAGGCTTTTCCTCCAGGCTTTTCCAGGTTCCTTCCGGTTTTTCCAGGTTCCTTTAATTTTTTCCAGGTTCCTCCAGGCTTTTTCCAGGTTCCTTTAGTTTTTCCAGGTTCCTTCTGGTTTTTCCAGGTTCCTTTAATTTTTTCCAGGTTCCTCCAGGCTTTTCCAGGTTCCTTCAGGCTTTTCCAGGTTCCTTTAATTTTTTCCACGTTCCTTCAGGCTTTTCCAGGTTCCTTCTGGTTTTTCCAGGTTCCTCCAGGCTTTTCCAGGTTCCTTCAGACTTTTCCAGGTTCCTTCAGGCTTTTCCAGGCTGGGATGCCACGGCAGAAGTCTCTGAGAATGAATAATTCAGCACAAATCCTGCTGAAGGTCCATGGCTGCAGAGCTGCTGGCTTGACCCAACAGTCTCAGCAGTTCTTACAAATGATGTGAAAAATCAAATAGAAAAGTGTGATAGCTCGGGTTAACCAAAAGGTTGAAATTTTCCCCGAAAAAATAAATAGGGAAACAGATTCAGAAGAATGGGTTTGGCTGTGCCCACCCCTCAGAGGGGTGATGCTGCCTGATGTGGAATCCGGGAAAATAAATGGATCTCATTTGCTGCTTCTGAAAACAAAGCTGTGATTTATTCTGGTAAAGCTACTTTGAAAATATTTGAAAGAAAATAAAAAAAACCCAACATCAAACTTCATTATTGTACAGGGAAAATGGTGTTGAGAAAGAATTAATGCTGAGAATTAAAGGTTTCATGGATTGATCAAACTCTCCTCCACGAGGGACATTCCCAGAGTGGTTGGCCCAGCCCTGAAGGTCTCAAATGGGGCTTGAAGGATTTAACATTCTGCAAGATTCATTATTTAGTGCTTAATATGTCTTGAAATTGTCTTGTTTGTCATTTAAGAAGATGGCACATTGTTTTATTTGTCATTTTTTACCCTTTGGGTTGTGCATTGGGAGCTAAACTCTGCTCAGATCTCAGCAGAGCAGCTCGGAACGGCTGGGTTGGTGTAATTAAAATCTGTGCTAAATTAACCTCATTAGCAGCTCTCTTAGACTCTTCTCATATTTCTCCTTCCTATTAATAAGAGGTTAAATTTCCAGCAGATTACATTGGATTATCATGGGTAGAATGCTTAAAAAAAAACTGCTTTATGTTCTGTAAGTTCTTTTTCCCTACTTTTTTTCTGGTTATTTAACCACCAGTTCTTTTTCTCTACTTTTTTTTCTTGTTATTTAACCATCAGATTTTTCCCCCACTTTTTTCTGGTTATTTAACCACCAGTTCTTTTTCCCCACTTTTTTCCCGGTTATTTAACCATCAGTTTTTTCCCCCACTTTTTTCTGGTTATTTAACCACCAGTTCTTTTTCCCCACTTTTTTCTGGTTATTTAACCACCAGTTCTTTTTCCCCACTTTTTTCTGGTTATTTAACCACCAGTTCTTTTTCTCTACTTTTTTTTCTTGTTATTTAACCATCAGTTTTTTCCCCCACTTTTTTCCCGGTTATTTAACCACCAGTTCTTTTTCCCCACTTTTTTTTTTCCTGGTTATTTAACCACCAGTTCTTTTTCCCCACTTTTTTTTTCCTGGTTATTTAACCACCAGGTTTTTCCCCCACTTTTTTCTGGTTATTTAACCACCAGTTCTTTTTCTCCACTTTTTTTCTGGTTATTCAACCACCCTAAAAATGAGATTGAACTCAAAAAAGTAAAACTACGCATAAAGCAAGATTTTTGTTCGTGTAGGACTCATATCCTGTTGGATTAATTCCTCTTTTGTTGGAACTTGTGTTTCTAAAACATTGCAGGCTTGCAGGTGACTTTTTAAATTTTCTTAAAAGAATGAGGATTTTATATTTTTAAAATGAAATCAGTTCCTAGCACGAGTGAAAAGCCAATTTTGTCCAGAATTTCTTGCACATGCAGCCTCTAAAATAGCTGCACGAGGATGGAGCAAAGTTTAAATGTTTTTTTTTTTCCCCCTCTGCTTCTTCACAGTTATATTTTTGAGCTGTCTGCTCTCTCTCTCTTTCTCTCTCTCTATCCTGGAAAATTTTTGGGAAATGGAGGAGGGTAAAAAGTGATGAATTCCAGGTCGGGAGGGCACTGAGTTAAATACAGGCAGTGAGTTCTTCCTGAAATATTCTCCTGTTTTCCAGATTGGTTATGGGTACTCAGGAGGATTTAGCAAGAAATGGGGATGCTCGAGAATTCCCAGATCCTTCACTCAAGCAGGAATTCTCAGTTTTTATTGCATTTCCCTGGCAGGTGTGGAGCCAGGAATGGAATGTGCACCCCACAGCCTGCAGGAATTATTTATCCTCTGGAATTTGGTCGGAATTCTGCGGCCATTCCCGTGGTTTTGCCTTGGAGATTCTGTAATTATCCCGAATTAATATCACCCCATTTAGGCACTAATGGTGTTAAGCAGCAGATGAAGTACAACCATTAATGGTAAACAAGCAAAAGGGGGGAAAAAGGGATTTATTCAATGCCCAGCATCCCAGTTTGCCCATTCCTGGGTAATTCCCTGCTTCCACAGGCAGCAGAAATAAATAAATTCATATTTGACTTATGAATATAATGGAGATCAATGCAATCTGTGAGCACAAGGTTGAGGGAACAACATAATTACCCTGCATTTGTTGATGCAAGGAGCAGAGTGGTTTTAATTAGTGCCTTAAATTGGGAAGGACCTGGAAAGAAATTGGGAGCTGGAATTTGTTCTGGGGGATTCTTCTGTGGGATTCTTTTCCTCCTTTAATGATTCTTCTGTGGGATTCTGTTCCTCCTTTAGTGAGCAGTGATGATGTGTCAGTGGTTCTGTTGAGTTTAATCAGGAAAATAGAGGAAAAATATAGAGTGGGAACATTTGGATCCCACAAAACATATAAACTTCCTGTTTATTTTTTCCTGGATATTTTCAGGAGAAGGTTCTGGGCTTTTTAAGAGGGAATAAAAAATGGCCTGGTCTTCAGCTGAAGGTGTCAAAAAGCAACACTTTGCCAGCAGAAACCTCATTAATTTCTTCTTTATTTTTTTTTTTTCTTTTTTTTTTTCTGGCCTGTCCTTGTTGATTATCCAGGGAATGGCTGAGCCAGGTGGGACCTGGACCTGCCACATTTCCAAATTCCCTCTTCTTCCTTTGGGGAGTGCTCAGCTCCTGAAGGGGAGAACTTGGAGCAGAAAGCCAGGAGAGAAACTTCCATTATTTCCTCTGGGTTTTTATTTGCCTTTCAATGATTCTGTTGATAAAAATGAACTCCCAGCAATAATTGGCATTTTTTGAATTTCCCATTCGGTTTGACATCCACACTTGCCCATTTTTTGCCAGGATGTTTTTCCTAATTAAAAGCACTCTCCAGAGGATGGCAGATCCCTACCTGAGCCCTTTCGGAAATCTAAAAAATTCTGAATTTTTGCATTTCGAGGAGGCTGCCTCAGCCTCTGTATTGTTTATCATGGAGTGGAGGTGCTTTTATTTCCTCTCCTGGTTTATTTCCATTCCCGTTTTCCTTGCAGGAACCAGGGAATCCCAGGTGAAAGCAGCTGAAGTGAAGGAGCAGCTCTGACTGATTTGAACT
Organism: Zonotrichia leucophrys gambelii; assembly: GCF_028769735.1. NCBI lineage: Eukaryota > Metazoa > Chordata > Aves > Passeriformes > Passerellidae > Zonotrichia > Zonotrichia leucophrys. The sequence continues at coordinate 23,487,081 of NC_088179.1, read as the reverse complement.
GCTCAGGACAGGGCAGGAGACAGCATCTCCCCAACTGGGGTTATTTACCAGCTCCACTCCAGGATTTCTTAAGAAATATGAACATTTAGCAAGGCCTTGGCAATGACAAACAGGAATGAAGCTCATCCAGGCTTTTGCATCCCAATTTTCCCCAAGTTTGTGCCTCTCTAGTTTTCCTCCCCGGAAGAAGGGGCTGAGGATTTTTTCAGCACAATTCTCTGATGCCTTTTCAGCTGTTCAGGTTTGGTTTTCAGTTCAAGTTTGGTTTTCAGTTCAGGTTTGGTTTTCCTCAGGGGTCTGGCAGGTGTGGGGATGAGCACTGACCTCACTGCAATCTCTGCCTTTACCAAGAGCCAAATTAATGCTGTTGGTTTTAATAACCCTGCCTTTGTCTACATGTTGTTAATTACCCTGATTATCTTGTCTTGTGCTGTTTAATTGTTGGTAGCTGAAAGGCCATTTTATCCTGTCTCAGGCTTTCCCAGCTCATCCTCGGTGGCTGCAAAGAAGTTTTGAATTATTTTGGGGCAATCTGGGCATTTTTTTTTAGTCAGAGTTTCACGTTGGAGTAGTTCAGAATTCCTCGGATCTGAAGGAAACTCTGGGGAAGATGGAGAGGAACTGGAGAGACAGGACAAGGGGGAAAGGCTTCAAACGGGCAGAAAGGAAATTTGGGTTAAATATGGAAGAAATTCTTCCTTGTGAGGGTGGGGAGGGGCTGGGATGGAATTCCAGAGCAGCTGTGGCTGCCCCTGGATCCATGGAAGTGCCCAAGGCCAGGCTGGACAGGGATTGGAGCAGCCTGGGACACTGGAATTGTTCCTGCCCATGGCAGGGATGGAATAAAATTACTTTTAAGGTCCCTTCCAACCCAAATAATTCTGTGATTCCATCATCCTTTTAACAAGCAAAAAACCCACCCAAAAAATCCCCAAATCCCTCTAGTCTTTATTGTTGAATGTCCATTTAGAAAGCGCTCTGTGATCTGGAAACGCAGGTCTTTAAAAAAGGCCCTAAATCCAAGAATAACTTATAATAAACTTTCTTCTGGCAGAACATTCCTACAATAATTTTCCTTAATCCCATATTGGAAGGGTTTCCTGCCTTTGGGATTTCTCCTGTGGGACAACACTCTTCCTCTTGAAAAAGCTGATTTTGTTGAATTTTATTTTTTTTTTTTTCCCCGATCAAAACAACTTTTCGATGTTTTCTTGCTGCATTAACAGGCTGAAATTGCTACTAAAAGTATCAGCCAATTAGCAACTCTTTAATCTCCTGCATTGTTTGTCACCGCGGTGTGACAAACTGACAGCCTGCCACGCTAATTAGCTGCCTTCTGCCAGGGGAAAATTGCTCCTGTTTGACAAATAATTCAAGTTAGAGAAGGACGAGGAAGTCTGAAAACAAAGTTATTCATGCAAAGACACATCAGAGAGCGCCCAGGGCTCAGGTAATTGGTGAGGGCAGGGAGGACCTCTCACCTTTCTGTAATAAATCAGAAAATTATTGAGTGGAAGGGATGAGGTGATTTTTAACAGCCTGAAATGAGCGCAGGGTTCAGGGTGTTGTTCCAGAAACCTCACTCGGTGCTGGGGAAAGTTGGGTTTCAGGGGTTGTTGGTGTTTATTCAGCTTGAAAAGCATCTAAGCTGCTCCTGACCTCCCTTGTGAGCCTTTGAAAGGTGACTTTTCACCTCAAAATTCAGTGTTCCCATGGTAAAGAATGCTGGAAAGAAGAAAGATTCAGGAGAATCAGAAAGACAGAAGAGAGCTCCAGAGCTTCCCTCCAAAAATGTTTTTGAGAGCTTCAGATGAGCCTAAATCAGTTTGTGTCCATGAGAAAACTGCTTTGGGTCCGGTCACAGCCTGGATGAGGAGTCCTTGGAGCATTTGTTTTGGGGGAAATGAGAAGTTCAAGGAGCTGAGCAAAAATATTCAACAGGAATCAGAAAGCAAATCATGATTTTTGTTGCTTGTATGGCAATCAAATTGCTTTTGTCATATTTTTTTTTTGAGATAAAATGCAGCCAATTCAATGAAGTTTGGTGTTTCCAGCTTTTTTCAAACCTGAACTCATTGCAAAAAAAAAAATTAGAAATGAATTGAGAAGAAAATAATCCTTAAATATCTGCAAAGCTGATTCAGATTTCAGATTTTAGGTGCCGGAATTTGAGCTAAAAAAAGTGGCAAATAAAACAATTCTGCTTTTGGATACTTGGTAAAAGAGGAGTTGTTGTTTTTGTGGATTGAGTTCCTGTGGGAGGGCAGGTGAAACGCTGCATTCTCAGCTGAGCACTCCAGGCTGGAAAAATTTGGGAAAAGCAGGAAGGCATTCCCAGCAGAGCAACAAAAATGATGGAAGGACCAAAGAGACTGTGTGGGATCTCAGCACCTCAGGACTGAGGTGCCACCGAGACCACCCTTGGGGGGCTCGGGAGTCCTGGAATGTTCCAGAAGTGTCTGGTGGCTGGACTTTGATCCTACACAGGAGACGACACCTGTATGAGGACAGGAGGGTTTCACCGGGGTGAATGGTGAAGGGATTGGTTAATTAGAGGGTGAGACACAGGGTTTAGGATTTCTGTACAGGGGGGTTTAGAGAAGTAAGATGGAGGAATTGGGGCGTGTCCTGTCCTTCTTCTTCTTCTTCTTCTCCTCCATCTTCTGTGGTGATGGTGGCACTTTGGGATTGGTCATTACTGAAAGTGCACTGGGCAATAAGGGTGAAAGGTATTGGGGAAAAATGATAAATATTGTACACGTAACAATGGGTATAAAGATAGGTGACTGCCGGAGGACAGCACAGTGTGCTCATGGCTGGCTGCTGAGCAGAGCTCTGTCGGCCGAAAGAAAATCTTTTAGATAAACAATTAATAAACATAAAAACCGAAAGAAGAACTGAAGCCTCTTCTCGTCCTTCGATACGCGGGCTGCCCCAAGGCCACCCCGGGCCTTTCCAGGCCATCCAAACAGCCGAAAACCGGACAAGACTGATGGCTTGATGGGTGAGGAATTATTAAGGGAGCTTAAATCTGAATTTCTTGCCCATGTAAATGACGGATCCCAGACATTCCAGGAGCTCTCCCGAGTCAGTGATGGATTGGGAGGAGTGAAGGAAGAGGATGGAAAGAGCGATGATGTGCTGGGGCAGCAGGAGCAGCGATTCTGGTGAGATCAGCAGGATGGGAGCTGCATCTCCTCGCTGGCAGCTGATGCGCACAAAAAAAACCAAGGCAAAGAAATCTCTGTTGGATAATTATGGGTTTATCTGTCTGAGGAGAGGAGTTTATGGCTTCACGTCTGTGGATGGGAAGGTGGAAAGTAATTAGGACAAAAGGAACTTTTAGGAAAGGTTTGCTAATTTGTATGGCTGCAGGATCCTTGGTAAATTCACCAGATCTAACTGGGAATTTTTTGGTGCCCAGCTCTGACAGATTTGGGATAGAGCTGCTGGGAATTTGCTGTAAAACATTCCAGTACACACAGTGAAACCACAGCCTGGTTGGGATGTGCACCAAAATGGATTTTGGGTGCCAAAATTTCAGTTTCTCTCTCTGAATTGTGACATTTGGATCCTTAGAAGTCAACATCAAAACTCCCAGGGATACCACTGAGGGCTGTATTCCCTGAAAAATAAAATGGGAATTTGCCCAAGTGGAAAGTGAGCAGAAACCCAAGAAGGAATGTGGGAAATGGATTTTTTTCCCAGCTAATAACCTGAGAAACATTCATAAAGTATTATAACCAAGAAATAAGTTAACTTCTGATGAAATACCATTAAGTTTTACATCTCTTGTGTCTCACTATTCATCGAGACGGATAATAAAATAAAATATTTTAAAACACCTCTCAGATACTCTGTCTCTATAAAAACTAAGAAAACCAAGAAGGAGCTCCAGGATTTTTCCCTGCCAGCTGTGAGGATCTGACAGAAGGTGTTGGGCACAATGTCCTTGAGCTCAGAGACAAAAACCTCTGATCTATTTATGACTTTTTAATTATTTAATGAGTTCTGCTGCAGTCCTCACCCTCTTGAGCCCTGTAGGGTCAGGGCCTCCTGGAGAAACACCTGGAGATGCTGGAATTTCATCCAGTGCCAAACCCAAACCCTGTAAATTGGATTAATTACTGGAAGAACCCACAACCATCTCCACTTTTAGCTGGAGCCACGCTCAAGCTAAATTGTTTTCTTTCCTATTTCCCTCTCCCTGCGGGCAATCTGCGAGTGCATAATGTGAAATATCAGCGGGAACCGCTCCTCAGAGTGATTCAGGATTCTTTTCCAGCTCCTGCTCCCAATTTTCAGTCAATCACAGACCATAATAGGCTATTTGTCACCACGGATATCTGTATACATAAAAGATAAGTAGGTGCTGAATATCTGCTTTTACCAATGTTCCGAGCACTGCCAGTGATATATTATTTTCTTTTATCTCCTCTGTGTATCTCTGTAGCAGGGGAGTGTCGCTGGGTGTATCCCAGTGCAACGGGATGGATTTTAATCAACTGCTGGGAAAATGAGATATTACAGGAGGATGAGAATGGCTGCTTGATAAAAACACCTCTTTAAAAGTAAAATTCTGCAGCGTTCTGGGGTTTGGCACCGGTGTCAAGGGCTGAATAAAAATGACATTAAAAAAATAATCGAGCTTGAGGTATTTTTCTCAGGGTAGAAAAAGCAGGAGCTATTGCAGCCAAAAAGAGGCTTCTTGGGACATCCAAGGTGAAAATAGGAATGAATTCTCTAAAAGTGCTGTAAGTTAAAAAGGTGCAAAATGACTGTGAGAAAAACTTGTGTGCTGATGCTTAAGAAAATGATGTTTTACCAAGAAAAAAAAAAAAGCTCTTTATATAAAAGCTCTGTTTGAGAGAAATGTTTTTGCTCCCATTCTCCTTAAGGAATCTGCTCTGGAGCTAGAAGGCTTCCAGTGATTTCTAGAGAAAACTACCCACAAATCTAAATAATGATGATTTGTTATTAGCATTTGGGGTTCAAAAGAAATGAGTGAATTCAGGAATGGAGCAGCTTCCAAGGTCTCCTTCCTGAATCCATGAAAAATCTCTTTCCTTTAGGCTTTTGGAGAAATCTCTGGTGAAACGAAGCTGTTGGTACCAAAGGTAAAAAGCAGATTTTCTTCTGTGTTTTTTGAGCATTCATGAAGAGTAATGAGTGTACTCCAGGCTTAATTGGTGCTCTGAATTCCCCCCAACACAAAGAGAACTTCCCCAGCTCCAGAGAAAACAAGTGTTTATTCCTTCAGCTGGCTCCCAGCTGGAGCTAAGCTCTTTATTTCCCATTTGGGTGAGGAGAAGAGGTCCCTGTTTGACAAAGGAGCAAGAGAGAGGCTCAGGGCGGGCTCTCCCACTGGAATTTGGCTCGGGACATTTCTCTGGAATTCTCCAGCAGAGCTGTCAACTCCATTTTCCCCTGGTGCAGTGAGAAGGACAAAAGCTCTGGGATAGAATGCTGGATTTTGTTTACCTTTGTGAGAGGCTCCAGGTGGTTCTGTTTGCTCCTGATAAGTCTGGGGAGTTTGAGCTGGGTGAGCCCAAAATCCTGGCTTTGGATCCACAAGGATGGGCTGTTTCTCCTAAGAACAATCACATTTTGCACACAGGGATGCCAAAAATGCTGTTTTGGAGGTGGGGATTGCAGCCTCTGCAGCCCAGGTTAAATGAGTTTCTGGTTTGGGCCTAGTTTAAAATTCAGCATTTGGTCAATACAACTTGTTAAATTATGAAGATTTTTCCATACCCAGATGTTTTTAACAATATCCCTGAGCTGTTTTGCTCTTCTTTCCAACTGTCCAATACTTGCAGGTGCCTGCTGGCTGTAGGAGGGAACTTTTCCTTTTTAATTAAATCACTGAGATGGTAACTGAGGGCTACGAGCTCAGAAAGGATTTGTTTTCCTGGCAGCTGAGATCATGGCGAGCCTGACAAAACCTTAAGCAGGTTTTTAGGGATGCCAACCTTATTTTTCTCATTCCCAGGAAGCTGAGTGAGTTATTTTGGGAGGTTGATGCTTTCTGTGCTGTGTTTTTGGAGGTCTTTCTTCCATCCTGTGTGTGTTGAGGACACAAGGTTGTTACTGGAAAACTGATGGGCAAATCCATGGGTGGGCTGGGCAGATGTGCTAAGCTCAGTTAATAGGGCCTGAGGGTTCATAACTTAGCTCAGCTCCAGAAAAAAACAATTTATTGATAAAGGGCAGGGAATGAATTGTGAGGGGAAGCTGATGCCTAAAGAGGCCGCCTGGAGCAGAGGCTGGGCAGTGGTAAAGGAATAAAGCACGGATTTATTAAAAGGCCTTTGAAGGATCCATCTTGGGCAGCACACGGGCCTGACTGAGGCTCTGCCCAAGATGGACCCAAGATGGACTCCAGGTCACGAATTTTCACCCTTTTATAAGTTTTGGTCCCTTTCCATCCCTTTCATTGCTCAATTCCATCTCCAGGTTGTGCAGTCCCACCCTCCCAGTTTCTCCCCTCCATCCCCTGCTGTTTGCACTGCTTGGGCTGAAGCTGCAGCCTTGGTGTCCTTGGTTCTGGGCTGGACAGGGATTGTTCTGTGGGACTGAGCTGTGAGGAGAACTGCTGACACTTTATATGGAGTTCAGAGTTAAACACTGTGAGAATGCAGTTGCAGAATCTGAAATATAAAGCTAAACTTAATGCATCACAGCAATGTGCTTGACACCCCACCTTGAAGGCCTCACCCCCAGCAGCAGCTCCTTGCCCTGGTCCCCCCAGCCAGCTGACACCAGAAAACACCAATTTATTCAAAACTCGAGTGATTGTAGCCAGAAAGGTCCTGCCAGGTCCGTGGGAGCCCAAACTCTCCCGCACTGAGGACAGGAAACAGCAGCAGCCCTCATTTCACCCTTGACAGAGTTCATCATTCCAGTGCAGCACTCCCTCAGCAGGACACAGCAGCAGCCAAAAGGAAAATAATTGTTTCTCCTTGTACAGGAACGCTCTGAGAAAAGGCCCCTGGGACTACTCCGAGCAAGTCCAATTTTCCCAACCCTATCTAGGAGGAGTTTTACCATCTGCTTTTAGCACATCATTTATCCGACGTTTAGGCAGAGACGCAGGAATAAAAACCTGCTGCCCCCTCCTGGGGAAAGGTGCCTCTTAAAGAGGATTGGTGACCCCACTGCTCCCATTTGGTCTGGAATTATTGCCTGGATATTGGAAATTCTCCGTGCAGGAAGCAAAGTAGAGTGGCAACAAGAGATGAAGTTGTTTTTCCTTCAGTTCTTGTTTTTCCCCTTTATTTAAAAGATATTTTGTTTAAAAGATTTGTTATTTAATAGAGAGTATAAATGACATATGTAAGTAAATTAAATTGAAGCTGGGTTTTGGAAAGAGGGATTTTTTTCAGTATAAAGATCACAAATCAAAATTGTATTTTAATGGCTTTGCCATTCCTTTGTTGAGCTTTTCCTTAGCAAAACTCCTTCCTAGGTAGAGGAAGGAAAAAAGCAGGGCAGTGAAACTCCTGCACAGTTTGATCCTTGAATTAGGAAGGGTTTGTCCCATTGCTGTCACCTCTGGCACTGGAGAACGTGGTGGTCATGAGAGGTAAAATGAAATACCCAGTCAAAATAATTCCAGATGATGAGGTTGCATTTCCAGAATTCCCTGGCCTCTTTCCTCCCCTTCCCATACCCAACACGAGCCTGAGTTCAGCATATTAAAAAGTGTCCACTCAGATAATTACCCTTAATTATTAATTCTTTCCCATGATCAGCTCGGGTGGCAATGGTGCAGAAAAAGCCAAGCTTTGGGTATTTGCAATCTGCTGCAGTTTGGCACCTTCTGTGTTTACCCAAGACTAAAAAAAAAATGACAAAACAGCTGTTTTTTAAAAATTGTTTATTTCCTTCCAACTTTTCCAGTCACATCTTTTAATGCACGCTCAGGCTTGAGATGCCCTGGAGTTGCCAGGCTCTCAACAGCCCACATGGGCTGATGCAGCTGAATTTTACTGAATTTTTATTTTTATTTGAAGGTTTACCAGCCCAACAACTTAGGAACTTTTAGAAAGAAACTGCAGATTAGTTTTAAACAAATGAGTCTTTGCTGCCTGGTGTAGAACAGCTCAGCAGCAGTGAATTTGCATTGAGATTATAATTAAGGTAATTTAAATGTTTGGGAGCAGGTCTTGCCCTCAGATACAGGTGGGACTTGGTGCCTTCTCTTTGCCAAAAATCTACTATTTTATTTTCATTTATAAATATGTAAATATACATATAAATATATATATATGTAATATACTATAACTATATATAATAGACCATAAAATATATAATATACTATAACCCTAATATAGAATATATAATATACAATATATAAGATATAATGTATAATATATAATATTATATTAACGATTCTTTAAAAAATCTATTTATTTATTTAATATATATTTTATGATTTATTCTATTACTTTTCTGATTTTTATCTTTGGAGCTGCTCCTTGCTTGGCTTTGACACCAGAACCAGCTCAGGGTTGGCTGTTTGGAGCTTTTATTCCTTGCAAATCCCTGCAGGACCTGGAATGTGCTGTGGGAATTGTTGCTCTTAGGTGAAATAGGAATTTAAGGAAAGGTTTAGGAGGCTCCAGGCTCGGGGAGGAATAAAATATGAACTAGAAAGAGCTGAGAATTTTCTCTGCGTGGCTGCAAATTTGAGGCTGTCAGTGCTGAGCAGCCTGGTAATTTCTGTGTGTTATCAAAGATGCTCATCCCAGCTTCTTGAAGTCACTTAAACTGATAAACTCTGCTTCTTACTCAGAGCACAAAACTGCCAACATCAATTTTGGACACCAGGGGAAGGAGGCAGTCGGAGTTTTGCTGGGGAAAAAAATCTTCTCAGCTGAAGATATCTCACATGCCAAGTTCTGGCTCGAAGCAAAGGCTCAGGCCGCTTGTGACCCTGTGGAAAATGTCCCTTAAAATGCTCCTTGGAGCACCAGTGTTTACAAAGTGACTTTGAGAAGGACTCAGAAGAAGCCCTGGGAGTTTGACCGCTGAAGGATTTAGGTCAGAGCCCATCTGGAGCCCAGTGGTTCCTGCATGGATGGAAAAAGTGGCTGCAGTGGGGCTGCTTCTGTAAGATCTTCAAAAATATTGCAAGTATTTCACATAAAACAAGCTCTAATTGAGAGGGCTTAAAAAAAAGTGCCAGAAAAATCAAGAGGTTTAAAATTATTCAAAGCAATTTTGCTTGAGAGAGATTTCCGTGTGAATTGATGTTATAAGATAAATTATATGAAATCTGTGGCAGATAAATTGTGCTAACTTAGGGCACAGCATTTTTTTAATTCTTTAAGTACCATAAAAGTACCATATCAGAAGTCTAAATAAGATTATAATTTTCCTGGATCATTCTTGATATTTGGATAATCTAACTGGGCCTTTCTCTTTCCAAAGGGAGCAGCACACCCAGGGCGCTGAGGAATTTCTGCTTTTCGTGGCTTTTCCAGGTTGTTTTGCTGTCTAAATAATTCAGTTTGGTGATGCAAACACAGGTTGTTCCCGTGTTTCCTGGCAGCTGGAATCTGCACTGATCCCAGAGTGTCCCAGGGTGGAACAAGGACTGAAATATCCCTGATGGGAGATGCTCAGCAGAGAAAAACTTCTGTTAACACAATTTTGCACTTCTCTCACGGAGGCAGCAAAATCCTCTGCTGAAGGGGCCTCCAAATCCATGGCAAAAATAAGGAATTGAAGCTTAGTCTCCACATTTTGGAGGTGTTTATTTTCCCCCAAAGCCATGTTAGGAGCAGGAGAGTGATAACACAACGTTCCAGGCAGAATTGCCACAGAACATTTGGAATGCTAATTACTGCAAAACTTATTTATATCCAGGTTTAACTTCCAAGCTTGGTCCTTAACTCTGGAAAAGTAGCTGGGTTTGCTGCTTGGACACATCTGAGGGCAGCAGTTGGAATTTCAGCAGGTTTTTATGGATTTAATAAATCAGAATTTCCCCAGATGAAGGAATTTTGCCTGGCAACTTATGGAACTCAGGCACCTGAAGCTGCTCCTTAATTCTCTGTATCCCAAAAACTTCAGTGCTGGTCAGCTTAATGAGAGGAAAGTAAGGAAAATCAATCCATATTTTTTATTAATGAAATTTGTCAATATTAATACTTTCCCCAACAGTTCTAAAAGAGATTTGGTCCAAACAGAACTCCAAAATGTTGTTTCACATTTCTAAATGGCACCAGATGAGTTTGTCAGCGTCCCAAACCTCAGGAGAGGATTTGTGGGATGTGTGGGGAAGCAGGAATCAGGAATATCATTGGGGCCAAACAAATAAATCAAACAGGAGCTGGGAGGGGAGGTGCAATGTCAGGGACAAGAAGGAAGCAAACACCATTTTCCAGCTTCAAAGCCACTGGAACGAATGTTGCAGGGACATTAATTACATGGGAAAAAAAAATTAAAAGGCTCAAAATGCACTTGACAGAATCCCTTTAAACTAATATAGAGTTAGAGCCTGCTAATGGCTTCTGGCTCCAAGAAGTTTCCACGATTTTCTCTTTATTTAAGTCTTAAACTCCCCAAATTAAATGCAATTGGAAAATCAGTTATCGTGCTTTGCTTTATGCTCCTGCTAACTCAGCATCGTTCCATGATCTTGTTTTCCAGGCTCCAAGTTTTCCCTCTCTGTCACTGCCACAAAGTTTTGTTAGGGCAGAGCTGGGAGAATGATCCCTGTATTAAAATGGGGTTTTAATTTCAGAATAATCTCACTTTAAATGGCTGGGGCAGTTTTATCCTCAGCTCTCAATCCATATCAGGATATGAATCAAGAGAGATCCTGATAAACATTTATAGATAGGTGGATAGATTGGAAAAATCTGTTTATTCTGGAATTTTTATGGAACAAATTATTATGGAATAAAAAATATTAATTATTCCATCATTACTATTATGGAATAAATAAAATAAACATTTGTTTTATTTTATTTACTCCAGGTGGAATTCCCAAGGATGGGAGACCTGCAGACCACATGGCTGCCAGAGGCAAAAAAAACCCAAACCAAGCTAAAGTGAAATAAAATTTTATATTTGTAGCAGCAACATCATGGAATGTGTAGGCCTGCCTCAGAAAACATCAGGGATACAGCCTAAAAAAAGGGCTTTGCAGAGCAGCCTCTGGAAAACATGGATTAAAATAAGAGTATCACCATTCCCAATATTCTTTTTTACATCAGGATCAAGAATATTTAAGGCTGTTTCTTGTGTATTCACTCTAATGGGGCTGCTAAGGAGGATGGAGCAGAATAATTAGAGATAAGGCACTTTTCAATTAGCTGCTACCTGCTGCTGCCCAACAGTGGACATCAATTCCTGGCAGATAATTTCATCCTCGTGTTCCTTGAGAACCTTTGGACATCGAGTGCTTGACCTAAATCTTTAATGACATTATGAAGCCCTAGTTAAATATAAAAATAATGGTTTTGGAGCACGGCTCTTTATTAAAGTTCCTTGGGCTGTGTTTTTCCTGCGTGCAGCTCAGCATGGGAATGGTTTTGTGTCCTGCTTTGGCTACAGAAATTCACTTTTAAACTCAGGCATGCACCTGCTGATGTAACCCATTGGAAGCTGCTTTGGAGGATGGGATGTAACCCAATTTTCTGTGTTTTGGACTAAAAACAATGAGGATAACACGTCCAGAGGGATAAATTCTGGAGGGTGATGCAGGACAGGGCTGGTTTGGAGCAGAATCCTTGGGAAACATCCACCACAGCCTCTCCAAACCCACATTCCCACCACTGCAAACTGAGGATTCCCACCAGATGGATGGAAGAGCAGGGAAAAATGACAATTATGGAGAACAGGCCCAAACTTTTCAGTCTGTCCTCCTTTTCTTGAAGTTTTGAGACTCTTTCTGTGACATTTTTTGCTGTGTGAGGTAAAGCAGGCCCCAGGCAAGTCTGAGCTGCAGGAGCAGCACTTGCTGACCTTGGCAGGAACACAAAGGTCAGGATTAACTTTTCATCCAGGAGAGACTGAACAAGGACTGCAATGTAGGAGGAATAACAAAGATTTTCTTTGCCATCTCTTGCGAGGATTTCTCCTTTTCATCCATTTTCCCCCTCAGAGAATATGCTGATTTCCCAGGGAACAGCTTCCCTTCACGAGGCTGCTGATTCCTGCTCACCCCTCAGGGAGAAGCAGATGATGGCTGGAGTTGAAATGTGAATTTTGTGGGAAAAAAAAGACACAAAAAGCAACAGATAAGGGGAAAATGTGCTGTTAAATGTTTGTGCCACGATGTCCCTAACCTCTGCCTGCATGGCTGAGCTCCAGGCATGGGAATCTCTGCAGGACATTGGCACTTTTGGGCTGTTCCTGCAGGGGTGTGGAATGGCTGGGGCTTCATTAGTCCTGAGAGGATTAGGACTGTGCAGGAACAATTGTAATTCAGTTTTCTCTTATTTTCAAGTAGGAGATTTTGTTATCTGCTGCTTTTCTATTTTATTTACAGTGCAAACGGCATTGCTTTTTACTTTTGATAATGACTGGGCTGATAAACTGATCTGCTTGGTTCAGCAGCCTGGGATTAAGGCCTGCAGGGAGGAAAGCTGGATAATATTCAAGGATTAGCTCCTCCAAGCTCAGGAGCAGTGAATCCCAGCAGGATTCAGCCAGGGAGGGTCCCAGCATTGGTGTTGCACAGCTTGGCTGACACAGAGGGACTCTGGACGAGGGATGGAGTGACAGGACAAGGGGAATGGATCAAATTGGCACAGGACAGGGCTGGAAGAGAAAAAGGAAGGAATTCCTTCCTGGGAGGGTGGGGAGGGACTGGATGGGATTCCCAGAGCAGCTGTGGCTGCCCCTGGATCCCTGGCAGTGCCCAAGGCCAGGCTGGACAGGGCTTTGAGCCACCTGGGACAGTGGGAGGTGTCCCTGCCATGGCAGGGTGGCACTGGATGGGCTGTGAGGTCCCTTCCAATCCAACCCCACAATGTTTCTCTGAGCTCAGGGAAGGAGTTATTACCTTTTAATCAGCATTTTCTGCATGCAAACAAACACTTAAACGAAGTGGCAGTAGATGCTAAGGCACAGCTTTGTGCTCAAGTGTCTGAATTATTTTTTACCACATTTTAACCTGCAGGAGGTTGTAGGGTTCAGATTGCTGAGCACAATAAACCACAAACTCACAATAAACTCCAAACCTCACAGTCAACAACAAACCTTACAATAAACCACAAACTCACAATAAACCACAAACTCACGATAAACCACAAACTCACAATAAACTCCAAACCTCACAGTCAACAACAAACCTCACAATAAACCACAAACTCACAATAAACCACAAACTCACAATAAACTCCAAACCTCACAGTCAACAACAAACATTACAATAAACCACAAACTCACAATAAACTCCAAACTTCACAGTCAACAACAAACTCACGATAAACCACAAACTCACGATAAACCACAAACCTCACAGTCAACAACAAACCTTACAATAAACCACAAACTCTCAATAAACCATAAACTCACATTAAACCACAAACTCACGATAAACCACAAACTCACAATAAACTCCAAACCTCACAGTCAACAACAAACCTCACAATAAACCACAAACTCTCAATAAACCATAAACTCACAATAAACCACAAACTCACGATAAACCACAAACTCACGATAAACTCCAAACCTCACAGTCAACAACAAACCTCACAATAAACCACAAACTCTCAATAAACCATAAACTCACAATAAACCACAAACTCACAATGAACTCCAAACCTCACAATAAACCACAAACTCACAATAAACCACATCTCACAATAAACCACATCTCACAATAAACCCCGAACCTCACATGAAGCACAAGGTGAAGGTTTGGTAGCACCAATTTCCCAAGCAGTGAGAATATCTGTGACAGCAAATTACAACCAACTCTTTGGACAAATCCCTTTATTTCCCAGTCAGACATTCTGGAATTGTGCATTTTCAAGGCTGCTTTGCCAAAGGCCTCCTGGAGCTGCACGTGCTGCTGCATTGCCTGTCCTGCTGTCTCTGGCCCCTCGCTGCCAGCACCTGTCAGTGCAGCTCAGGACAGGGAACGTGGAGCTGCATTTTGGCAGGAAAAGGGGATGGAACAAATCTGGGTGTTTGGGTTTGAAAAGCCAGGTGTCTGCTGAGGAAGGCAGGAGCCTCTCTTGAAATGGAAAATGTAAAGCCCCTCCCTCTGAATTATAAATTTGAAATTAAGGGGCTCCTAGGTAAAGATATGGGAGTAGGAATAGCAGTTCTTTATTGGGAAAATTAAAATAAAAATACAGTAGCACAAAAAAAGAAAACAAACCACTGCCAGAGTGAGAGCTGTGCCCGTGCTGGAGCAGTTGCTCAATTTGAGCATCTCTGATTCCCCTGACATTCATCCTGTTGGGAGAGGGATGATGGCACAGCCAGACCTGCACCCCGCTGGAGGAACTGGAAGTGATTTTACAGTAAACCCCAAAGTCACTGCCACATTTTCTGGAAAAATCCCTTCCCCAGGATTTCTTCTCCTGGGAAGCTGAGAAGCCTCAGAGAAAAATAAAAGAAAATTATCTCATTGCTTCTCCTGTGTTTTGCTGCTTTGGAATGTGGCAGGTGGCTGTTTATCCAACATGTGAATTGTTTTAATTTAATGACCAATCACAATTCGGCGGTATCAGGACTCTGCAGAGTCACGAGTTTTTATTTAGTATCTTGTTAAGCCTTCTGTAAGTGTCCTTTCTCTATTCTTAAGTATAGTTTTAGTATAGCATTCTATACTAAATATATAATATAATATAATATAATATAATATAATATAATATAATATAATATAATATAATATAATATAATATAATACAATACAATACAACATAATATAATATAATATAATATAATATAATATAATATAATATAATATAATATAATATAATATAATATAATATAATATAATATAATATAATATGATATAATATAATATAACATAATATAATACAACATAATATAATACAACACAATATATTGCCATATCATAAAATAATAAATTAGCTTTCTAAGAACATGGAGTCAGATTCTCAATTCCTCCTTTGTTCTGGGGACCCCAAAAATACCACACCCCAATAATTCATCGTGTGAGCAGCTCATATTTATAAATCTCCAGCTTTATTTATTATGAAATGGCTTTGCTGCTGTTTCAATTTGCCCATAATTCAGTGCTGAGCTGTACAAACACCTCTCCAAGCATTTCCATGGCGAGCAGGAGCTGAGGTTTTGAGGAATTTGAGGGGAAGAATTCCTGAAATGCAGTGTGTGAACACAAGATGGCACTTGGACCCCAAGGACCGGCAGACCGTGACATTCCCGACCTTACAGCAGCATTTTATTTATATTTATTTTTAAAAAAGCAGGAGAAACCATCCAGAAACAAGGACCCATCTTGTCTGAGTTGAAGGATTTGATATAAAACTACAGAACTTGTGTGAGCTGGGAACTGAAACTGCTTGGAAGGGGAAATGCAGCTCCAGAATATTTTTTTAAAGGTAAATTTAGAATCTCTCTACTTGAAAATAAACAAGGAAGTTAACACCGGAAAACCTCAAATTTCCTGCAAAATGTAGGACAAAAAAGGCAAATATTCACCTCTTCCCATTTAAAGTGGCAGGATTTGAATAATAAAGTAATAATTCGATCTCAAACAAAAATTTAACTCCCAATAAAAGAGGAAAAGTGAATAGTGGTGCTTTCACATCAGCATTGAGTTATGCCACGCTCACCAATTACAATAAAAAGACAGGAAATGATGGGAAATGGGAAAAAAAGGAAATTCCAGTTCCAAAATTGCTGGGATTGTGCTGGAAGTTTAATTGGGCTGTAACTTCCCAACAATTATGAAAAGAGTTCTGCATTTTTATTGGGCCTTTTCAATGATGGAAGGATTTACTGCTGAGTTAGGAGGGGGAAGGAAACATGGTAAAGATCCTGAAATTCTCACCATTGGGGAAAACAGTGATTATCCTTATCTTAATTAATGTCCTGGACAAACGGGAAAGGAAAGAGGAAAAACTGAGGAGAAAGGAGGAAAAAGAGGAAAAAAGGTAAAAAAATGAAAAAGGGAATGCTCTGTACTATAAAAGCTCTTTCTGTCAGGGTAAAAATCCAATGTGAAATTATGATTATATATAATTATATTATGCAATACACTCTATATATGTATACTTATATATATCTCATGTAATATATTATTATATTATGCAATGTATTCCAATGTATTCTATATATTTTAAACTATTTATGTAATATTTTATATATATATATACATATATATTCAATCATCAGCACCCACACAAAAATTCAAATCCCAAGTCTATTAATTCATTCCCAAAATTGTCACAAATCTCAGCACCCATTTCATCATTCCAGAATGGCAAAATCAAAATGAATGAGAAATAAAAAATAGGCAAAGAATTGGGAAATTTTTTCCTGAAGGAAAGTTGACCATAAATCCCATTAATTCTGCATTAAATCCTACCTTGATATTTCTTCTAGATATTTCTTCTTTCTAAACATTCATTTACAGTGATAAAATTTTGGGAATTGGGGAAAAGGGGAAGAAAACTTCCTTTTCCTTTTCCTTTTCCTTTTCCTTTTCCTTTTCCTTTTCCTTTTCCTTTTCCTTTTCCTTTTCCTTTTCCTTTTCCTTTTCCTTTTCCTTTTTTTCCTTCTCCTTCTCCTTCTTTTTCCTTCTCCTTTTTTCCTTCTCCTTTTCCTTTTCTCCTTCTCTCTTTCCTATTTAAAAAGAATAAAAACTCTCATTTTTTAAATGGGCTCTTGAATTGAAACCAGAACATTTGGCTTTAATAAAAATGGTATTTTGAAAGAGAATGACTCAAAACAATAAGATAAAGACTCCTGGACTGACTTTTTATAGAATATGGAATTTTTGAAGTCTTAGAATGGCTTTAAGAAAAGAAAGACAAATCCTGGGGGAATCAGGGAGTTATTTTTTAATAGTTTTTCTTGTTTTCTCAATTCCCAGGGGATAACTGAATCCTGTTCTCACCTGCACCTTCCAAGGAAATCCCAGCCCAGTTTGGAAGCAGACACTAAAAGCCTCTGTGTGCACGTGGATAAGGATGATAAATCCCACTGGGATTTTCCCTGGGAGAGCTGGAGCAGCAGGGATGACCCAGCCCCGTTTGGGGATGATTTCCATAAAGAGAGGGAGCTCTGGCTGCTTGATGAAACTCAACATTTGTACGGATTGTTCTCAGCTCCGAGATGTTTCCAGATTATGATCTCATTGCTAGCAATTTTCCTTTTCATTTTTTAAAAAGTTCCCTTGGGATTGGTACACACTGCAGCTGCTGACACAGGGAAAGGCAAACCCTGCCATCATTTCCCTCTCCAGCTTTTCATCCTCTTCTCCTCACCAGCTTTATTCTCATTGGAATGTGTCATTGTTATATGGAACCATGGAATAGTTTGGGTTGGAATATATGGGAATAAATCACACCGACTCCATTTTCTTCAGGGTAGAAAAAAAAACCAAACCCAAACCCATTCTTTATTCACATAACTCCTTTTTATCCAGTTTTACAGACCTGTCAGTTTTACAGACTCCCATTGGTCAGGAGCTTTCTTGTAATTTACTTCATTGGTCAGAACAAGTTGTTATTCTGTATTTATTGGTCACTCAAACCCCGGTGTGTAGGTGCTGAAAAGTTGTTTGTGAGAGAGAGTTTTCATTTTTCTGAGGGTGTACCAACAGTTTATCCAGGTGCTGGTTGTTTTTCCCCAGGAATGGATTGTTGTGTTAATGAACTGCTCACACCAGGATTGCTTCCACATGGGAATTGCAGAGGGCTGCCTTGGCTTAGCAGAAATGACAGGCCAGCCAGAGCAGGCCTGATTTTATGAAGCCCTTTAAAATAATTTTTCTACCTTACTGCAACAGGAGAGGGCCCTAAAAAATTCCAGTTCCATGGGCAGGAGCTTTTCACTATCCCAGCTTGCTCCAAGCCCTTCCAACCTGGCCTTGGACACTTCAATAATAAAATTATATTAGTATATTACCCTAAATAACAACAATTCTGGCCCAAAATGAGGTCCCAGATCCTTCCCCTTGGGTGTTCCCATGGAGCTGGAGGTGATGGGGATTGGGAAATCTGGGATACAGGTGGAAAATCTGCAGGAATTCCCAGGAAGAGGGCAGGTTGTGCCCCACAGACTGGGGGCGAGGGGAATGATGGAGAGCCTGGGATTGTGCTGGGTTATTTCTGTCCCTGTTCAGAATTCCCTTTGTCTGAGGCAGGCAGAGCTCCTGCTGGAGACAATGGGGATTTCTGGCAGCAGGGAATGCTGAGCAGGGCCCTCCCTGGGCAAACTGCAGCTCTTTTATTCCAGCCCCGAGCTGGGTGCCACCGGTATTATCAGGAATATAAAGAGCTGCTCTTTCAATTACAGCCTCCATTTAAACCCCCCAAATTTAGCTGGAATATCAGCACTTTTCCCTCTCTCTGGCCACAGGTATCCCTGGCAGATTGGGAGTCCCAGGGGTGCTGAGTCCCCATCCCTTCTCCCCAGGCCTGCTGAAGTCATTGCTGGGAGCAGCCTCGTGGAGATTTGCTGCCAAACCTTTCCAGTCTAATCCTCGATGATCCAAGCCCGGTCAAGAGCCCTCTTCACATGAAATATTTGCTGCTCCAGATGGCAAAGCCTGAGCCTGAGCCAACAGCAGGGTAAAAATACATTTATTTCCATGGGCAGCCCTCAGCCGGCCCAGCTCCCTGCGTTTGTCATGGACAAGAGGTTTCCTCCACAATGCTCCAAATTCATGGAGGGAGCACATGGATAAAAATGTCCTGATTTATTCCAGTGTCCCAATCAGGCAGCACAATCCATGCTGGGGGTCAGGGAATGGGCACCAAGCTGGGGCTGGGCTCTTAGTTTGTTTTATTTGTTGCTCTCCAGCCTCAGATGCTCTGGTAATTCAGTATCTTTTACAACTTTCCTTCCTCTCACTGGAAAATTCCAGGTTTGGATTTGTTTATCCCCTCTTTTCAAGTCTGATTTGGAAAATGATCATTCCCTTTGTGCTGCTGCTCCTCCCAGGAAGATGCAGGAGAGTGAGGGTGAGGGGACCAAGGGCAGAGCTCCGGCCCACTGCCACCTTCCCTGGCTGCAGAACAGCCGGGAATTTCACAGACATATTTTATGAAAAATCCTTTCATTAGGATCTCTTCTCCTGAGAAGCTGGGAACTTTCAGCTTCTCCATGTTTTGATGCTTTGGAATGTGATTTGGAGAATTGTTTACCCAGCATGTGAAATTGTTTTTACTTGATGACCAATGAGGCTGTGAGCAGTCACAGGATTTTATTATCAGTCCTTTCCATTCCTTTCAAGCCTTCTGATGAAATCCTTTGTGACGGCGTTCACAGGGGTCTCAGGTTGAGGGAAGAGACGAGGATCTGACTCCATGTTTCAGAAGGCTGATTTAGTATTTTATGATATGCATTACATTAAAACTATACTAAAAGAATAGAAACAAAGGTTTTTTCAGAAGGGTAGCTAAGCTAAGAATAGAAAGGAATGATAACAAAGGTTTGTGGCTCAGACAGAGACTCTGAGCCAGCTGACTGTGATTGGCCATTAATTAGAAACAACCACATGAGCCCAATCCCAGATGCACCTGTTGCATTCCACAGCGGCAGATAATCAATGTTTACATTTTGTTCCTGAGGCCTTTCAGCTTCTCAGGAGGAAAAATCCTAAGGAAAGGATTTTTCATGAAAAGATGTCTGCAACAATCCTTTCTCTTGATTCTTTTAATATAGTTTTAATATATAATTTTATTTTAATATAATATATATATATATAATAAAATAATAAACCAGCCTTCTGAAACATGGAGTGAAGATTCTCATCTCTCACCTTGTCCTGGGACCCTCAAACACCCCCACATTTGTGAGGAACATTCCCACACCCTGCAGACAGCGGGATCCGAGCGGGGATGGCATAGAGGGAGCAGCATCCCCACCTCTGGGGAGCCCAAAGGAACAATTAGAGCTGAAAACTGACTTTTAACAGAATTCACACAGTGATGAGGAAGCATTTTTACATAATTAGGAGAACACCAGCACATTTTCTTCCTGACACCACATTTTGCATCACTCCAGTTGTTGGGGTGAGCAGGAGGTTTTTCTGCTTAGCCAATGCCTTCAGCCTTGTGTGGAATAAACATTTTCTGTGTGAGAGGAGGGAAAATGGATTCTCCTCACAGAGAGAAACTTTGCAGGATTTTTCTTGTGCTTCCTACCTTATCCCTCCTGCTGGAATTATGGATGAGGAGTAAGGAGCTCATACTGGTAACAGGAAAATACAGCCCTGGAATCAGTCCAGGCTTCTCCTTCTAAATTTACCATTCTACGCTTAAATCCACAATGAAAATAAAATGAATATTTAACTCCATGTGTGTGGATTGCAGGGGTGTCACTTAAAAATACCAAATCCAGGTGGGAGAGGGATGTTGTGCCAAGATATCTGATGTTGCAATTGGAATGGGATCATGGAATCATGGAATAACCATGAAATCATGGAAAGGATCTTGGAATCATGGAAGAACCATGGAATAATGGAAACCAAAAGGGTTTGGGGTGGGAGGGACCTCAAAGCTCATCCAGTTCCACGGGCAGGGAAACTTTCCACTATCCCAGGTTGCTCCAAACCTTCCAACCTGGCCTTGGGCACTTCAGGGATGTTGAAATCCTTGAGTTTCCCTGAAGTTGGAGGGTGGTGTGGATGGAATTCCTCCTTCAATGGTTCCATTCAGACTCTCATTGCAGTTTGAACATATTTTTGCTGACTGTGACATCTTCTTTGGCACACGATGTGCCTGGGAAGCTGCAAAGCTCCCAATCCCTAATTTTAGGTCATTCTCAGTATCTTGCAGAACTGGAGCTTTTGAATTTGACATTTTTCCCAACCCTCCTGCCCATAAAAAGATTGAATTTCCCATGGTGATGCCCTCACAATTCCCCTGTGCTGCTTTGTCAAAACCCCTTTCACTTCCAGAGGTAAAATACCCGATAACCACGGTTATCAAAATATTCTCCAGGTTTGGGGTTTTTTTTTCCCCAAAAATGTTATTTCCACTGTCTGTCCCTTTTTAATGAAAAGTAGCAAGCAGCTGTTGGAATGTAATAACATCCCAAACCACTGCTTTCATGCATCAGTGTGTGCAGGCATAGGGAGAGCTTTAATGGAATAAAAAATATTCCTAGGAAATGGACTCTCAGCCTTCAGTTATGAGAGAATGTAAAATTGCATCCGCATTTTAACAAGAAAAAATAACTTTTTCTCCCCTTATCTTTGTGATGGTTGTTCTTAATGCCATGGGAAGCTGTATTTTATCTTGTTCCAAGAAGTAATTTGGGTCAGGAGCCATCCATGTGCTTAGATAAATCAAAATAATAATAAGATTTCATATTATCTTGGTTTCTACAAGGGCAGGTTCCTACTTTCTCTGATATTTCTACATTTTATGGAATTGTTTGGGTTGGAAGGGATCTGAAAACTCATCCAGGGCCAGGGACAACTCCCACTGTCCCAGGTGCTCCAAGCTCTCTCCAGCCTGGCCTTGGGCACTGCCAGGGATCCAGGGGCAGCCACAGCTGCTCTGGCAATCCCATCCCAGCCCCTCCTCAGTTCCTTCCCAAGATCCAATTTAAATCTGCTTTGGGAGATCTCCCATTGGAAAGATTTCTCCCCCTCTGTAGCAGGTAGGGCCTGGCGTTCGGAAGATCTCGTGATGTTACGGGAAGACAGGGCCCCTGCCCCCTTAGATAAGAAAATTAACATAGGAATGCAGCCCCCTGAACCGGATTCTGGTAATTTTCCACTTGCCCAGGTAACTTTTCCATCCCTACTAACCATAGATGGTAAAGACAGACCCCCACCTGACGTAGAAGCCCCCTAGACTATAAAACCCCACGAGAAGAGAGAATAAAGGCCTTTGATCCTCCACCATATTGGTGTCTACGTGTTTCTTAGGCCCGAGCGACCCTGGAGAAGAAGGTCGCCGTGCTGTGTCCGGTTTATCTCGGCTGTTTGAGGGGCCTGGAAAGGCCCGGAGTGGCCTTGGGGCAGCCCGCGTATCGAAGGACGAGAAGAGGCTTCAGTTCTTCTTTCGGTTTTTATGTTTATTAATTGTTTATCTAAAAGATTTTCTTTCAGCTGAACAGAGCTCTGCTCAGCAGCCAGCCATGAGCACACTGTGCTGCCCTCCGGACAGTCACCTATCTTTATACCCATTGTTACGTGTACAATATTTATCATTTTTCCCCAATACCATTTATTCTTATAACTCGGTGCACTTTCAGTAATAACCAATCTGAAAGTGCCACTATCACTAAAGAAGATGGAGGAGAAGAGGAAGAAGAAGAAGGACAGGATACACCCTAATTCTTTCATCTTACTCTTCTAAACCCCCCTGTACATAAATCCTAAACTCTGTTTCTCACCCTCTAATTAACCAATCCCTTCACCATTCACCCCGGTGAAACCCTCCTGTCCTCATACAGGTGTCGTCTCCTGTGTAGGATCAAAGTCCAGCCACCAGACACTTCTGGAACATTCCAGGACTCCCGAGCCCCCCAAGGGTGGTCTCGGAGGCCCGGCATCTCAGGACTCAGATCCTGAGATCCCACAGTGCTGCTTCCTGAAACCAGGCCGCCTGCCTTGTATCAGAAGGCAACACCCCTCGAAGCTGCAATAATTTTCTTTGGAAGTGTAACAGTTGCAAAGGAGCAAACATAAAAAAAGCAGCTTTTCAAACAATCAGGACAAATTCTCTGATTCAGCTCACCATGCTTATCCCCCCTGCATATTTAATTAGTGATTTTTCTGAGATTGGTTGAAATTCATTACCAGAAATGAGAATATTTCACTGAAACAGGAAAAAAACTCAGATTTCTGTGGAAGTTTGAGCCACTTTAACTTGCTCTGTGTTTCAGTGGTGGCACTTCACATCCAGGAATTAGAGCAAGATTCCCAGAGAAATGCAGGGAAACTGTGCTGCTCTCCTGCAGTCACCACCCTGCCATGGGAGCAGAATTTGTCCCCAAATTAGCTGAAATTAATCTGGTGCTAATGTCCCCGGCCTGATTTAGCCAATAAATGCAACTCAGTGATCACTCACCATTAATGCAACAGAACTGGGATTTAATGCAGGTGAGAAAGGCTCTGCATTTTCAGCTGCCTGCATTTGTGGCCTAATTAAATTCTTTAACGCAGCCAGAAATTAAAGGGAAGCCTCATTAGTGGCTTTTGGGATGAGATGGAGTTTGAGGTAAAGGCAGGAAGAGTTTTGAGCTTCCACTCCCAACTCTTAGTTGGTGTTTTAGGGTTTAAAAGTAGCAGAAATGTGAAAAGTGAAATAATTCACTTAGAGAAATGCCAGCTTTTGCTTTTGGCCTGGTCCAGGAGGGTAAGTTGTGATAATTTTCCATCAATTTTACTTTTGGAGTATTCCACGGTAAACTTGGTTAATGTGTATATTTATTAGCATGTGTATATTTATTACTGCTAAAATATATTTATATTTAAATAATTTATAAAAATTCTTTATAATATTTACATTATAAAACAGAAATAAATTATGTAAGATTGATTACATATAATTATATTTTATAGATAATAAAATTACAAATAGAAATCTGTATATATAAATATATAATATATAAAACCATATATTATTTATTATATACAATATATAAAAACATACATTATTTATTATATAAATATAATATGTATATTTTAATAATAAACTATATTATAAATTAGAAATATTTTTAAAACAATATTTTATATCGATGTGTATATTTATGGCTTTTCAAAGTGATGTTGTTTTAAGCATCTTGTTTATATTTCAACTATAATTTAAATGTGCCATTTAAAACTGTTGAGGTTCTACAATCCATCCTATCCCATGGGAAACACAACATTAATCCTTCTATCCCAAACCTGGTGCCGTATTAACACAGGAATTCTGCTCTGAGGGATAGTGATCTTTGTGGGAAGGCCACAAAATTGGGATTTTACTCTGCACCTCATTTAAAAAGGAATCTGGAACCTTTTATAAAACATACAAAGCTCACTGATTTTTCCTGAGTGAGGATTTCCTTGCAACCACAAATTGTGATTAATTACATTTAATCACCTGTAAGGTGCTTTCCTTAATTAAAATACGATTGTAAACAGATTTTGAATGTTCTTTTTCAGTTTGCAGATCAGTTATTGACCTGAAACAGAGAAACCAATGTGGGAAACCAAGCAGGAAATGTCCCTTTGATTTCCTGGTTGTTGGCAATGCTCTGCATAATTCCCATGGAAAATGGGGTGTTTCAGTACTTTTATCATAAAGGAAAACTCCCCAAATTTAAATCATAATCCTGAGGCTTAATTATGATAAAAAATGGGGGCATTGCCCTCCCAATACACAATTTAAGTTTATTCAGTGTTCTGACTCATCTCCTTCATCAGCTGTTTAATATTTTGGTTTTTCAAGTACAATCCTTCCATATTTCCTTCTCACATCTGACCTTTTGCATTTTTATTGTATTTTAATAACACCTGCAGTGTTGCAGTAGAAACTTTAATAAGGGGATGGTGGAAATGATTTTCCTCTCCTCTTTCTCGTTCTGTTTCATTTCCTTAATGCTAAAAGGGGAAAGTCTTGGAAGGTACTGTAATTAATTATTGAGTTAGTAATGAGCTGTTTCATTTAGGGCTTGAGGAGATGGTGTGGTTGGGGTGGACTCTGCAAGCTCTGGGATTCCTTTTCCACAGTAATTTTAAGGAGTTGTCTGTAATTTCTGGAGAGATTCATTGCAGATCCAAAATATCTCAAGCATTCAGTGGAAGGAAGTTGTGGTTCTTTAAAAGATTAATTCCAGAAAAATAAGTGGATATTTTCATGAAAACAGAAGAGTCTCCCTGGAAGCATTGGGAAAACTTTGGGTTGTTCAGGGTGCTGATTTCAAGTCTCAATTGTCAAATTTTGGTAAAAAAGGATACAAGAGGTGTGGAAATACTGGATTATTTCTGGGCAGAGAGAAGGGAATGGGGGGAGAGCAGCCAAGTCCATCCCTTGGAGAGGGTTAAAAGCTCTTTATCCCATTTTTCCACTCATCCCAGCAAATCTTTGCTCAGGAACAAACTCAGTTATCACCAGTTAAGGCCAGTAGGGAGAATTGCCTGGATAATCCCAATTAATATCTGAAATAAGCACTGTAGGATTTCACAGGGCACAAATACAAAGAAATTATTCTCCTTATCCCCAAAGGAGAGCCCAGCTCTATATTCCCTCCCAAGACACCTCAGGCCCACTAAAATGAAATTACTATTAATCAGCATTATTTACAATTATTTCCATTAAATCTTTGGCTTTTGGGGGTAATTTTGGAGGGAGAAAAAAGTCAAGTTGGAGACAACTGCAGCAAAACTTTCCCCATGTGTCCCCAGCCAGCAAGAGGCTCTCCAGGTAAGGCATAATGAGATATCAGAATCTTTTGGAATTAATAAATACTCCTGGAGCAGCCTTTCAGTAAGGACAGAGATGGCTCTCCAGATATCCGGGAGGGAAGATTGATGGGCTATGCAGATGCTTGTGCCATTAAAAAGACCTTCAGAAAGAAACAAGCAGGATTGCTCAAAGTGTTGTTTTAAATTAATGCCTGACTTTGAAAACAAATTGATGCCCCCCTGAGATAATTGGAAAAGTTAGAAAACAATCAGGGAAGAACAAACTGAGACTTTGGGATGGACAAAAACCCCAGATAAAGGAAGTCTCTAAATTCTGCTTCCAGAGCATGAAAGACACTTTCCTATCTGAGGGTGGTTTTATTTTCCTTCAATTTCCTTAATTTATTTTTTTGTCCTTCAGAGGACAAGCCTTGCCTTTGGCATGGGTGGGACAGAAAGGAAGGTTCTGGGTGAGGATTAAGGAGGGAGGTGGGGCAGGACCTTTCCCAGGAACTTTGTGTGTTATAAGCACATGGTATGAGAGCTGGGAACTGTTGGGAATGTTGTGCTTTAGGACAAGGGAGAATTGTTTTAAAAGTGACCGACTGCAACGTGGTTTCCGTGAGAAAATGGGACTTTTTGGAGTTTTTCATGGAAATATTTTAAGAATGACTCCAGAGGAGGCACCAGGATGGTCAGATGGATGGAGGGAGGAAAGGCTGGAGAATTGGGTTGTCCAGCCTGGAGAGGAGAAGCTTTGGGGTGATCTCAGTGTGGCCTGGAGGAGCTACAGGAAAGATGGAGAGAGACTTTGGAGAAGGGATGGAGGGACAGCACACAGGGAATGGCTGCAAATGGACAGAGGGCAGGGTTAGATGGGATTTGGGAAGGAATTCCTGGCTGGGAGTGTGAGGAGGAGCTGGGATGGAATTCCCAGAGCAGCTGTGGCTGCCCCAGTGCCCAAGGTCAGGCTGGACACTGGGGCTGGGAGCATCTGGGACAGTGGGAGGGACATATTGGTGCCTTTTGGGGCTACCTAAAAACAAAGGGCAGACAAATTTGAGGGAATAAAAAGCAGTTCTGGTTATTGAAGGCCCTTCAGGTACATCCAGGGCAGCCCAAGCCCCCCAGGCCTACACCCAAACTGTCCCACAGCTCACAGGTCTCACACTTTTATCACTTTGGGCCATTTGCATTTTGGGGTTCATCCTCCAATTCCAGCTTCAGGTAATGAAGGCATTGAGCCCCAGTTTGCTGCCCCAACTCCCTTTTGTTTCCATCTCTGGGCCCTGAGGCAGTGAGGTGTCCTTGATTGCCAGGCCTGGAGAGGAATTGTTGTGTCTGCCCCAAATGGGACAGCAGCAGCTGGCACTGTCATGGAGCTCAGAGTTACACACTCAAAGATGCAGGGTTACAATAGATGAAATATAAAAGCAGAATCCTAGCATGAGGGATGACCTAACAAACTCACCGATGGTGCCCCCATTCCAGCGGCCGCTCCACTGGATGACAGAGCCAGCAACGGCCCAATGATTCCTGTGGTGCAGAAGCAACACCATGGATAACCCTATATTGGGGCTCATTTGCAATTCAGCTTCAGTATAATGAGCCATGGAGCCTCAGTTTGAATGACTGATACTCCTTTTAGTATTTTCCCCGTTCTGTGTAGAGGCAGTGAGGTGTCCTTGATTGCCAGGCCTGGAGAGGAATTGTTGTGTCTGCCCAAAATGGGACAGCAGCAGCTGGCACTGGGTGTGGAGCTCAGAGTTACACACTAAAGAACTGCAGGGTTACAGAGAGATGGAAATAGAAAAGCTAAAATCCTAAAGCATCAGGATGGGATGGGATTTAAGGTCCTTCCAACCCAAACACTCCTGGGACTGTGGCTTTGGGATGTTGTGCCCCCCATTCCAGCTGGTCCCAGCTCCTTCCCACCATCCTGGATGTCAGAGCCCCGTTTTCCTTCAAACCAGGCCCAAATCTGATTCCTGTGGCTCTGCCTGAACAGATCAACCACCCCATGGAGTAACTCCTTCAATAATTAGGGCGTCTTATTGTGCACACTGTGGTTTCATGGCTCTCCTCTCAGTATTAAATGTCAGCCTGATGGTATTGTCTCTTCAGGTTTTATAATTAATGATTAATGACTGATAGTCTCCTGTTCATAAAGCTGAATTTTCCCAGTTAACTGTTAAAGATAGAAACTGAGTGCACTGTTGAGATAGACTCTTGTCTCATCTAATATCAAAATGATACAGAAAAAACCCCAAACCCAACTCTGCTCCACAACCTTGTAATTTTGCAATATTTTGATAAACCTCTCTCTGTCACTGACAGCTGGGGTGTGATTAGCTTAATCCTGATATTTTATGACAATAAAATTCCCATTTAATTTTTGCTGTGTCAATACAAGCTCTCATCACCACCAAAATTTGCTTCTGGGCAAAATCCTTTCATGCAATAAACAAACTCACGGGGTGAACTCGTGAGCTGTTTTATCGTGACTGCCAATAATCATTATGGAATCAAATATTTATGTGCCAGGGTGGCATTTAAATAAATGCAGCACTCCTAAAATGTCAGTTTATTGCAGCAGGAAGGGAAGGCTTATAAACCTTCCACAGGAATTGGGATTTTTTCCGTTTCTCAAATTCCCATTTTGTCACTTTTGTGGGATGAAAAATTTGGGGCCTTCCCAGTATCCCATGGGCTCTGCAGGTGCCCCATCCTTTCCTGCCTCCAAGTTTAACTTTTTCCAGGTTTAACTTTTTCCAGATTTTATTTCTTTGCAAAAGATGTTTGTCTCAGCTCAGGCTGAGATTTGAGAGCATCAGCACTTTTAAAAGTCTCAGGGTTACCTGAGGCAGGGCCTGCTGGAAAGGGAATATCTTCATTTGTACTCTACAATAACAGCAAATTTCATTTCTGTACTAATTTAAAACTCCCAAAAAAAGAGGGAACATGCACTTTAACTTGGCCTTCAGCCCTTGGAGAGGCCTGGTGTGGTTTTTCTGGATTTACAATGGGTGAAAACCAATTTTCCAAGCTGAGAGTGCCCTTGGAAGGGGGAGCTGGGAGCGTGCTGGAGGCATTAAGGCAGCTGAAAATCAGGGTGCTTCAGGGAATATCCTAAAAAACATGTCAGGGGACTGCTAAGGTGTTGTGCTGTGTAATCTCCACAAAAGCAGCATGAACTACTTGTGTGCTTATTTCTAAATGCATTTTTTGCCTCCACCCCACCACCTTGGGGGAATAGTTTAATTTCCTATTTAATTTCAGCCATTGCAAACGCCTGAAGGTTGTTCTAAATTATGGATAGGAGAGAAAGTTATGGGTTTTATTCCATGCTGGGTGTGGGTTTCACTGAGTTAAATATGTAAAATTCACAGTTCAGCAGGGCAGGAGCTGGGGCTTGTCTGGCTCTGAGAGGTGGGGAGGGTTTTGTGTCTGTCCTGGTTTGATCCAACTTCTCTGGATAAATCCTTAAGAGCACAAGATATGATCTTCCTTGGGCCTTGTCAAGGCTGGAAACAGCATTTCCTGACCCAAAGTGACAATTTTATTGTGTGCTCTGGATTAATGAGTCCTCTCAGATCGTTTAAATAAACAGATGCTGTCTGCTAGGATGGCTGAGAGCATTTGTTAGTGGTAAATGATTTAAAAGCCATCCTTCATGGAATAGTTCCTTGGAATGGGGGCTGGAAATATTCATTGCACTGAGGGCCAGCAAGAGGAGCAGCTCGAATGGAAGGGGAAAGAAAGGAAATATAATTAGTGTTTAATGATTTATTAATGCTTTATAAATACCTAAACAAGATTGTTGGGCTTGTATCAACAGTTGGAGGCAGTTAAAGGAGCCAGGAGTGTGGATTTGGATTGATGCTGGGAATTCCTGCCTTGGGAGATGTTTGCAGTATCACAGGGTTGGAAATGGGGAGCAGAAACTCCTCCAGAGGTGTTTCACAGTGTGCTGTGTCCTGCAGCCTCAGGAATCACAGAACTGTGGAATTTCAGGTTGGAAAAGTCCTCTGGTGTGGTGGTGTTCACAGGGGTCCCAGGACAAGGGAAGAGATGAGAACCTTGACTCCATGTTTCAGGCTGATTTATTATTTTATTATATATATTATATTAAAAGAAAATGATATATTAGAACTATACTAAAAGAATAGAAGGAAGGATTTCATCAGAAGGGTAGCAAGGAATAGAAAAGAATTATGATAAAATCTTGTGACTGGTGGCAGCCTTGATACAGCTGGCTGTCATTGGTCATCAAATAAAAACAATTCACATGCTGGGTAAACAATTCTCCAAATCACATTGCAAAGCAGCAAAACATGGAGAAGCTGAAACTTCCCAGCTTCTCAGGAGAAAAGATCCTAATGAAAGCATTTTTCATAAAATATCTGACACTGTAGGAGTGGGTCCAGCCTCTGACCCAGCTCTGGCATTTCCCCACTCAATCCTGTCCCCAAGTGCAGCATCTCCATGGCTTTTCCACCCTCCAGGAATGGGGACTCACCACTTTCCAGGCAGGTTTTTCCAGTCTGATGCCATGAGAACACAGAACTGTTTCTCAGAAGCTCCTGCAGATGATCAATGTGTCTTCATTAAGGGAAGAACAGCTCAGCCTGCACATTGGGGGTTGGCTCCCTGAAATAGAAATCCAACTTTTCCTGTTGCTGCTCCTTTGGATAATTCCACAGCACTGGAAATTCCTCCCAGGCTGACTAAACAGTCAGAAAAGTAACTTGGAGTTAATTAAACACCTCAGTGATGTCCCACTCCCCTGGAAATGTGCAGTAAAAATGGCCCTGCAACATTTACTCCTGGAGGATAGAATGACTTTGATTTTTCAGATGCTTTGCAGAGCATGAGGTGACCCAGAGAGGCTGAGGCACAGGATAAACCAGCACCAATTAGGGTGTGTGGGCTGCTTAATGAAGTGAAATTTCCAGTTTAGGTGAGGGGGTGCTTGCAGGCCCCAGCAGCAGCAGCGGGGCTGACTCAGAGCCTGAGTCACTGCTGCTGTCTGACCCATCAAACACTGAAATATCCAGGGCTCAGTCCTTCCTGAAATAAACAGGGCCAGGAGACTTCTTCTCCTTTATAATGCCTTTATTAAAAGTGATCAGCTCAGGATTGGGCGGCTCAGCAGGGCTGCAGTCCCCGTCGCGTCTCCCAGGGCGACTCAGAGGAGGAGAATATGCGCAGCTCCGTCCACTGGGGGCAGAGCCGGGGATCCAGTCCTTGTGGGAGCTTTAGGGCTTGATGTCCCCGTCACATGTTACTTTCCCTGCTTCTGGTCCCGGCGTTGGGACCACTCCCTGCTCAGGGCGAGAGGGGCTCCGAAGGTGTTCAGCATCTCTGCAGGCTCAGCACTCGGCTCCTCACGTCCAGACATCATTTTAGTCTCTCAACTCTTAGGTGGCTCGTTGTTTTTGGGGTTTTTTCTGTGCCTCTGGAGTCGGGGTCCCACAAAGCATTCTGGACTTTGGAGTCACTTTGCATAACCCCCCCCACCCTCTCAGGTGTCTTCCCTATGCTGGAAGGGCGCACTGCCTCGGGGAAGGGCCATTTCCCCACCCAGCCAGGCTTTTTACTAATACAAAAGAAGAGATAAGCCTTAACGACCCGGTATTACAATAACAAAGCACTAAGAATCCTGGCAGCGCCTGAGACCTGGCTGCCCCCCTGCAACTCTTTCTCACAAAAAAAATATTAACTGAATTTTTGTTCATAACACTTCCAGCACACCATCCCAACCCTCTCTGCCTCCTGGGCAAGCTGCCCTTAAATAGTTCATTGCTCCTTGGTCTCCACTGGCACAGCGGGCACCATTTCCATAAAATCCAGAAGGTTTGGGTTGATAGAGACCTTTACAAGTCATCAAATTCCAGCCCTTCCACCATCCAGGCTGGTCCAACCTGGCCTTTGGCACTGCCAGGGATCCAGGGGCAGCCACAGCTGCTCTGGGCACCCTCACAGGGAACGAATCCTTCCCAATGTTTAATAATCTAAATCTCCCACCAAATGGCTGCTATTTAATTTTAATTTACTGGTAAGGATAAGCTTGGTATGTTGTGCTTGACCTGCTGAGTGCAGGGTTAACATTATTATCTTTATCATTATTATCTTTAGCATCATTATCTTTATCATTAATATCTTTCTTTATCATTATTATCTTTAGCATTATTTTAATCATTATATATTGTATTATTATATTTACCATTATTATTTATATTACTATAGTATAATTGTTATATCATTATATTATATAGTTACTATATTAATGTAATTATATTAATTAAAATATAATATTAATATATGATAGTTATTATATTATAAAATTACTATATCTATTGATATTATTTTCTTTAAATTATTAGTTTTCTTATTAAATTTATAATTACTATATTTACCATTATAATTTTATTATCATATTAGAATTATTTTACTATTATATTTATTGCAATTTTATTATATTTATCATTATTAGTTTTATTATTACATTTATCATTACTATATTTTCATCATTATATTTATTCAGCTCACACTTTTTTTGCCTAACAGCCAATGCAATCAGTGTAAATCAAATTAATCAGACATAAAGAGGCCAGAGACAGGAAGCACTGAAGAGGATGGATGAACCACCCAGGTGTTGTGAGTGGCTCTGGGCTCTGTTTGTTGGAGATGCTTGAACCAAGCTCAGATTCCATGAGATTTTCCAGGGAAAATGTGCTTTTCCTGAGTTTGGTGACTGCAGTGAAGAGCAGCCCCACCCCAATTTCCAACCCCCACCTCAGTCACCTGTGCAGGGTCAGGAGCTGGACTCCATGATCCATGTGGATCCCTTCAAATTCAGGATATTCTGCAATTCCAGAATTCCAGGAGCCCTTTCTGAGCCCTTTCCTGGCTCCTGCTCCTGTTCTCCCCTCAGCACGCGCCAGATGAGCCCAAATCCCTTGGGATTCAGCTCCCTGAGCCTGACCCCACCTGGAGCATCCAGAAGGAATAATGCAGACAGATTTGGTTGGGATGAATGGCTGGGGCCATCCCAGGACCCCCCTCCCTGAATTTTGACTGAATGCTCTCCAGCCCAAGCTCCATCCTCCCAGCAAGGTTGACTTCAACATTTTATTGTTGTCACAAATTTTAGCAACTAAGAGCTGAGTGAGTCAGCGGCTGCTGTTGGGGAGAAAAAAAAAAAAGTCCTCTGAGAGAATTCCCTTTGAACATTGGATCGTGATGTTTAAAAATATATTAGAATTAATTCTGGTCATTTTTCCATATGGAGCAAATCTAAAGCCTGAAGCATGAGGCAATTTTTGGGTTTTTTTGGGTAAAACTCTTGATCTGATCTGAGGAATGTGTGGGTATTGTTCTGTTGGGTGCAAATCCAGCTGCTTGCACTGAGGAATTCCCCACTGCTGCAAGCAGACCGTGGATATATCCCAGGGAATAAGGTCCTACAGCAGAATTTAGGGAATTCTGAGCTGTGCACACACCTTGGTGGGAGATTTAGGCACTCCTTGGTGCTGCAGATGGTCCAGTGGGATGAATCTGTGTAATTTGTCTGGAGGAATAAGCAGGAATCTGGTTCAAACCTCCCTGACAAAATGGCCATGGAAGGTAAAACAATCCCATTGATTACCAGGGATGAGGGGAAAATTGATTTTTAAACATCTCCTGCGTGATTTGGGGAGATTGGCATTGGATAATTCATATTAAACATACAAATGGGAAGGATAAATAAGAAACCTCTTTAGATCAATTACCCAGGCTCTATTTTTGCCCTGTTTATAAATTCCAGACGACTCCTTAGGACAAACACGGTTTATGGAGCTGTAATAGATGAGTAAGGCTGGATTAAAAACCCCTTCCTGCACCTTCTCTGGGCTGGGAAGCTGAAGGAAATTCAGCTCATTCTGGGTGTATTTCCATTTAAAAAATAGATGTGCCCTGAGGAGAGGCTGCCTGGATGTGTTGCTGTGGTTATCATGGAATGTGTCTGACAGAAATATTCCTGTATTTCTGCCTAATTGCTGGAGCTAACTTTTGATGGGAATCTGAGCCAAAGCTGCCATGAAATATCCATAAAAAGTGCCTCAGAGGGCAAAAAACCTAAACAGAGATTTTAGAAATTTGACTATTTATTTATTTGTTTCCTGTGAGGAATCAACAATTTCTGAAGTTCTTCCTTTATTCTAATTTGGTTTTCCAAAATTGTGAAGGAGTGGGAATGAAAGCCGTGCTCCATCCAGCTCTAATATAATTAAGGCTGTAAAATACAACTATTTTTGAAGCAAAAGCTTCATTTTTTTGCACAGAGCAGGTTGGTTTTGAGCACAGCAGCAACTTGACCCACTCATCAGCAAAATTGTTGTCAAAACATTCACGGCAGGCAAACCTGGCACTGCTCATTTCCAGCCAGCCCTGAAAGGTCAAGGGCTGAATCTACAGCTAAAAAGGAAACAGATAAATAGCAAATATTTAGTGTGTATCTCTCACAGAGAGGGTGACACGAGCTCGTGGTTGGATAAACGCAAATTTCTGAGTTGTGATGCCTTGTGGAGGCTGCCCTGGAGCAGAGTCCCAGAATAAAGCAGGGATTTATCCAAAGCATCTCCTCCATGGATCCACCTTGGGCAGCACCAGAGCCCAGCCAGGGCTGCACCCAAGATGACCCAAAATGGCCCCAAAATGCACGAGCGCTCCCGGGCTCTGTCCCTGGGATCAGTTCTGCTCCATTTGCACCTTGCAGTTCATTGTCCCATCCCAGCTTTAGCCCAGGCAGTCCCACCCTGCTTGTTTTTCTCTCTGCAGCCCACGGGGTTTGTGCTCCTGGGCTGAGATTTGGGTCATTTGTCCTTGGTGCCCAGCTGGAGCAGGAATTGTTTTGTCTCCCTGCTCTGTGCACAGAGCTCACCATCCCATAATGTGAACCCAGACCCACACACTAAAGCAGCACAGAATGTGAAAAATATAAAAGCCAAAACCTGAGCTATCAGTGTCAGATCAGGTTTGCCCATCAAATTGTGTTGTGTCACATCCCATAATGTGACATGACAGCCCCACTTCATGTGTCACAGCACGGTGACACTCCTGAAAATGCTGTATTTAACCAAAGTTAGGGAATGAGAGGGGCAGTGTGAGATAAGGGAGAAAGGAAACCAAAGAAATGTTGGTTGGCTCATGTTTTAATAGCAGGGTGCAGAGGTGAAGTTTTTTATTTTTAATTCTTTCTGTGGTTTAAATTGTGTTAGGACTTCTTAACTTAGACTGGAGATGTGTAAGGACAGAGTCTGGGTTGAACACGGAGGGTGGGCAGTGCAAGGAGATGAAGACAGCAACCCTTGGGAAATGGAAGGAAAGTTTGGGAAGATTCTTTGGAAATCTGGAGAGAATTTGAGGTGGGAGTAAAGAATGGAAACTTCCAGAGCCTCAGCTTGAACTTTTTGGGGTTTTCATCCCTTTTTACATCACTCTGAGAGCTTTCATTTCTCCTCTGCTGAGCCTCCAGTGCATCACTTGCACTCTGATATTGAGGGAAATTTCCCAAGCGCTCCTGACCATGTACAATTACAATAAATACATGGATGGAGCTGCAAGTTTGATTTTCTCTTTGTTTCTTTGGATTTTATAACTCATTAAACTCCAACCCGACGTCCTTCACTTACATCAATTTTACTGCAATCTTTACTGAGCTTGCCTTTATTGATTCCAGTGGAGTTCAACAGGCATAAAATATGAAACTAAAAGGAGAATCAATTCCACATTAATTAGCCAGCATGCATGATTTTATGCTGCTTAATGACTCTTGTAATCATCCACAACTGTACCGAAGCGGGCAGCAGTCGGAGCCAGGCAGGGCTGGACAGGAACAAAACCCTCCAGCAGTGAATTCCCACAATTTGGACCCTTTAGAGAGTGCAGCATTTTCCATAAAATCAGATCTGGATTAGAAATGGTGACAGGAAAGGAGAGATTGGAAACGAGATGAGCTCAGACTGTTTTTTTTTCCCTAGTAAAAAATCCTATGGAATTTCTTACCCAGCCCCTTCCTGAGTTCCTCAGTTTGGGAAGGACTTGCAGGATTGGGCCCATACCTGAAGATCACTGAAGAAAGGGAAAGATTATTTACAGCCCATTTTAGTGATTCCTCTGCTTATTTATTTATTTCTATTTTACTTTTCAAACCAGTGCAACGCTGAGGAAGGTTTTGCTCCGCAGGAAGCGCCTCAGGGTTCTCAGCCAGGAGCGCTGAGGGTTGAAATTGTGGTGTGTAAAAACCTGTGGACCTGGTGTCTAAAAATCAGGGACTTTTACATGAAAATCATGGCAGAGGGGAGGCTTCTGCCTTTGTCTCTGAGATGGCATTTCCCCTTATTTGTGCCCTGATGATTATTTCATTTGAGGGCTGGCCTTCATTATTTTCCTACTCTATCATTCTAAAATTACTCTTTATACCAGTCACTCTTTATTCCCTTAGTGCTGTAGGACTCACTTAACTCTAGGTTGGCTTCTGGCTTAGTGAATAGAGAAGGAAATGTCTTGCAGGCATTTTCCATGCCCTGGTGTTCAGAGCACACCTGGAATCCGCAGCTGAGGATGTTGTTTCACTGTGGTGGTCACATTCCCATCTAAGGGTTCCTGCTCTGGGATCTTTTTGTGGGAAATTATCCAGGGTTATTATTGCCTGCAGGAATGTTTAATTTCTGGCTGCAGAGTAGGTGGGATCCAGTGTTAAACAGAATTTAATTCCCTAGTCTGTAGACTAAAGCAGAAATACAGGGAGTGACTGGATTTTGTTCTAAAATGGACATTGCTGAGTGCCTGTGAAACCACAATCCTCTTTCTGTTTAATATTTACCTCTGCTTTTATCCCAGGACCACAATGGAAGTGATTGCTTGGATACAGATGACATTATGGTCTGTCTTTGCTGTACTTTCTTCCCCCTTTAACTGTGCATTTACACATGAATGGGCCATTGCTTCTAAATGGTAAGGAGATCACAGTGAATTATATTCACTTTAGTGATACAGTGTCAAACTCAATCTAGGAGAAAATTCCACATCCTTTCAAACGGAGGGAACCATTTTAATCTGGATCGTCAGCAGCTGAACTTCCCCTTTCAGATTTCCACTTGTGGCACAAATGGATGGGGCTGGGAGCTTCAGATACAAAAAAATCAGACTTCTCTGAAAGCCAGGGTTAGGCTGAGGACTTAAATAATACAAAAGAATCTGCTTCTCATTATCAAAAATTAGAATAGAAAGGAAACTGATGTGCTTGATTGCAGAAAAAATGGTGAAAGTTGCTGCCCAGAGAATTTATCAGCAGGAAAAATGAAGGAAATTGTTGCTGAAAGTATTTCTCTAGCAGCTCTGTGCTGGTTAGAAGCAGTTGTCTCCTCTCAACACTGCCCTAGCCCTGATTATTTATGTGTGACTGAGCTTCTCAAGGCATCAGGTACAGATAAATATCATGTTCATGTGGGTGCAGGGCTCCCTCAGGGCTCCTGTTTGTCCTGGAGGCTTTCACATCCCTTCTGCAAGGACCAAATATCTGATTATTCAACACCTGGGTGACCTCATGGAAGGGAACAGGCTCCTTTGTACCTAAGGGAAACTTATTTATGGACTTTCCTGGATCAGGATTTTTAGCTGTGAGGTGGATAAGAAATAAATGTAGGTCTAGTTGAAGTTTATTTTGTCACAGCAGAAGCAGTTGGATGATGCTGTCAGGGGTGACCCTTGCTGGCTGCAGCCTGTGCCAGTCCTCATCACCCTCTCAGGCAGGAATTTCTTCCCAAAAATCTGTCCCAGGCAGGAATTCCTCCCCAAAATCCCATCTAGCCCTGCCCTCTGGCAGTTTAGGGCTACTCCTCTTGCCTTTCACTCCAGACCCTTGTGGGGTGGAACTGTGAGGGAGAAGAGACTTTTTGGGAAACTCCAGGCAGAGGAAGTGGGAAAAGACTTGGAAATGGGAGATGGGAGACAGGGAGAGCCAGGAGAAGGAGCCCTGTGGCAATCAGAGCTGTAAAACAGGGAAATAAATGATTATTTTTCTGGAAGTTCACTCAGGAAAAGGGATTTGCCCCCACTGCACAGTCCTCTGCTGCTCTGCTCAGGTTCAGAGGGGAAGTTTTAATTTTTAAATTCTTTCTATGGTTTTATTGGGTTACAACTTCCTCTACAGGACTGTGGTGCAGGTAACGAGCAGGTGTTATCCACAGGGGTGGGAAGCAGGATAATAAGCCAGGTTGGGATAAAGATCTGATTTCCATGTCCCCTGGAGCCACATTTAAGCAGAGAGGCCCTTCCAAAGCTCTCACAGGGGGATGGACCAGCTTAAGTGAAGGGCAGGAACATCCCCCACACCCCTCATCCCATGGGCTGAGTGTCCTTCCCTACAATTTTGGCACTGAAATTAACGCCCACGTTTCATGGGCCCATATCCAGCCCTTGGCACCACAGCCCTGCCAAACGCCAGAGGAGAAAACCCCACAAGTTTCAGTCAGTGTGGGACCAATTCTGTCACTTTAATTCCCATTTTCCCTCTGTGGCTCCAGTGGTTTTGGGGATGTGTCACTCCAGTGGTGTCCGGTTTTCGGCTGTTTGGAGGGCCTGGAAAGGCCCGGGGTGGCCTTGGGGCAGCCCGCGTATCAAAGGACGAGAAGAGGCTTCAGTTCTTCTTTCGGTTTTTATGTTTATTAATTGTTTATCTAAAAGATTTTCTTTCGGCCCGACAGAGCTCTGCTCAGCAGCCAGCCATGAGCACACTGTGCTGCCCTCCGGGCGGTCACCTATCTTTATACCCATGGTTACGTGTACAATATTTATCATTTTTCCCCAATACCTTTCACCCTTATTGCCCGGTGCACTTTTAGTAATGACCAATCCCAAAGTGCCACCATCACCACAGAAGATGGAGGAGAAGAAGAAGAAGAAGAAGGACAGGACACGCCCCAATTCCTCCATCTTACTTCTCTAAACCCCCCTGTACAGAAATCCTAAACCCTGTGTCTCACCCTCTAATTAACCAATCCCTTCACCATTCACCCCGGTGAAACCCTCCTGTCCTCATACAGGTGTCGTCTCCTGTGTAGGATCAAAGTCCAGCCACCAGACACTTCTGGAACATTCCAGGACTCCCGAGCCCCCCAAGGGTGGTCTCGGTGGCTCGGCACCTCAGTCCTGAGGTGCTGAGATCCCACACAGTGGTTCCTCAGAGCAGGGAACACAAACTTTTCCTGTGCCCATGGATTGTCTGGATGTGGTTTGTGGTGTGGGGAGCTGGGCTGTGGCACAGCTCCAAACCTTCCTGCCATTGATTTTGGCTGCTCTGGGTCGAAGCAGCTCCGTGGAGGAGCTGGTTTCATTTTCATTCCTGTTCTTGGGAATTGATTTAACATCAGACAGCAAAACCCCAACTTTGTTTTAGCTGGATTGCTGATACTCTTAGAAGTAACTGCTGCACTCATTAAAAGTGTCCAAACCCCAAATACTCCCACTTTTAATGCCCTAATTCTGATATTTTTTTCAATTTATCCCATTTATCTATTTTCAGAGTAACTTGCATCCCACTGGCTGTGGGGTGAAGGAGAAAATCACTTTTCCCTTTTAATAGAATTATTGATCTTTGTGCTGTTGCTATAAATCCATTTATCCACTGCAACAACATATTCATAAAGACTTCTTAATTTTAAGCCTCTTCTTTTTGCCTTCATTTAAATGTCACGACCGAGTGATTTATCAGGGAGGAATTTTAGCAGCAAAATTAGGCTGTGGTACCACCTCAAGAAACAATACATCAAAGACAACCAGCACACTTTGTTTTTTTCATCCCTGCAACTTCATTATCTGTCAAAATCCATTAGGAGTTTGTTTTCTCCTTACAGTTAAGGACTAAACAGTAAGGACTAAGAGATTTTTATCTTTTCCACACTTGAGAATGTCTATTTATCATTATCATCACAACATTCTGGACAAGACATCTAAAAATGTCTCCTAATATTTGTCTGAGCTCATTGTAGGGAGGCATTAATGGCATTTCACTAGCGGGAAAAAATATCAGTAATTAACTGTGCTATTAGAAGATCATAATATTTCCTATGCATTAATAATTTTTTAATATGAAAAAAGGTGGTTTTGTGCTCAAAACTTCAGCAAAATATACGTCAGGTGAACTAAATTCACCTGACTAAATTCACTCCCTGACTCAATGAATGGGATATGATGATCCTCATGGATAACAGGAAAATAGAGAGGAAATTGGGCAAATAAGAACATTTTGGTAACCTCTGAACATGGTGTTGATGAATGCACACATTTCTGTGAGTCACCAAGGTGATTTCTCCCAAGATTTGCCATTTTTATAAACTTTCAATAGACCCAGTGTTCTCTATAACCATAATTACCTGAATTTCTGCCTGAAATCATGAATCCTCTGTGTGAGGGGATAATTCTACAGCCCAGCATTGAATGGTCATGAAAAATTCTGCTTTAGCCTCACGCTGCTGTTTATTCTGTCCCTTGTTTTCCTTCACTGTGATATCATCACTGTGGTGGTACCACTGCAATTTTAGGAAAGGCTTCTCTTTCTGAATTTAGGAGGAAAAAAAAGGAAAACAGATTTGGATTTTGAGGCTCTAGTAGCCAATTGTGAGTTTAGGAGAAATATTGTTGTGTTGGGTATAGTTCAGCACTGTTAGGGGAGTCCTAATTTATCATAATATGTGTTTAGGGTGATTTAAGACTGCAGGAATCCTAAATAGGGATGGATTTGGGTGTGATGGAATTTTCTACCAGGATTCTAACTCTGAAGGCATCACAGGAAAAGGGATGGTTTAGAGACAGAGCTGTGGGATTGGGCCTTTTCCAGCCCAACAGATTTCCTTCCATGCTTTATTCCAGAAAATGAAGCAAACATTTCTGCTTCTCATTTATTCACTGCAGGAGATTTGATCAGCTTTGTGTTATTCAGTGAATCTTGATTTAGGCTTCTTTGGAAGCCTAGACAGAAGTTTTTGTGTACTTTAAGGCAGCACAGGCAGAGATTGAAATACCCTGTGATGGAAAACTCAGCTTAAGAGCTGTTTGATCAAGGATAAGGGGAATGGTCCCTAAGGAGGACACTCTGGTATTGTTGATTATTTGTGTTCCTGAAAGGCAGCAGGAAGAGAGAAGTTGAATAGAAATATTTTATTTTTAAATTCTGATCCATGTTCTGGATGTGACCTTTCTCAGCGGATTGGTTAAGAATGAACATAATTCATGGAAAGTGAATCTCTTCTGCTGAACATGGATTTTTTGGCAGTCAATTCCGTGTCTGTGTGGTCGTGACTTTTCCTGCCTCAATTCCCACACCATTCCCAACTGGTGAACTAAAACCATTAAACTCACTAAAAAAAGGCACAATTATGCAAGAAATCACAATCAATTATGCATGAGGATAAATATATTAAATGAAAGCTCTTTGGACGAGCTGTGAGCCAGTTAAGGACGTGTTTGGTGCCAGTGCTGGAGATCCACATCCATGACAAACAATGCAATCTGCTACATTGGGAATGGATGGATTTGCATCCCATTATCACTTTCTGTTGAAGAGTCAATCTCATTTTCTGCTGTTTGAGGAACTCCAGGGTGTGATGTGCAAACATGGTGAAATTTAATCAGATGGCATTAGGTTTGTAGAAGTAAACAAAGCTCGGCAATAATCATGGGATATTATGGATTTCTGATTATTGCCATCATTTAAATTTAGTCTGATGCTGTGGAGCTCATTGCTGAAGAGAAATTGAGGATTTATTCCATGAGAGGTTATGTGAGTTTGGGATAAATCCCTGGTCCATCCTAGAGAGGATCTGGTGAGGAAATCAGGACAAACTGGACGTGTTCCTGGTAGGCACAAAGTGCAGGATTCAAATACACCTGGAATTTGTGCCAACTTCCAGAGAACATTGTGGATTGATTCAATGTGACACTCACCCACCTTGCACTGCTCCTCTCCAAAGACTGGCAGGAAATGGGGCTGGGACAGAGCTTTTCTCCTGCCCAAATTTATAATTGAGGTGCAATAACTCTCTTCCACGATTGGAGAATTTTTCCCAGCTCTGTCCAGTGTTTGCTCCTGGGGTAAATGTAGGCGGCCACTGAAGCTGAGGAATAGTGAAGAAAAAAAATACAAACAGATGACGTTTTAATTGTACAATTTAATTACATATTTAGGCACAATGTTAAGAATTTTGGAGTATCTACAAGGTTATCCCAAGCGCAGTGAAGTGCAGGAAGGGGAGAGAGCTGCAGAGAGACTGGGGACAAAGGATGGAGGGACAGGACGCAGGGAATGGCTCCCACTGCCACAGGGCAGGGATGGGTGGGAGATTGGGAATTGGGAATTCCTGGCTGGGATGGGATTCCCAGAGCAGCTGGGGCTGCCCCTGGATCCCTGGCAGTGCCCAAGGCCAGGCTGGACAGGGCTTGGAGCACCTGGGGCAGTGGGAGGTGTCCCCATGGCAGGGGTGGCACTGGATGGGCTTTAAGGTCCTTCCAACCCAAACCATTCTGTGATTCCAGGAAGGGAGAAAAGCCCCTCAATGGCTCAATTCCATATTCTGAAGTGATTTTATTGTGACATTCCACTGAGCAGAAGTGAGAGGCTTTTAAAGGAATATTTCAGTTCATCTGCAATGAGGATAAACAGCACAGAACAGAAATTCATGGATTGATTTTCATTGGGGCAGAGAAAAACCCAAATTCTGAGTTACTGCAAAAACTTTGCAGCTTAAGGCACTGCAAGGGAGCTGTTCTTGCTCCAGTTTCACTGGTTTGTGTGTTTTAGCTGAAGTTGTGTGTGGTACTTTTGAGAAAGGAGCAGGGCTTGTGCCTCTGTAATGCAAAAGAGAAGTAGGCTGTTCATCATTATCCTCAGAAGAAGTTTATTTTAATGCTAGGTTGATTTTTCTGCATGTTATATAAAGTCCCTTTTTTATTTTCAAGAACTGCCAATGTGGAAATATTCCATGAAGCGAGAGACTGAAATATTTAACCCATTTTTAGAGAACAAAGTAAAATTTGAAGAAAACCCATTAACTGTTGAAAAAAAAAATCATTCATGCCTCTGATTTAAAGCTGTAATTTTGATGTAACCTTTGATTTTTGGAAATTGAAGCATGGAGGGGTTTTGAATGATAAAATATTTGCTGTTAAACACAATATGATGGTGTTTGACTGCTGAGTAGTGATGGAGGTACTACAGTATACACAGGGTTGTTTTCTGAAGTTTGGAGCAGGAATTTGGGCAGGAATTTAAATAATTTATCCCAATGATCCCAGGAGGCTGCTGGGAGCCAAAGGAGCCAGGTTTCCCATGGGATCATTCCAGGGCACAGGGGATGTGGTGCTGCCCAGGAGCTGCATTTCTCCCCCTGTGATCTCTTTTCATCAGAAGATGGCAGCAAAATCTTGTTAACTGCAGCTCTGGCTCTGCTCACACATTTCCATTGTCAGGGATTCTGGGATGCTGGGCAGGGTCTGCTGGAGGCAGCTTTGACCCCATTTCCTTCTCCAGCCACCCCAGACAGAGCCTGATGAGGTAGATCAGATGGGCTGGATCCTCACCCTTCCTTCATCTCACAGGGAGGGATTTCACAGGGAGGATTCGCATTTCAGCTGCTAGAAAGGTGCTTCCACAGCCACTCCCTTCGTGCTGGATGGGAAAAACAGATCCCAAAAATCTCTTTAGCCTGGAGACAGGCTCTGCTCTGTGGGCCCAGCAGTAGGAGGAGAGACAACGGGCAGAAATTCCACAGGGAATTCCACCAGAACATGAGGAAAAATATCTTTGTTGTGGGGGTGACTGGCACAGACCAGCCAGAGAGGGTGTGGAGTGTCCCTCACTGGGGTATTCCAGACCCCTCTGATGCCTTGTGCAGGCTGCCCTGGAGCAGAGGCTGGGCAGAGTCCCAGAATAAAGCAGGGATTTATCCAAAGCATCTCCTCCATGGATCCACCTTGGGCAGCACCAGAGCCCAGCCAGGGCTGCACCCAAGATGACCCAAAATGGCCCCAAAATGCACGAGCGCTCCCGGGCTCTGTCCCTGGGATCAGTTCTGCTCCATTTGCACCTTGCAGTTCATTGTCCCATCCCAGCTTTAGCCCAGGCAGTCCCACCCTGCTTGTTTTTCTCTCTGCAGCCCACGGGGTTTGTGCTCCTGGGCTGAGATTTGGGTCATTTGTCCTTGGTGCCCAGCTGGAGCAGGAATTGTTTTGTCTCCCTGCTCTGTGCACAGAGCTCACCATCCCACAATATGGAGCCCAGACCCACACACTAAAGGAGCACAGAATGTGAAAAATATAAAAGCTAGAACTGTGGCACCACCTCTGGACACAAGCCTGTGCCACATGCTCTGGGATGGCCCTGCTGGAGCAGGGAGGTGGCACCAGTGGCAGCCTGTGGGCCCTTCCAGCCTGACCCATCCTGGGATTCCAGATTCCTGTCTGGAATCTGGGATATCTGGGATATGTGGAAGCTCATCTCACTCAACTGGGGAGACTGGTGCAGCTGGGAATGCTCCACTCTGGGGACCCCAGCCGTGGCCAAGGCCCTCTCTGACATCCTGAGGGCGACGTCCTTGGCCATGGGGGAAGGCCCAGCTCCGGTTTGTGTCACTTGGCTGCACCAGCCAAATTCTGAGTTACTGCAAAATCTTTGTGTTTTGGGTGATCTCTCTTTGCTGGGGTTACTTGGGATGGACTTTTCCTGTGGGAGAGAGGCTGTGGGGTGGCCAACTGTGAGGTGAGGGTGGTCCCTGTCCCTGCCATTCCCCTGCTGAGCGCTGAGCCCCTGCCAGGGGCTCTGGAGCCCAACCTCAGGTTTTTACCTCCACATTGCCTCTCCTTTCCAGCCACCAACCTTTGCTTTGCTGACACAGTGCTGAATTTTGCACTTTGGTGTGTGTCCCCTCAGTTTTAGGGTGCTGCCACGGCCCTGCTGAGGAGCTGAGGTTCAGCTGGAGCCTGCACCAAGCGTTTGCTGGTTGCTTTAATCTCTTTAATCTTCCCTTGGCTCCCAGCTGCTTTTTGGGAGCTGAGTGCTCCTGTTGGAGCTCAGGCTTTCCTGGAGGGCTTTGGCAGCACGCTGATGTCTGTCTTTCTATAGAAAGAACATATCCAGAGGCACCTTTCCTTTCTCTTCCCACAGCAAATGCCGACTGCACGGCTCTTCTGCTGCTGCTGCCACACAGAAGTGACATATGTTTTTAGATGTTTTAATAGGAAGTAATATTTGTGTACAATAATGCCTAGCAGCATCTGAAATATCATCATATGTAATTCATACAGGAGGCATGAGTTGAGCCCTA
This sequence comes from Zonotrichia leucophrys gambelii, assembly GCF_028769735.1. NCBI lineage: Eukaryota > Metazoa > Chordata > Aves > Passeriformes > Passerellidae > Zonotrichia > Zonotrichia leucophrys. Next base: position 23,442,174 of record NC_088179.1, on the reverse strand, counting down.
AATATCTTCTTTTTTTTTTTCTCTTTTTAAACTAAAATGGTCTTAGTTTAACTTCAAAATAGGCATTGAATTTCTCCATGGCATTCTGGGTATTTTCTCGCTAAAGAAGTGTCTGTAATTTCTGATCTGTAATTAGAACCCAATTTAATAATTACATGTCCTGCAAGGAAATGTTTCTTGAGCAGGGCTTTGTTCTTATGCAGCTGCTGGGAGCACAAAGATGGGGATTATAAGAAATAGTTCAGATGAAAATGAACTGGTGAGGGCAAAGTACCTTCAGAAGTGATCAGAGCTGCTGAAGGATGAGTGGAGTTTATCAAATTCACTTTTTATCATATATAGTGTGGAGATGTACATCTCATAAGCATGCATGGCTTAAATCACTCTGGATGCAGAAAGATTAATTTTTGTGAGTGCTAATGACAAATTTTTATATGAAATTTAGCAGATCAAAGGCACTGTTTGAATGGCTTGTCTTTCCTCTGGGAAATTCCATCCTAAAAAAAAAAAAGCTAAACTAAAAATTCCACAAGAGTTTTCCTAGGGTTTCCTTCCACAAAAACCTTTATCAAGCATATTATTAACTTAAGGCTAATTCAGAATCATTTTAGCCTTAAACATGAATAATTTCAGACTGACCTGATGACAGGTTCAAATTCTCTCCTAAACTATGAAGCTTAGCTAAAGGATCATATACTCATTTCATTAACTTCTTCTTCCAGGCAATATTGTACCTTGGAAATGACTTAATTAGTTGAAATTCATGGCAAAGGTATTTTGGAAAGTTGCCTGGACCAGGAGATGTGTGTAATACAGATTTGTATTTCTAGTTTGTGCTGGATGAATTGATCACATAAAAAGGTTTATTTCTTGGGAAGATCTTCAGGGAATGCTGAGAAGTTTAAAATCTATGGAAATGGCCAATTTCCATAATTGTTGGAGACAATTGCAGAGCTGATTCTGGGTCTCCCTACGATCTCTGCTCCCTGCCTTGCTGTGGTGTTGATAAAAGGGGATGGATGACTTTGGGCCCAGGTGATTGGGAAAGGGCAAATCGTTTCCATTAAGAAATTCAGCTGGTTTAATTTTTTAGCTTAATTATAGAGTCATTAAGGTTGGAAAAGCTTTCCAAGACTATTGAGGCCAAGCTGTGCCAGATTCCCACCTTGTCGCCAGCCCAGAGCTCCGAGTGCACCTCCAGGAATTCCTTGGACACCTCCAGGGATGGGAAATCCAAACCTCCCTGGGCAGCCCTTTCCAAAGCCTGACCACACTTTCCATGGAGAAATTCCTCCTGGTGTCCAACCTGAGCCTCCCCTGGCCAGCTTGAAGCTCTGTCCCCTTGTGCTGCCAGCTGGTCACTGATTTCCTCCACAAAACATTCCTCAGTGTCATTCATCATCTGAGTGGTGACAGAATGTGTGGTCACAGCTGGCCCAGGCAGCTGGCAGAGCTGCAGGCAGATGTTTGCAGCTGCAGAGCACAGCTGGACACGGCCCCACATGTGCCTGGGTAAGAAAGCAGCTTAACGGAGGATTTCCAGGTATGCAGAGAAGTGTGCTGGAAACTCTCTTGAAGGACTTGTGCTTAAATGTTGTCTGAAATATTAACGTGACCTCCTTTTCAGGCCAGGGGACCTTCTCTAGCACTTCCATATGTTGGAGACCCTGGGGACACCCTGAGGCTCAGGCTGGCTCTGGATGAACATGACAATGTTGAGATGTTGGCCTTCGAGCACCAAGATGAGTCCAGGCTCTGGCACTTTGCTCCTTTGTCATTTCTTCCTCATTTTTCCAGAAGGAGATGGGAACAAGGACACTCAGGTTTGGTTTTTTGCCTCTTATCATGGGCTGAGGAGTCAAACTCCACTGATTATTTTTTAGGCTGCTGCTCTACCTGTTCTACTCTTCAAAATATTGAATTGAGCTCGCTTGAAGTGAAAAGCAGCAGCCCAAGTTGATAAATCCAAGAAGACGTTCCTGTGTCCTCCATCATTAAAGATGGATGTGCTCAGTGAGAATCTCCTTGGCATGGGAATGCGTTATTGGGCCTCTGCTTGGACTTCCAGGGACTGTGGGCTCATGGCATGCTGCCAATCCAGGTCTTCCTGCAGAGATTCCTTCCATTTCAGAGACTGACCCACCACCTCCAGCACCTTTTGGGCTTTTCCTGGTGCTTTCCATGGCAAAGGGCCGAGTGAGCCTCGTGTTCTGTCCAGCTGTGTAGGGGATCACCTGCAGAACTTGGGATCTTGGCAAAAAGGGGTGGTGGTGTGACTTTATGGGGGTGTCCATGGTGTCTTCTGCAGGTCTGGCCTTGGAGAACTCACTGTGACACTTGAGGTTGCTCTTGGTATGGATTGAACCCCACCCAGCCCTTCCTTGTCCAGATAAGTTGAGTTTGAAGTGCTTTAGTTGTAGTTGGTCACCTCCAGTGTGGTTTTTGAGGCAGATTTTGGTTTAGTTGGAGCCACCTTGGGAAAATTCCAGCCTTTTCCCAGCCCCAAAACAGAGTTGCAGGTGGGTTGTGAGGACAGGAATTTGTCACATCAGGCACCTGCAACACCAGCACGCGGTGACATTTTCATGGCACTGCAGGAAAATCCTGAGGGATTCGGAGGAGGAATCTCCTCCTCCCTGCTGACAGCCAAATTGCAGAGTGCCGTGGCTAATTGCACGCTCCAAGTGTCTCCAGCATTGCAATTCCATGTAAAAAATTGCCATCCCTGCCCTGGGAACATCACAAAGCCATGCTCAGCAGTCAGGGTATTTCATACCTCTCACTGAACAAAAAGAGTGGCTTGTCCCCAAAAAGATGATGAATATGGAGTGCTGCAACAGATGTTTTGGTCCTGTGAGAAGATTGATGGATTTGGGCACTGCTGGTTTTTTCTTTCTCCCCCTACAACCAAGTTCTATTCAAAATCCTCCCATTCAGCACCTCCCAAGAATTAATTGAGCTGCTTTCTGTGCCTTGGACTGATTTGCATATTTCACCCTCCCCTTTCTAAAACCATTTAAAAACCCAGTCACTCTGGGAATCACAACATCCAAAGGCTGGGAAACCACCAGGTAAACACTCCGGTGTTATTTCCATGGAAATATTTCATTTTATTGTAATTGAGCAAGAATTAAGATAATTTTTTATGGTGACATATGGCAATTACCACTCAAAACGTTTCTGAGAGACTTCTGAGTTGTTTATACCATTGCTGGAAGTGTTGTAAAAACAATGTGAAATTCCTCAGGAACTGGATTATTTGTTTCTATCCAGGGGATAATTTCCTGCAGCAGAAGTAAACTATTAAATTAATCACGCCATATTTAAAGGGCAGCATTTGCATTGGTCTGACCAATGAATCATAACCAACAATTTCCTTTTCATAGCTGAAAGGAGAGGGGAACACACAAAATATTAGGAAATTATCCATAAACAGCTCTCTCCTACAAATGACAGCTGTACATTGGAAATTTTCATTTAAGAGAACGAAAAACAAATCCCAGTTTGGTGAAGGCCCCTGGAAAAGTCCTGGCCCTTGTTCCCTTTTGTGAGTAAATTTCCTTTCCTGTTTGCAATTTCCTTTTAGGGATGGAAAGTGGCTGGTGTGGTGTCCCAAACTGTGGCTTGGGTCTTAGTGGTTTTTTTTTTTTTGTGGCATTTGGGTTGTTTTTAATGAATTCAGCACTTTTGTCTATTGGGGAAATCTGGCTATTTTAGCATTAGAAAGAATTAATTTGTGGGATTCTTTCCCAAGTAGTCAGGTGAGGATGGCTGTGAACATTGACCACATCAATTACAGCTGAAGGATTCTCAGCCCAGTGGGCTCAGACCACGAACTCCTTAAATTCTGCCATAAATTCTGAGGTTGCCATGAATTATTGCAGCTATTTTCGTCAGCTGGTGTTGGCAGCAACGTGAGAAATGTTCTGGTTCTCCCAGTGACTCACTCGTGGCCTCAAGCAAAGCACTTAAAGTGTCCATGGCTCACCTGAAAAAGGGACAGCAGCGCCTCTCTCCGAGGTGGAACTGGTGCCAGCCCTCCTGAATCAATGTCTGAGAGGTGCCTGAAGTTCCCAAAATAAAAATACCTTCAACAATTCACAATTCGAAAAAAATCACAATTCCTTGCAGTTGATGCAAAAGGAGTTTGAGGTACCGCTGTCACCTTCTGTTAAATGCGGAGAATTCCCAGGTTTCCTAAAAAATGGAAGGGGTAATTGATTGTAATTTCTTTTTTTTGGAGTTAATGCTGGAATCAAAGGAAGCTGACAGCCTGTTTAATTTGTTATATCAGAGACAGATTCCAGCTCTGAATTCACTCAGTGTCACCTTTGGGAGAAATGATGGCTTTTGGTGACAAATCTTTGCATGCTCCTGGCCATGGAAATGCTGCTTTTGGTGAGCACAGCTGCCCAAAAACTCCCTCTCCAAAGCCCCTGAGGCTCGCTTGTCCCCTCTGAAGGTGGCAGTGGCTCTGGTGAACATCCCAAATGTTCCAAGGGATGCAGGGAATTCCCTCTGGGATGGAAGGAATGGTGCAGGGATGGTGCTGAGGAGATTTCTGAGCAGAGCCCTCAATCCTCCTGCTCCTGCCTGGTTCCTTTGGCAGAAAATCAGATTGTTTGGGGTTCAGATTAATCAGATCTTGGCTGTCTCCTGGCTGGCTGCTTCTGTAGGCGTGTGGCAGTGGAGAAGCTCTTCCCTGCGCTCTCTCCAAAGGTGTCCAAGCCTTTTGTGGCTTCCCAAATCAGTGCTGTGCAGTTTTGTACCAGTTCCCAAACAACAATAAGAGTCCAGGTTTCAATATTCTGATTTTTGATTGCTTCTGGTTTTATTTTGGATTTTTTTTGGGCGTTTGTTTTGTTCCACGCGCCTCCTGGGGAAGGGAAGAGTGATTGTGGCACAACCAGATTGACACCAATGGCACCAAAAACCAGCTCAACTCTCAAATTCCTCCTTCAAAAAAAATGATCTAAAAAATCAGACTAAGATTTTCTGTGGATAATCTCCAGCACCAGTTAAAGAACTGAATTGTTAAAAGCAGAATATAAGGAGAATTTAAAAATCCTCTTTTTGCTAAGTTAGTGAGATAAGTTGAATGATGGAGTGGTTTGGGTTGGGAGGGACCTTCAAGACCATCTCATTCCAAACCCCTGGACACCTTCCACTATCCCAGGTTCCTCCAAGCCTCATCCAACCTGGCTTTGGACACTTCCAGGGGGAGTCACAGCTGCTCTGGGCACCTGTGCCAGGGTCTCCCCACCCTCACTGGGAAGAATTCCCAATTCCCAATCTCCCAGCCATCCCTGCCCTCTGGCAGTGGGAGTCATTGCCCATTCCGAACAGGACACCAAGGTCTGTTCCCACCACAGGCACTCTCAGATGTTCATCCCAATATTCTTATGCCTTGCAGGATTTTTTAAATAATCCTTTGAAAAGGAATATTGCACCTCTCCACAGAAAACCAGGACAGACCATGAGATAAGGCCTAAAATGCACAGAACAGCCGTTCCAGAAGTGCTGTTTCCATTCCAGGTTAGCTGGGAGAGCTTTTCCCAGATCCAGGGCAGACCAGAGATGCTCTCCCAGGCAGGAGAGCTGAGACTCCTCATTGGAAATTCCTGTGCAGGGTTAACCCAGCACACGAACTCTCCTTGTCTCTTCCAATAAAACATGAAAACCACCCCAAATTGTGTTAAATCCCTGCCTTGGGATGAGAGCAGCCACCTGATTCCAGTAACCCTTGGTCAGGATCATCCAGAGAGTGCCTGAGGAGGAAAATTGTATTAATGCTAAAACTAGAATTTAAAAAAATTAGAATATAAAGCACTGCATTTCCCACCCCTCAGATTTTTATTTTTGAATTATTTTGCTTTACCCTCCTTACCTTTCCTTCCAACTTTCTGAAATCCTTCTGGCTTTTTAATTATGCTCCAAATCCTTCCAACAGCATCAGCAAAAAGTGGCCTTTGGTGTTTGCCTCTTGTGGAGCTGGGGAGAAGCCAGATCCTGTCACTTGTGCAAGTAACACTTCTGGCAGAGCTTAAGACAGAATCCCGAAATATTGAATAATTGACATTCTTAGTTGCAAGTGGAGATTTTTTGTCGATAGGAGGTGGCTGCTCTGTTTGATGATTGTGGAGTGTCTGAGCAGGGAACAAATCCATGTCTGGGGCTCTGCTGCAGATGGAAGGAGGGACGCACACCTGGAAGGCAGGGATTGTATTCAGCAAAGGGGAGAGGGACAGCAAAATTTGGCTGAAATTGGAAATTAGAGAGTTATTTAAATGTTTTCATAGGTATAAAATTGGTTTAGTGAATAAAAACATTATGGGAAGCAATGGAAGGGGATAGTGAGAGCTGGGAGATGAGCACAGGGAGGGATTGAAAGGAATAAACCAGAACTGGTGGTGGGTGAGTGTTTGTAATAGAAATTACTTAAATTTGAATTAATTACATTCATTTTGGATAAAATATATCTCAGCCTGCTAAGCAAACATTGTTCATATAAAAATCTGAATGTCATTTGACTGGAAATACTGATTAATTTGTTTGGCCCAACCCCATTTCTCTACAAAGAACTAATTTGGATTCTCAGTCCATATTTCTTGCTGTTTAATTTCATGTATCATAGGAAAAGCCATTTTTATTGCAGATGACTTCCTGGCATTTGGATTCTTTTAGTTCAAAAATATTTTTTTTATATTTCAGGTGTTGATCAAGCACACCCCACTCCTGAGCAGAAAAGTAGAATTTAAAAGGAATTTTCAGGTGATTTTTGCCTACTTAGAGAATGCATGGAGCTATTTAACTGGGAGTCAAATAGACGAGCTGAATAATTAATAAAGTCAGTTTTTCCTGGCCAACTTTCTTAAGGAACTGCCTGCAAAACTTTGCCTTTGAGGGCTGACTTTGTCTTTCAGAGAGAAGTGTTTTATTGAGCCCTTTTCAAGCTGCTGTCGGTACCTTTGACACAAACAGGGCTGGATTGATCCAGCCTGCCCAGGGCTGATCTAAATTCACCTGAAACCCCACTGAATGAACAGAATATCCACGTTGTGACACCAAATTCCCATGGAAAAAACTGGAATTGCCTCTGGGTTTTGTCAGCCCCATAAAAAGGCACCAGAAGCAGAAAGTGGCTGGGTGTGAGTTGGGGGGGCTCAATTGCTGCTGGTTGGAATTATTGGGACAGGTTTTGTGCAAAGCCTGACCCTCCCAAACACTTCAAATTACTCTTTTTTTTAAAAAAATATTATTCTTAATCTTGCAGAGCAGATTGTCCCTCTGAGCATCCCTCCAGTCCTCCCTCCCAGCATCCCTAAAATCCCACAGATTGAGGGTGATAGGACACCGAGTATCCTGGAGTGGCTCGATGGGATTGAAAAGCAAACATCAGCTTGAATAGCAGCCCTGAGCAATAAATTGATTTCCAAATGGACAAAATAGATCTTTTTATACAATCTCAGGCTCCTTGTTTGATATTTAAGCCCATTTTCCAATAACTGGAAAATCAATTTGAGGGGATTCGCTCTCATGTGCGCAGGAGGTTTCACACAGCCCAGCTGGCTTGGGCTCATTCCTGGGCTCCAGATCTTGCCCCAGCTGGGGAGGAAATCCTTCACAATCCTTTCTGATTGCCAGAAACGATGAGTCAAAGTCCTGACAGAGCAGCTCCGGGAAAATAACAGCAAAAACTGGGAGACAAGGCTGGAAAAGGAACACAGGGATGGCGTGGAGTTTCTTACAAGAGCATAAACCAAAAATATTTAGTGCCCCCCACACTCCTGGAGGCCTAAAACGCTTTGGCAGGGAAATAGGAGCAGATTTGATCAAGTCTGAGAGGCGGAAAGTGGCAAAAGACAAACTGGGCAATCACAGGGTGATTTGGGTTGGAAAAGCTCTCCAGGATCATCGAGTCCAAGCTGTGCCCAATCCCCACCTCGTCACCCTGCCCAGTCCAGGCACTCCTTGGACACCTCCAGGGATGGGAACTCCAAACCTCTCTAGGCAGTCCTTGAAGGAGAAAAACCCAATTAAACAGCTTAGAAAACAACACAACCCCTTAGAATTGTGGAAGTGAGCAGATGGCATGAATTCCTTGTCTCCTGTCTTTTCTGCAGGGAACCTTTCTCACCTGAGACCTCTTCATGGTGTCCTCACTTTTCTGTCACCTGTCCCTTCCAAATCTGCTGTAGATGAGCAGCGGCCCTTAATTTCAGCTTTTTTCTTATGTACCAAAGGGGAAAGGCAGAGAAAAGGCTGGGGAAGCTCCAAAGCGACCTGGAAATACAACAGAAACATTTCCAGAGGAGAACTCACCTCCCAAATCCCGTGTGTTAATTCCCCACTCTGCTTTCCCTCTCTAACTCGCAAACTGCATTTCCCATCAGTCGTGATTCTCTTTGGGAAAGCTTTGAAACAGGCAGAGCAAAGCCTCTTTTCCCTGTCAGCTCCCAAATCAGGGCAGTTTGAGGAGGCAGAAGGGGATTCAATTTAGCCAACTCAGCTCGTGCAGCAGATGTCAAAGCGCGGAGCCCGTTTGTCATCAGCCTTCGTTGGGGGAAAGTTTGCTCTCAAAAACCACTGAAGAAAACAACCTTGCTTGTATAACAAGCCTCGCTGGCTGCTGGATTTCCAAGCAGATGCCTCCTTTCCTCAGATCAAATAGTCGAAATATCATCCCTCGCCAGGTAAAGGGAAAAAAAAAAACTTCATTGTCTGCATCTTTTTCAAATCCAGCTGAAAAGCGCTTCGGGTTCTGTGTGGGCTTTTTTTTTTCCCTGTGTTTTCAGATCACTGCCTGTGCTGTTCTGGCACTCCCAGGATCAGTGATAACAAGCAGGTCTAGATAAGACATCCAAATTTCTTTTTGCTTGGAGTTACGACTTGGTAGAGCTGCAGTGCTCCCAGGATGTTCACTGGTACATATTAATTTATGGAGAATTTTTTTTTATTTATTTGTTTGTTTTTATGGAAAAATGGAGTGTATTTATGTAAAAAAAGCTTTCAGGGAGGATTTCTAAAAAATAACCCAGTTTTGTGCCTTTTGCAGTGATTTGACAGTTTTGGACTGCTGTATTGACACAGTTGATTCATGACCTTTTATGAGGTTGGACTTGATGGTTTCTGAGGTCTTTTCCAGCCTAAATAACTCTGTGATTTTGAGATCTGTGGGGCTCTTTGCTGAGTAAAGAAACTCCAGCTCTTAAATCCCATCCTTCATTTCCTGTGCTTTAATTACCTGGAGTGATTTAGTGTCACTTAAGAGAGAAAAGGTGCTTTATAAATAAATCATTTCCCTCCCTAGAGTCCCAAAACATTGGTTTCACATCCTATTACCAGCACAGGGTCGTGCTGTCCAACAGACTTTTAAGGCACCCTGAATTCTGTGTGTTGTTATTATAGAGATAACGAAGTGCAGTTCTGTCAGCTAATATTGTTTGCAGAGGTTCACTCCAGTAAATTATTGGGGAATAATTTCCTTTTAAACTGAGGTGGAACACAACCCAAGGAGATTTCATTTGTCTCACTGAAGCCTGTCTGAAGGTGTTATCTCCACAGGTTTTATTGGAAAAGGAGGAGCTGTGGTTGCACCTGGAGGATGATGGTTGTGCCCTCCAAGCCCTGACGCGGAATTGGGCTGAGCTCTGGATTTGGGAAGAGTCAGACAGGTCAGGTAAGTGAAGCTAAAGCTAAAGGAGTGCAGACATGCAGGTCCAAGGAACACCCAGCCCTCAAGGAATGAGTTATTAGCATGGATGGAGGTTGTTTTTGCTGAAAGCCAAACCAGTTCTCTCCGTTTTCATCCTCAAATAATTAATTTTTTGTAATATTTAAAAACCCAAACCAAATCCTCTGGTGTGACCCATAAACTTTAAGGTAATGGAGAGCGTAGAGACAAATGAAGATTTATTGTGCTGCTGGTTTGGCTGGGAGCTCCAGATCCCACCTGAGCTCCAACACCTGACTCTGGCTCGTGGGAGAAGCATCCCAAGTGTGGAAAAATTTGCATCCAAGAAAATTAATTGCTGGCTGTGGCATTACTGAGCTTCTCCTGAGAGGCTCAGCGAGCTCTGGGCTGTGGGAATTGAGTGGAAATCACTGGGAGAATTTTCTCTGCTGGGGAAACATCCCACAAACACCAAGCTCTTGGAACCCAACAAACACCAGGAGCTCTTGGAAATCCGCCTCCCCGGGCCTGTCCCACTTGAACGCTGTTGGAAGGTGAAAACAAACTCCAAAATGTCCAAATAATCCAAAAATCTTCTCACTGCAGAGCCCCCAGATTCTTGATATTACAAAATTCACACTGGATGTCAAAGCCCAGGAACTGATTTGTAGCTGCATTAAATCCAGGGCAGTCCTGGAACAGAATCCAAGGAACAGACACTTTCTGCAGGCTGTAATTGCAGGGATTTTCTCCTTCTGTCCTTTTGGGTGTAAAATGGACAGAAGATATTTTGGAGATAATTTTCCAAATGTTTCAATCAATTTTTCTCTTGTGCAACTTGATTTTAAACTTTTAAACCCATATTAATTATTACACATGTAAAGGCTTGGCACCTTTCACTACACCAGGCTGCTCAGATAAGTTGGATAATCATATTTTTGAAATGTTTTTGGCATGTCACATTGTAGTCAACAATTACTGAGTGGCTTTGTCATGGTCAAGCGCCACGCACAAGCAAAAATTTCCTAAATTCCTCTACAAATACATTGTCCTAAAAAAAGTAGGCTAAAACCCAAGGCCATTTGTACATGAGAAGGTTCCCTACCAGAGCTGCTAGATCACTATTAATTTATTTGACAGCTTTTATGCTGAGTTCAGATATTAGAGCTGTCATTGTAAAATACTTCCATTTTTCCTTCAACGCTGCTTTGAGATGCTGCTGCTTTGAAGCTGTGTCAAAGTAGCTCTGAATCAGGAGAAACTTTCCATTTTGTATTTTTTTTTGTAAGTTGAAAGTCTGAAGAGCCTCAATATGCTGTATAAAATTGTTCTGAGGATCGAACCTCCTCCTATGGTACCCTGGAGCATTCAGTCACTTTCAATAAATCTCTTTTAATAATTTCTCACTTGTCCTTATTATTACTAACAGCCAGAGCATCTCAAGGCAATGTCAGAGTAAAGGCTTTGGCTGGATGCAGGAGGAAGGCTTATTTGAAAGTTAACATGAAGGAAAAGCAATCCAAATGTGAACTTTTTGGTGGAAAGTGACTGGGTTTTTTTTGCATGAATTTACAGATGGTGTCGATCCTGTCAAAAAAAGTCTCAGTTTCTTTGATTTAAGAAGTTGTGTTACAGGGTAAGGATGTTGAGAATGGAGTTTGGGAGGTCTGTTTTTCTCATTTTTAAAGCTTTGCTTTGATTAGTTTTCTGTCATTATCTCTGGAAGAGCTGCGTTCAGCATCTGCTGGGAATATCTGCCATTAAATAATTCCTGAGATATGGATTTGGGCTACTTGAGTATCTCCCCATCCTTTGACAAAAATAATCAACCACAACTTTCCATTAAAAGCATCCTGTGAGTTTGGGGGAGGCTTTTCATCCACTTTATCTTGAGTTAATTGCAACCTCCTTTATTGATCCCCACGATGTGGGTGAAGAATTCCAACTGGACAATGCTCCCTTGTCTTCAGCTGGATGTCAGACTGATTTCTGATGGATTTATCCAGGGAGTGATAAGAAACAAATTCCAGGTGATTATCAGAATAAATAAATGTAATTCCCCATGTGGAGTGAGCTGGATCAGAGCAGAACCTTGACCAACAAATCTTTCAGCACCTCCCGTGCTACTCCCAAGGTTTCTCCTTCCAGCAACCTCCTTCCCGTGGTTCTCTGATCCAAACTGCATTCTCTGCCCTAAAATTGATTTCCTCATCAGCTTTTTGTTTAAAAATGTGGCACCCGAAGGGACCCCCCACACCCAAGGCACTGCCTCACCCTTGAGCCAAGGTGAGAAGATTTAATCTCAGGACTTCCCCACTACTGAATGTGGGGTAGTCCCGAGATTAAATCCATGGGAATTGGGAACTTCTTTCCCTGAAAATGTTCCCAATTCCCAAGGAAGCCATAACATCCTGCAGGAGGTGATGCTCCTTGTATCACCTTCCTTGTTTGATAAGGAAGGACAAAATCAGGAAGAAACCATTCATTTCTTTGTGGTTTTGTGCTTTTTTTGTTGTTGTTGTTGTTGTAGGAGTGCCAGGAAGAGTTTTCAAACAAGGTTTGGGGAGGGCGAGCGAGGCCAATTCTCTCTTTATGGTTGCTTTTTTCCCCTCATAAACCAACCCTCAGCTTTGCTACCAGTCTATCATGGAGGAGATTTAATCTCTATAAAGCTCTTGACAACTGCAGTGATAATTTCAGCCTCCCAGTTTATGAGATTATAAAAGGCACTTTTCCCTCACCAGTGTGAAGAGCTGGGTTTAGCCAAGCTGCAGCGGATGATTCAGAACATTCATTTTGTGCCTGAGAGAGATCCCGAAGCCTGGCAGTGCCTTGTGACCAAGTTATGTGGTGTGGTTTGCGAAAAAGAGCCAATTTTATAGGAATCATTGTAACACAATGAAAAGGATCTTTTCGGAGTGTAGCTTTCAAAATACACCCATAAAACAGTGCTGGTGGTTACAGGGTGACAGCAGCATGGCAAGAGTAATCACTAGGCTGCATTTAAAATAAAATAATGGAGTTTATAGGGTATTGGGACAGAAAACAGAAGGTATTTACCTACCATGAGCATTTTAATGGAGCACAATGGAATTTGGGGGTCGGCCTCTTCTCCCAGGTGATAGGACAAGGAGAATTGGCCTCAAGGGAAGGTTCAGGTTGGAGTTTAGGAAAAGATTTCTTCACTGAATGGGTGATGAAGCATTGGATGGGCTGTGGTGGAACCACCAGTCCTGGAAGTGTTCAACAATGAGCAGATGTGGCACTTGGTGATGTGGGTTGATTGACAAGGAGGTGTTTGGCCAGGTGTGGGCTTGATCTTGGAGATCTTTTCCAACCTCAGCGATTCCAGAGTTCTCAGAGCCGGGTATTGGAATAAGAATCCCAATATAACCAGTTAGATGGTGCCTGGGTCAGTGTGACCCTCGCTGCTGGGCCAAAGGCAGCACTGTGGGGTTTTACCCCAGAGATACCTTGGCTGCTGGAGAGTGCAGCAGGGCACTGAACAAGTCCAGGCTTGTCAGGACTCCGTTTACCTCAGGAGAGAGCTTCTGGCGATGGTGGAGAGAAAGGGAGTGGATTCTGCTGGAGGGTTGCCAGATGTTTATTCCATGGTTACAGAGATGTCTGCACCGGGCCACTGCTGCTAACAGAAAACCGGCCGCATGGTCTCATTAACATTTTAAGCTCCGGGCAGGGGAAGGGGAGGGGACAGGTGAGCCACCAACCAGGTGAAGGGGCAGGGTCTCAAGAGACTGGGGACACCTATCCAATGTCCCCCAGGCCTGAGGAGCATCCTTTGAAATCGACCAATCACACGACGCCTTGCTGGTATGTTAGCCTGATTGACAGGGCGCACTCAGCAAGGGGCGATGGGGAAGGGAGAAGGGATAGGCACACCTGGGAAGGGACCCGGAAGTTTAAAACAGGACATTGCAACACACCACAACAGCCGGGGATCTCCGTGGCTGTTTCTTGCAGCCAGAGCAGAGGAGCCCTCACCATGCCCAGGCTGGGTGTGCAGGGCACAGGGTCAGCTCTGCCACCTCGCTGTCCCCACCCTCAGCAGTTGGGCAGGACATTCCTGGGAGCAGGAGCAGAACAGCAGTGATTGGGCAGGTCATGGAGCAGAACCTGGAGTGTTTCACTGCTCCTGTCAGTCCTTGGTGCTACCGAGGGGAAAAGAGCTGGGGAAGAGCAGAGCCTGACTCTTGAGCTACCGTGAGACAAAGTAGAAATTCTCCAGAACAGAAATCTGTTTTGATTTAGATGAAATGACCGTCTTTGAGTCTGTGGTTAGAAAACACAGATATTTAGCCTGACTGCAAGGCCTAGGCTCAGGGAAACTGATTCAGTGAAGGACAGAGATAAGGGAGACAGAGGGTGATAAAGAGAGACAGAGACTGCTGTGAGAGCAGGTCAACCTGACCTAGGAATTCTTTCTGATAAAGAAGAACCAGCAGCAAATGTCACGCAAAATTCCTAAAAATGAATATGTATGAACCTATTGTGAAACTGTATGCATATGCATTTGAGAGGGGGATAAAAAGGGACCTGAAGTTCCCAGAGGTACACACGTCTTTTAGGGAGAGTAATCTCCACACCGTAATAAACATACCGGCTTTACAACTTTCGCAAAGTTGTGGAGTTTTTGGCTATCTCTGCAAAACATTTGGCTTCCCCTCCTGGCGTTCTGGGTGAAGCTCTTGGGTCTCCCAGGGTTTTTTGATTCAGAGGTCTGAGCAGTACAAGCAGGAATCCCATTTTGAGGCCTCAGGAGGGAGGGCATCAATGCACGGCCTTTTTTCTGTGCCCACACAGAAACCAGGAGGAAAGATATTTTTCTGGTTGGCCAAACTTGGCTGAATCTGGTGGATGACTCCAAAGGGAAGAGGAGAGTGCTGGATGGAGACGGGGAATATCAGTGGGAGTGCCTGTTCTCAGTTTCTCAGCAATCAGGGTAGGAAGCCATCCATTCTCCCCCTCAGGATTTCTGGAGGGGAAGGTGAAGCCCGAGGTTGGGATCCTTTCCTGGATGGTCGGACTCCAGCCCAGGATGAAAACAGACAGGAAAGGCTGGGGTATTGGAATATGAATCCCAATATAACCAGTTAGATGGTGCCTGGGCCAGTTCTGACCCTCGCTGCTGGGCCAAAGGCAGCACTGTGGTGTTTTACCCCAGAGATACCTTGGCTGCTGGAGATTGCAGCAGAGCACTGAACAAGTCCAGGCTTGTCAGGACTCCGTTTACCTCAGGAGAGAGAGCTTCTGGCCATGGTGAAGGGAAAAGGAGAGGATTCTGCTGGAGGGTTATATCCAGATGTTTATTCCATGGGTACAGAGGTCTCTGCACCGGGCCACTGCTGCTAACAGAATGCAGGCCACATGGTCTCATTAACATTTTAAGCTCAGGGCAGGGGAAGGGGAGGGGACAGGTGAGCCACCAACCAGGTGAAAGGGGCAGGGTCTCAAGGGACTGGGGACACCTATCCAATGTCCCCCAGGCCTGAGGGACCAATCACACGACGCCTTGCTGGTATGTCAGCCTGATTGACAGGGCACACTCAGCGAGGGACGAGGGGGAAGGGAGAAGGTAAAACAGGACATTGCAACACACCGCAACACTGGGGAGGCTCCCAGAAGGTCCAGAGGTGGAATTGGAGTCCTGTCAGCGCTGCAGATGCTCCAGAAACATGACAATAAGAGCAGATAAATCTTTTAATTAAATATTTCACATATCAGTCGTAAAAACTTACTCCTTTTATTATTGACATGCACTAATGACAGTGGTAAGGTTAAAGGTTGCAAACAAGCAATTATAACCCCTGGTGTTTATGCCGATTTTTAATATTTAATAGATGAAATGGCCATAGGATGCCCATGAAATATTGAGCATCAAAGTTATGAAAGTTTCTCTCTCCATTTATTTACTCTCAGATATTGACATTCTTTATCAATATTTAAGGTTCTTTTTAGGAATCCCAGGCACAGAATATTTGGTAGCTTGCTCTGACAAGGAATCCAATATATAACTGTCTACAAAATGTGGTTTTGCCAGGATGAATAAAGCCTTCAAAATGATCATGAATCACACCCAGAAGATTTGTGGGGATGGTTTTCCCTCTTTTCTCTGGCTTAGGGTCTCTGAGACTCAGTTCAGGTCCACATATTCTATTTTATTTTCTCTTCCAGCTTCCGATCTTGTGTCAATCCAACTCTTCCGTAAAGATTTGTAGGGAAAAAAATATTAAAATGAAATCCAAGATTTTTACAGGCCTGTTTTTTCCCTGAAAATTTACACAGGAATTTGATGCATCCACCTTTAGCAGATCAATGCAGCAGCTGAGAATTTTTTGGGAACAAATAACCTCGTCTAGGATTGGCCTATAAAATTGTAGGGGTGGGAGCACAAATAGAAACCCTGCTAATCCCAGTCCTCTCCCTGCCTTTGGTAGCTTATTTTACAATAGGAGGGTCAATCTTTTCCTTTGATTTAATTTAATCAAAGGGATGAAATGTGGGATTGTAATGACTCCTGGAGATCCAGGAAGAGCTGCCGGTGTTGGTGCCTCCATCCCCTTGCTTATCAGTACAAAGGAGAGGGTGAACTGCTGCATTAAAGACAAACATTGATTAAAAAAAACGTGATTTTTTTGGTGCAGCCTCATTTAGGCTTTTAAAAACCACCAGAGAGGATAATTCCATCATGCCCAAGATCCAGATCCTTAATTCCCTTTGCTCCCCCTGGAAACTGTGACCATCAAAAACATTTCAACATCAGCCCTTGGACACAAGACTGTAACTCTTTCCCTTCCTAAAATTTCATATTTTTAAGACACATTAGGAGACAGTGCTTGAAGAGAGGAAAAATAAATGAAAGCATAAAAATGAATAACAATTATTTTCCCTGCCCGTTTGAGAGGAGCAGCGAGCAGTCATTGCCCTCATAAATCACCAAGTGTCCAATTTTGGGAGCAACAATTCAAGGAACTTCAGCCAGCAGAATGAACTAGGTGAGAGCAGCAGTTTTATTAAACATTTCCAAGACAGATTGTGTGGTTAACTGGCAAATTGGGGAGTCTATAAATAAAATATGGAAGGAGCAGCCAACTACGAGCTCCTTGTTTTACACACAGCTTGTCCCCATCAGTAAATCTGTTTTAAAAGCTGCTGGGTGCTTGATAAGAATTGTATTTTCTCTTTGAAATGATATCATGTCATCCCAGCACCCAATCTCCTTGTGCTGGCGGCGTTATTGGGTGATTTGTTACAATAAATGTATTTGCTGCTCACTTTATGCTTGTAAGGACACATTTTCCTCTTGGAAAATGGAGGTAATTAGACCTGAAATTCTCTCTCTGAGTGACAACTTCTCCACAGCTCAGGAAGTGCTGAGGTACCACTAAGGATGAATTTCACCTTGTCATAAAAAATTGCTTCAAGTATTTTATTTTGCAGGAGGGCCTGCAAATCCCATCTACCTAAATGAAACCGGGCTGGAGAAGAGGCGGAAAATTACCTGGAATTTTTGAATTGTTTTTTTTTAATACTATGAAACTTTTTGTTGGTTTTCCCTCATGGGTTTGATTAAGTTTTGCTGAGAAACTTAAGGAGGGAACTCAGCCCTTTTTTTTTTTTTTCTGGAAGGGTTCAACAGCATCCTTGTCTCTCTTGATTAAAGCCAAATTTTACATGCTATTAAAGCTGAGTTTGTTTGCTGCTGCTGTTTAATATAGGCAAGAAAAAAGCTGCAAAACCAGGCCAAAAAAAAAAGAATTAGCAACAAAAATCACATTTAGGCAGAAGAGGAAATCTTAGACAACCTGCCCAATTAAAATTACATTTAAAGAAGTCATTTGAAGCTGAGAGAATGAAGACTTTGAGTTACAAAACAACCCAGCTCATTGAGAAGAACACAAAGCTGTAAAATTAAGGATCAATCCAAACTGGGATTTCCAAAGCCTTCCCTCCTCACTGAGCTGCTGGAGCCAATTTCAGGAGTCCTGCAAATTTTCCTCACCCAGTGGATAACCCAGGCCTGAACCTGGAAACAATGCCCAGCAGAAATTGCATTTATTGCTGTAAATTCCGTGCCATTGAGGTGGTTCCATGATCCGAGGTCAGCTGAGCAGGGCCAGGAATTGGATTTCCATTTGTGGTTTGTGCCACAGCTCAGCCCTGTCAATGAGGGATGGAGATCAGGAACTTCTGGGAATTAAAGGATTTTAATGAACACCTTTAATGTTGCTTAAAAAGTGCTGGTGTATTGGGAGTATCCTTAATAATAACAGTAGTAATTTGGGTGTCCTTATCACACCCAAATGGGAGGTTTTGGGAACGTGATCCCAGGATAAAGGGTGGATTCCCAACATTTTTAGGCAGGAAAACTTAAATCTAACAGGCTCAACTCAGGTCAGATTCCAGGCGGAGAAAGAAAAGCCTCAATAGAGAGAGAATTTTGAAGCCTTAAGGAAGAGAAATTAAAAGCCTTAAAGAGGAGTAATTTGAAGGATTAGAGAAGAGGGAAATTAAAAGCCTTTAAAAAGAGAGAAATTTGAAGGATTAGAGAAGAGGGAAATTAAAAGCCTTTAAAAAGAGACAAGTTCAGGCTGTTTAATAGATGTCCTTTGGATTTTGGAAGCCTGTGCTTGCAGAGGGCCCCGTTCCCTGTCCTGTTCCCATTCCAGTCGATGGGATGCTCCCAAATGAGCCTGGCCCAGGTGCAGCCCCATCTGAGCTGGGTTTTGGAGCTCCTGGGTTTTTGGAGGCTGCTCCCTGCTCCTGGCACAGCAGCTGGATCACCCAGCACAGCATTTAACTGCAGCTGGAGCTTGGATTTGCCTTTCACCCACGAGCCAGGAGCTCCCATCCAAACCTCATGGATGAGAGCCCGTGGGCAGAGCTGGAGTCTCCCTGGCCCTGCTCCACTGCAGCAGGATCAGGGCTGGAGCCAGAGCAGCTGCTGCCCTGGCTGACTTTGGGGCAGCACTGAATTTATCCCTCTCCCCACCCAAAACCTCTTTTATTATTATTATTGGGTTTTTTATTCCCAAAACCTCTGTGTGAACAGGCAGCTCCGTGCTGGGGCTGCCAACGCTGCGCAGGAACGCGAAAACAGATTTGGAAATAGGGAATCTGCTCCCAGGGCTAGAGAGATGTTGCCAAGTGTGAACTCTCTTTTCCTGTGGGGCTTGAAATTCCATGGAATCAGTGGTTTGATGGGATCATGGAGTCACAGAATGGAAGGGCCTTAAAGCTCATCAAATTCCACCCCTGACATGGCAGGGACACCTCCCACTGTCCCAGGGTGCTCCAATCCCAATCCAGCCTGGCTTGGGCACTGCCAGGGATCCAGGGGCAGCCCTGGGAATTCCATTCCAGTCCCTCCCCACTCTCCCAGGAACAATTTTTTCCTAATATTTAATTTAAATCTACCCTGCTTCATCTTAAAGCCCTTCCCCCTCATCCTACAACTGCGTGCCCTTGTGAAAAGTCCTTTTCCAGTGGAAAGAAACAGGAGAAAGCAGATGAAAGTGTCAAACAGGAATATATTTCAATTTGATTACATTCCCCTTACACTGGCAATGTATTTATATGTGCACTGTTAGAGGAAGGGCACTGCAACTCCAGAGTGATTTTACTTTTGTAAAAAAAATCTCCATTTACTCCAATAGGAGGGAAATCCTGCATTGCTGCAGCTCTGTGGAGCCGTGTCAACGTTATTTGGGAATTTCTGCAGGAGTTTATTCCTGTAGAATTTGAATGGCAGAGTTTGTGTAGCTTTGCCAGCCACCCCTCAGAATTCCAGAATTTTGTATTATAAAACAGACACCCTGTGATGCTTTTTGCCACCTCCAAAATGAGGAAACAAATATTTTCATTTCCTGCCACTTCAGTCCTGAGTTTTGCCCCAACCCCTGAGATCTCCTGGGGTCAAACCAGGTAACCGGGAACCAGGGTGTCAAAAGTGCAGCGCGAAATTTCAAATAACTTTTAATCAATCTAATTAAAATTAATTGCTTCTGCTTCTTTGGAGGGTCTGGACCAGGATAAGCATTTCCATCTTCCACATGCAGCCCTTCATCTCTGCTCGTGTGCTTTGAAGTGAGTTTTTCCAGCTCTGCCATCAGCTGAGAGGTCTAGATTAAGTAAGTGGAGAAGCTCTGCTTGTCTCTCACATCCCAGGATGTTTGGCTGAATTTTAGCATCACAGCTTTAGTAGAAAATGATTCATTAACGAGGAGAAGCAATAAAAAAGGCAAAATGTGTGAAAGTTCTCAGGTATTTTTACTTTCCTCTTTAATGACTGTTCTAGTATGACCATTGACTCTTTATTTTTTTCCTCTATTAACAGTTTTGTTGTTAATTTGAGGTCAAATGGAGTGAAAACCTAATATGTTTAATTTTGTATCTTTATTTGTGTTTGAGTCTAAGCAAAACTCTGACTTATTTAAAAATAGGGCTGTTCCAAAGGACTGTCAGCTGCTCCAGTTCCCATTAAACTTTTTGGAAAAGCTCAATCCAGTATCCATCAAAAATCAGTTTGCCATGAGTTCCCTTGGAGCTGAGCAGTTCCACAAGCAGGAGATGATTCCTGACACACCTGGGCATTTGTTAAAGGCACAATCCTGCCCTTGAAGGGGAATTATTGATAATATTATTATCAGCCAGCTGCCTCAGAGTGCCTCTCACAGGATGGAATTATGGAAATAACAATAATCCACCATCTACATGCCTTAATTATCATCCCTTCACCTTTTAATTATTGAAAGGTTTGATGACAAGATATTCCATTACTTTTACTAAAGTTAAAATTGTTGGGATGAGACACAATAATTGAAAATATTCATGTTGCTCGCATTGCACTTATTTAATTGTTTTGTTTCTTTATTCGGGTTATTACAAAAGGGATTAAAAAAAAATCAGTTTTTAAAGGCATCTTCTTTTGCCAGCCAACATTTCACCCTCAGTGGTCCCGCAGTGAATGAATTATTGGGGACTTATGAACATATTAATCATCTCCATGGAAACAGTTTGCAATTTCACAGCACAGGAGTTTGACTTCCCTGCGTGACAATGAAAAAAAAGGGAAGGATCTGAAAAAGGAGAAGCTGAGGAGAGAGATGAAAACCCCTCCAAATTCAGACCCAAATTTAGCAATAGCCACTGCTGCTCTGGGAGAGGAATCAGCATTTCCAGTGCCCCCAAGACCTTTGGAATTTGCAGCCAATTCAGGTCATGGATCCTTCAAAAGACTCAACATGCCCTGCATGTAGGGCTTTGTGGAGGGAATTAATTCATTTTTTCCCCCCCTGCAATGGTGTTATTTAAAGAATCAGCTCTCTGGGATGTGCTTGGCAATGGTTTGAAGCTGGAGACCTCAGTAAATGAGAGAGGTTTGCACTGAGGGAAAGGTGTTGGGTGTGAGGCTGAGCGCAAGTGTGGATCAATAGCACAAATATCAGGGGTTTGGGGCAAGAGAGGGAAAGGAAACAATGAAATTTTAAAGCCATTCTGTAACACAGCAAAACTCAGAGACAGAGAAAAACCAGGAGCACAAACAGGCAATTTTTAAACTGTTTTCTACTGGAATATTGGAACATTGCTGGAACACTGGTGGTTCCTCCACCAGAACCATGTCCCTCCTGTGGGAACCCAGAGCGGGACACAGCTCCTGCCAACCCTCCTGGGATCCCATGGAATTCCCTGTCACTCCACTTGGATCCATGTTTTTATCCCAAAACACTCCCTGCAGAGGGCCAGGAGGGCTGGGGGTGCCAGGTGGGGGCCTGGGATTCCCTAAATCTGCAGGAATTCCCTCATTACCCTCATTATCCCTCCCACCTGTGGGATCTGTGCTGCAGACCAGGAACAGCTGCTGCCCCTCGGGGAGGAGGGGCTGTGGGAAGGGAATTTAGCAGGGAAAGAAGGGAAGGGAGAAAGATGGAGCAGAGTTGTTTATTGGGGTGTGGAATCCCTGGAATCCATGGGTTAATGGATACTGCAGAATTGGAGACTCCTGCTGGCCTGGTCCTGGCAGTGGGACAATTGCTGCTTTCAAGGTAAGGCTGGATTGGCTTTTGTGAGTTTTTCTATTTGTTTATTTTTTGCTGTTTTTGTATTTTTTTTTTGGTTGGTTTTTTTTTTTTTTAGGTTTTTTGTTTGGTTGGGTTTTGTTTTGGTTTTTTTTGTTTGTTTGTTTGTTTTTGTTTGGGTTGTTTGGTGGTTTTTTTTTCTGGAAAAATGTTTCTCTGAGCAGGAGATTGAGAGCTTGAGGATGTGTTTTCCCTCCTTGGGTTGGTTCTGTCTGGTGGCTGCTAAATTCAGTTATCCCAGTGGCTCTCAGCATTCCCAGGATCTGTGCTGGAGCCTCCTGGGTCTCTGTGTGAGCTCTCAGGCAGGAGCTGGGGCTGTTTTCTCCTCTGCTGCAGGAATGAGGTTTCCCTTTTGTGGTTCCCACCAAATTTTGCCTTTCCTGGGTTGGAGGGAGCTGTAGGAAGGGGCTGGAGGTGGAGCAGTGGCCTGGTGATAAAAGGTGTTACCTACAAGTGCTGTGTTCTTCTCTCTCAGCTTTGTGATGAGGCAATGAAAGGAAAATGAGAGGAAAAATCCATGACCAGGATATGGAAAAAGCCCCATGTGGACACAGGAAGGTGCAGAGCAGTCCCTTGCTGGATTCTTTTAGCAAAACCACTGCTTTTATTTTTCTTCTGCACTTATTCCCCAGCTGGGAGCTCCCAGGCACTGCACATGCAGTGAACATTAGAAGAATCAACTCCTTCCCAACACAATTTCCTTCCTTTAGGTCCCCAAAATTGGGAAATGGGGCTCCTCAAGTCCTGGTGGAGCCGCCTTTTGGAGGCTTCAAAGCAGAGGCTCAGCTTGGGAGCTCTCCTGGCTGAACATCACAGCATCCCACTGCTCCCTCTGATGTTTGGGGAAACGTTTGCTCTCCCTGGTTTAAGTGGGGCAGGAGCATCTGGGGGCATCACAAAAATCATCTCTGCCCCAGGAGAATCCCTAAAAAATGGAGGTTCCTCTGAGGAGATGGGGCAGACATGAATGCTTTGCTCAGAGGTGGACTGAACTCCCTTGGCCTGTCAGCTGCTGGAGGATCAGCCTCCTGTCCCCACAAATGAAGAATTTGCTAATTATAAACAGTGGAGGAGAAAGGGGGGAAAAAAAAGTGTTACTCAGTATTTTGAATTTTTGAGGAATATTTGAGGACTTATTTAAGGCTCTTGGGTATCAAAAGCCGCTGGCAGTTTGTGGCATCTTGCTGCTGGGATTTATTTTTTGGGAGTAACCTGCTAAAATCTCTATGAACCCATTTCAGTAGATACCGTCTTTATATATTTCCAATACCATCTTTAATATATTTCCTCAAGCTGTCCAGTGACTGGATGTGTTGTGATGTTTTCTCTGAATGGTAATAGAGAAATATTTATGTGGAAGTCCTTCTGACTTCACCTTTTGTTTATGCAGATGTTTTACCTCAGTTTAGGCTGGGGGAAATAATCTGTAATGCACTTTACTTGCCAGCTTTGTGCAGCACTTTGGAGATTTCTGTGGAGATTTGTGTCATGTTTTCAGTGTTTTATTTGGAGATTTCTGTGCCGTGTTTCCAGTGTTTTATTTGGAGATTTCTGTGCCGTGTTTCCAGTGCATTATTTGGAGATTTCTGTGCCGTGTTTCCAGTGCATTATTTGGAGATTTCTGTGCCGTGTTTCCAGTGCATTATTTGGAGATTTCTGTGCCGTGTTTCCAGTGCTTATTTGGAGATTTCTGTGCCGTGTTTCCAGTGCATTATTTGGAGATTTCTGTGCCGTGTTTCCAGTGCATTATTTGGAGATTTCTGTGCCGTGTTTCCAGTGTTTTATTTGGAGATTTCTGTGCCGTGTTTCCAGTGTTTTATTTGGAGATTTCTGTGCCGTGTTTCCAGTGTTTTATTTGGAGATTTCTGTGCCGTGTTTCCAGTGTTTTATTTGGAGATTTCTGTGCCGTGTTTCCAGTGTTTTAGCACGAGGAAATTCCACATGAAGTTGGGAGGACTTGGCCTATATCAGCCAGAGCAGCTGCTGTGATGGAGGCAGGCAGAGAGATGAGAGAGGAATTTTGCTGAGGTGAATGGTTAATATGCTTTTGTGATAATGAGGGGCTTATTTATGCTGCATTAATATTTTGTACCACCGCTGTCTGCTTTAATGTTTAATCTGCCTGCTGAAAGCACTGAGAGCCCTTTTTAGCACAGAGGTTTTTGCTGTGCTGGGAGGGACAGGGCAGCTTTTCCTGAGCCTGGAGAGCTTTGGGGTGGGATTTGGCTTTGGGGTGGGATTTGGTGCTCCTGGGCATTGCTGGGATCATCCCAGCAGCTCTGGGATCGTGCAGTCTCACACTGGATCACAAATTAACCACAGCCTTGGGATGGGTTTTGCTGCCCTGCAAGGGGGTCCATTGGAGTAAATCACACACATTCCATTTTCTTCATGGTGGAAAAAGCCCATTCTTCACTTACATAACTCCTGTTTATCCAGTTTTACAGAGCTGTGTGTGACTCCAACTGTGGCCGTGTTCACAGGGGTCCCAGGATGAGGGAAGAGATGAGGATTTGACTCCATGTTTCAGAAGGCTGATTTATTATTTTATGATATACATTACATTAAAACTATACTAAAAGAATAGAAGAAAAGGTTTCATCAGAAGGCTGGCTAAGAATAGAAAAGAGAATGATAACAAAGGTTTGTGGCTCGGCTCTCTGTCTGAGCCAGCTGGGCTGTGATTGGCCATTAATTAGAAACAACTGCATGAGACCAATCAGAGATGCACCTGTTGCATTCCACAGCAGCAGATAATCAATGTTTGCATTTTGTTCCTGAGGCCTCTCAGCTTCTCAGGAGGAAAAATCCTAAGGAAAGGATTTTCCATAAAAGATATCTGTGACACCAGCTGGTCAGGAGCTTTCTTGCTAATTACTTTATGGTTAATAACAAGTTGTTACCCTGCATTAATTGGTCACTCAAACCCCTGTGTGCATGTCCCTGATTGTGCTTCCAGGGCTGCTTTTCCTCTGTATTTCCCTATTCTGTCAGGGCTGGGTAAAAACTCCCGTGTTGAACTACATTTAGTGAATTTACAATCGATACAAACTCACCTTTTTTAAGAGACTTTCCTTTTTCCTTGCTGTAACTGTATTAAACTCTGCACATTTACCTGCACTGAAGCTCAGTGCCTGCTTCCCTTGCCAAAGGGACTTTGCATTCCTTGACAGGGCTCAAATATTTGTTCTTTAGGAATTAGGTGGACTTCATTTGGACTTGCCATTTAGTTTGTAACACCAAGAGAACTCGATTTTCAGGACTAATCAGGCAGTTGTGTATTTAGTTCTACCTTGGTGCTGCAGCTGTTGGGAGCTGATGGTGCCCTGAGGCACAGATGGGATCTTTCCTCTAAGGGAAATAGGAAAAAAAAAAAAAATCAACCCAGTTCTTCTTTCAGGGGTCTTGAATCTGCAAAAAAATCCCATTTTTTGTGTTTATAAGCACAGATTTCTGTTAGGAACTGGGAATAAGGGAAAAGCTATCACAGAACAGAGAGGAGTTGGAAAAGCTTGTCAAGAAGGTTGAAGGGGGGGAAGACTTTCCAAGTTTTCCAAGCAGGATTTAAGGTGGCATCTGAAAAAGTGCTGCTCTCATAATTTTATTAATAAACAGTTTGCACCTGATATTAAAAAAAAAAAAAAAAAGCGAGCTTGGGATTAAAAAGAAGTGAGGTAAGAGAGCAAGAACCCAGGAATAAAAATGTGTTTGAGGAGCAAGAACCCAGGAATAACCTTGTGTTTGGGGGTGCTTTTACAGCAAATCCCAGAAAGGTTCAGGTTGGAGGGGCCCACAGTGATGCCCTGGTGCCACCTCCCTGCTCAGGCAGGATTGTGGAATTGAGGGCCGTGGGATATCCCCAGGGAGGGACATTCCATGGGCTGGAGCCTTAAATGAGCTGACAAAACCCCAAACCAGAGCCAACCCAGCTGTGCTGGAGGTGTGGAATATAGAACCTCAAATCAGGGCAAACTCAGCCTTGCTAGAGGGAATGAAAACCTCAAACCAGAGCAAACCCAGCTGTACTGAAGGAATGGGATGTAAATCCCCAAACCAGAGCAAACCCAGGGATTTAAAACCCCAAACCAGAGCAAACCCAGCTGTGCTGGAGGTGTGGGATGTAAAACCCCAAACCAGAGCAAACCCAGGGATTTCAAACCCCAAACCAGAGCAAACCCAGGGATTTAAAACCCCAAACCAGAGCAAACCCAGGGATTTAAAACCCCAAACCAGGGCAAACCCAGGGATTTAAAACCCCAAACCAGAGCAAACCCAGGGATTTAAAACCCCAAACCAGAGCAGACCCAGCTGTGCTGGAGGTGTGGAATATAGAACCTCAAATCAGGGCAAACTCAGCCTTGCTAGAGGGAATGAAAACCTCAAACCAGAGCAAACCCAGCTGTACTGAAGGAATGGGATGTAAATCCCCAAACCAGAGCAAACCCAGGGATTTAAAACCCCAAACCAGAGCAAACCCAGCTGTGCTGGAGGGATTGGATGTAAAACCCCAAACCAGAGCAAGCCCAGCTGTACTGAAGGAATGGGATGTAAATCCCCAAACCAGAGCAAACCCAGGGATGTAAAACCCCAAACCAGAGCAAACCCAGCTGTTCTGGAGGTGTGGAATGTAGAACCTCAAATCAGGGCAAACTCAGCCTTGCTAGAGGGAATTAAAACCTCAAACCAGAGCAAACCCAGCTGTGCTGGAGGGATGTAAACCCCAAACTGGAGCAGACCCAGCTGTGCTGGAGGGATGTAAACCCCAAACCAGAGCAAACCCAGGGATTTAAAACCCCAAACCAGAGCAAACCCAGCTGTGCTGGAGGGATTGGATGTAAAACCCCAAACCAGAGCAAACCCAGCTGTGCTGGAGGGATTTAAAACCCCAAACCAGAGCAAACCCAGGGATTTAAAACCCCAACCCAGAGCAAGCCCAGCTGTGCTGGAGGGATGGGCTGTGTCTTCAGTGTCCCCTGCAGATCTGGGAGCTCACGCTGTCCCACCTGTCTGCTCAGAGCATAAATTTGATTCCCCCAGGAACCCCGAAGCTCCTCCAGAGGAGGATGATGAGAACCTTCAGCCTCCTTGTGGTTGTAGCTGTGTCTTTGTCAGGAGGGAGCAGCCTCTGATGTCTGCTCAGGGGGAGAGGGCTGAAGCTGTTGGGTATTTTTAGCTCTTTTCCATGCCTGTGGTTTTTATATGCTAATCTGTTTGTTTCTTTCCAGCCTTTGGAATATTCATTCCACAACATCTAAAATTTGACACCTGCTGTAGCTCGTATTATCACTTTCACCCTCAGAAACCCAGAAATTATTAAGGTGGAGTAATTGCTATCCTATTATATAATAACTACTTTAATCCAGCAATCATAACGTGATTTGAAATGAACCCTTTTGTGCCATTGATTTTGGAATAATTACTGTTATATTGTACTTCTGCAAGAGTTATTCTCAGTTAACCACTTGAAAATAATACGCTCTACTTATTGAAAAAAATAAATCTGATTATCCCCCAAAGCTCGATGTTCTTTCTACATCTGTGCCTCAATTGTCTGCTGGTGACCTGAGATGCTCAAGCAGGCTCCTTTCTGTAACTACTCCAGGAAATATCCATGGGCCAAAAACCTCCTTCCAAGCAGCCTTTTTTTGTGGGGTTTTTCCCTCTGAACCAGGGATGTGGTCACTGTTCAACCCTGCTGGGCCTGACAGTTGTTTAATCAGGAAAAAATTACAAAGACTTAAGGAAAAAGCAGATTTTTTTTTCCTCTTCCTGCCTCCAAAATCAGATTTTCATTTGTCTCTCTGTATACATGAAAAATTCGAATAAAACCATCAAATTTTGTGAAATGAGGTTTTTGTCCCTTTGAAGCAAGGAGGTGCTGTCCATATTTAAATGCAGGAAGAAAAAATATCCTGTGGTTGTTGGTTATCCATGGGAGCATTCCCATTTTCAGTGTTTAGTCCTTCTGTACTTCTAAATTCTTGCTGGGATATGGTTTTTTCAGTAGGGGAATAGTGGAAAAATTGTACATTTTCAGCTTTTTCTGATTTCATGGAAGCTCTGGTGTGGCCTCTTCCCTCCTGTGTTGCAGAATGGAGAAGAGAGAAGATGTTTGATTGATTTCCTTTGTTTCTTTCCTTGCTTTAGTTATTTACCTTTAGTTAGGTCCTTTAGTTATTCACCAACCATTGCTGAAGAGATCAGAGGTGTGACATTCTCTGTCTGAAAGTTAATGAAACATTGATAAATTAAAAAAATTAGAGTGGAAGCAATGTCAAAACTCTAATAATTTCCTGAAACATGCATTTATCTGGGGCTAATACCAGAATGAGTGAACAGCTTTGTGTCATGGGAGAGCCGGAATGAAATCCCAGCTGTTCCTTGAATCACCTTTGTGGTGGCTGCAGAAGAGATTTGTTAAAAAGAGATCTCAGCTTCCCAGATTTGATTCTACATGGACAAGATTGTCACATCTCTTCAAGGCTGCTCTTTTCAGTGAGCCCCAGAATATGGGTCAGCAAACTTGAGAGCCCATGAGAAAGCTGATAAAGCAGAAGTGAAAGACTCACTAATGTGTCGAGTATTGATGTTGCTGCAAGCTCTCCCTTGTCTCCTGCTCCCTGAGTAAATAATTCACCAGACTCCTGCTAGTCCTCGTGGTGATATTGAAGGAATTTTTCATTGATTTATAAATTTCATCTGGGAGGAGTTTTTGGTGGTTTCAGAGCTGTGGCAGTGGGGTGTGTGTTCCTTGGCTCTCAGGTGTGTGCTCCTTGGTTCTGCCTGGTTTTGCATAAGTGGTTTCCCTCACTTTTTCCAAGGTGTGCAGATCTGCTGTTGGCCCCTCCTGAAAGGCCAGGGAATTCCAGTGATTGAGCAAAATGCAGCGTATTTTAAAGTGCAGCTCCAATCGTTAATGAAATGGGAGGCGAGTCATGATTGAAAGTGCAAGGGAAATGCTGATGGACTCCCACTTGTACTTTTCCTCCTGCGTGCAACAAAAAAAAAAAGAGATTTTAATCTCACCCAAACCCAGAATTCTTTTATTGACCAACACCTTCCCCCTTATTGCTGCAGCACTGGGGCGATGCTTTTAGGACAGTTCAGTCCCCCCATGAATTTGGGATCCATGGAGTGTTGACATTCCCGGGAAGCCCACGGTGGCTGCTCCTCCCGTGTGTGTGGTGGCTCTGTCTGCCTGCAATGTGCTCAGTGGCACGGAGGGAGCTCCAGAAGCCTTCCCATGTTTGTCCTGTTTATCCCTGCGTGGCCCAGGTCGCTGCCAGAGGCAGGCAGGGTATTTATAGCTGGAATATTTGATATCCCCGTCGCCTTCCCCAGGCCATGTCTGATTCCTTCGGCTTCAGCGGGCTCCGTGAGACTTCTCCTGGCTTTTGTGCTCCAGGCACAGCTCCCTGAGTCAGTGCCAGCCTTCCCTTGGTGCTTGCAGTGGATTTTCCTTTAAAATATGCATTGCCCTTTGGATTTTGTGTGGGATCAGCACCTCCTGCGTCTGGCGCCCTGAGGAAGTTCAAGGAATGGCTCCTCCTCTTGGATCTTCATTCCCTTGCTTCTGTCCCAAAGCCATTGAATTAGCCATGGAATTATTTATTTATTATGAACTTCCCTGAGGAAGTTCAAGGAATGGCTCCTCCTCCTGGATCATCATTCCCTTGCTTCTGTCCCAAAGCCCTTCCATTGAATTGGCCATGGAATTATTTATAGCAGCCCTTTTTGAGCCAGGCCAGCCTCCAGCACTCAGGAATTATTGCAGAGCTGGTGGGAATTCTGGAATTGGGATATCTGTCCTGCAGTGCTCCCCTGGAGTCCAACCCTGGCATGGAGATAACCCCTCACTGACCCTTCCTGCTGGATTTTCTGTTTTTCCAAAGAAAAAAGCTGCAAATTCCCTCATTGGAATTTCTTGGGTTTCAGGGGTTTTTTTCCCCTAAAAAAATACATCCATAAAGTGAAAGTCTCTGGGCCAAAGGGGTTCATTGGTGTTCAGAATTTAATTTAATATCATGTTTGTTCAGTCTTCCCATGAAGGCGATGAATTTGAATTTTGATGCACTCTGGAAGCCAAGGATTGCATCCTGTTTTCCTTTTGTCCCTGTGATATTCCCCACTAATTTACTTGGCTTTAATCACCATTTCAGTCCTTTCCTTGGGTGTTATTTCACTTGTTAGGAAAAGAAGAAAATCAGCTTCCCATTATTCTGTTGATTCCTGAAAATTGTGGGAAATAGGCAGTAAATAGGCTTTAGGACAAGGATTTTTTTTTTTCCATGGATAAATAGGAAGAGGTTGATGTGTTTGGGTTTTTACTCTTCCTTTTTTGCTTTACTTTCTTTTTGATTTTATCCTGATGCTTCCTTTCTCTTTACCTGCCAGAACTTTGGAATTTCTTGTGTTAGTGCCAACATATTTAGGCTCAAGTTTAAAAATAATTAAGTGTTAATTTTTTAATGGAGTCAAAGACCCACTGAAGCCCAACCTTGATGAAAGAAGCTGTTGGTGACCAGGGAGGATCAGGACCATCAGGACAGTAGGAATTGATGATTTTTGGCCAAGACAG
Organism: Zonotrichia leucophrys gambelii; assembly: GCF_028769735.1. Classification (NCBI taxonomy): domain Eukaryota; kingdom Metazoa; phylum Chordata; class Aves; order Passeriformes; family Passerellidae; genus Zonotrichia; species Zonotrichia leucophrys. The sequence continues at coordinate 23,411,828 of NC_088179.1, read as the reverse complement.
GTTCTACCAGGCCATCTCCACCTTTGAAATGCACAGATTTCCTCATCCCGAATCCTGGAATTACATTCATCAGCCTCCTGTACCGTGCCCAAATCTTTTTCTCCAGCAGTGCCCAGAAGCATCTCTGGAATGATCCCATTCAAAATTCATTGCTTTGTAATTTTAACTTCAACCCCGAAATGCTGAGACAGCTCAATGTGTCTGGAGCCGCTCTCTGAATCCCAATCATTCCAACATCTGCCCCATGACTTGGTCAGCATTTATCCCTCCAATGTTTTTGCAAGGAAAAGTTGTCTCTAACACTATTCTAGGCAAGGTTTACAAGGTTTCATGATTAAAAATGCATTTTTATGCTGTTTCCAAAACACCACTTTCATTTTATTGCTAAAGTGGTATAAATTCCACGGTGAGCACTCCATGAAATGCTATTTATAGAAGAAATAAATGGAGCTGCAGCCCTGTGCTGGGGTTTGCTGGCTCAAGATGAGCTGTATTTTATACCTGGCAATTATGCACAGAAAAGCAAGAAGGGAGAAAAACGCTGTTGGAAATGATTGTGGGGTTTGTGTGGCCCTGTGGAACATCCAACAGTGGCTGGTGAGACCTGCCAGGATGATCTGAACTAAAAAAAATCAGGGTGGCCGTAACAAATTGTCCTTTTCCGCTGCCTCTGTAATTCAGGGATCCATTATTGCTGGAATGGGGATTCCAGAGGAGGCAGCAGCTGCAGCCTTTGCTGGGAATGGGGGCTTGGAGATGTTCCTGCAATGATTTAGAGGCTGAATCTGAGTCAAGTCGAGGAGCCACAGCTTCCACCTTGATCCTGAGCATGTGGGAGCACCTGAGCATTGGAAGCAGCCTCAGGTTGCACCAGATGAGGTTGGATTGAAGGAAAAATTCCACTTGTCTATTGGAATACATCACATGGAGTCAATTTTCTTCATATTGGAGGAAAAGCCATTCTTTATTCACATTTTTATCCAGTTTTATAGACCTGTGTGTGACTCTCATTGGTCAGCACCTTTCTTGCCAATCCCTTCATTGGTCAGTAACAAGTTGTTATTCTGCATTGATTGGTCACTCAAACCTCAGTGTGTAGGTGATGAAAAGTTTTGTGTGAGAGAGAGTTTTCGTTTTTCTGAGGGTGTACCAACAGTTTATCCAGGTGCTGGTTGTTTTTCCCCAGGAATGGATTGTTGTGTTAATGAACTGCTCACACCAGGATTGCTTCCACATGGGAATTGCAGAGGGATACCCTTGACAAGGCCAAGACTGTGATTCCAGGCTTGATTTTCTGATTTTTAAAAATAATTTTTTATTATAATTTTTTTAAATTTTAAAATAATTTTTCTGCCTTACACCAACGCTTGTCTATCCCTGGCACAGCTGCAGTGGTGGAATCTCCATCCCTGGAGGGATGGAAAAGCCACCAGGATGTGGCACTTGGGGACAGGGGTTGGTGTTTGGACTTGGTGATTGTGGAGGGCTTTTCCCACCCAAATTAATCCATGATCACCTCAGCAAACCAGAATTTTTCTCCAAGGAACATTTAATTCCAGCCGGATTATTCTCAGTTTTGGGCTGCAGGTGATGTGCAGAGCAGGGCACCAAACACTTCTGTCACGGAGGGATGTTTTATTTCCTTCCACCTTAGGTTCAGAATTTGGTGAGGTGGAAATTGATGATTTTTGGTGGCTAAAAATCATCAATTCCCACTGCCCTGAGGGCCCTGATCCTCCCTGGTCACCAATATCTTCCTTAATCAAGGTTGGGCTTCAGTGGGTCTTTGTCTCCATGACCAAATTAACACTTAATTCTCGTTAAACTTGAGCCTAAATATGTTGGCACTAACACAAGAAATTCCAAAGTTCTGGCAGGTAAAGAGAAAGGAAGCATCAGGATAAAGTCAAAAATAAAGTAAAACAAAAAAAGGAGGAGTAAAGCATCACCAAAGCATTTGGCACTTAGTGACAATTCCCCTATATAATTAAAAGGATTTTCTTTATATATGGAAAGAAATAATCCTTTTCATGTCTTCAGTGAAACCAGACAACATCCGGAGCACTGGAGAGCAATTTAAATTTAAAGCCACTTTCTTAAGTGAAATCATGCAACATGCAGAGCTTTGGAGAGCAATGTAAGGCCAGAAGGTTTGGGAGATACTGGACAGTGACTTGTATGGTTTGATAGAGGTTAGGAAAGAAGTGAACCTAATTTTGGGTGACTTCTTGCAAATCTTGAAATAATAATTTGAATATGCTCAGGAAATCAATGTGTGAATCTTCCTCTTCATTATATCAATATATATAGAAGTAGATCTGTGTTTATAAATAATGTATATAGGTATATTAAAAAACTAAGGCTTAGAAATAAAATTAATAGAACAACTACAAATAAACTGCTGTAAACCCCCTTAATCTGAGGTTATTTAGGAATAAATCCAAAATTTCGAAAGACTATCCCACTCCAGCCTTGGAAATGAATTTGTCTCGGTGAAGCTGCTGTGCATGGATGGTGAATAATCGAGTTATTTCTGATGTCATGGTAATGACACAGCTTTGAGGTGTTCAATGACAACTTTTTGGACTTTGTTGACATTTCTGAGTTGGGAGAGCTCCTGTCTGGGCCCTCCATGGCCTTGCAGGGTCTGTTTTGGTGCTGCTCTCCCTGTGCAGAGCTGTTGGGGAAAAGCTGATTTTCCTGGCAAGGGAAGGACTCCACATCTGCCAGGCAAAACCCAGTGGGAACGAGGCATTTTCCTGCTGGGGAGAGTCAGTGCAGTCCCAGGAGGTGTCAGTGCTGTGGGGGGACTCAGGGTCACTTTGGTCACTTAATTAAGGCTTAATTTAATGGTTTTAGTTGGATTTGTGCTGGTTTTTGAGAAATTAATGTTTATAGTGTAGATGTGTAAATAAATTACCAGCAGCACCTTGCACCTCATCCTCGATTTAAAATAAAAATGGGAAAAACCTACAAAAAAAAAAAATCCAGATCCCTTAATACACCCAAGGAAAAAGATCCCAACTGAACACTGTTTTTAATTTAAAATTCTTTTCCTATTATTCTCATTCAGTTAATATGGTTTTTATGATGAGATTGTAGGACCTCTGCTGCACTTTGAAATCAAAGCAAACAAGGGTTTGGGAATGTGGGGAGCCAGCCCTGTCCCAGGAACATCACCCAGCTGTCTGAGAAGTTTCACTTGTTAAAGCAATCAGGTTTTATTTTAATGTGCAAAATGTGACATCATTTGTGGAGGAAGGTTCTAAAAGCAAATGAAATGATGGCAGCTGCTTTTATAGTCACTTAATGCTCAAGGTAACTATTTTTACGTGTCTTGTTGAAGGAAATGAATCCATTAAAATACAATTTTCTGGTTTTTTCCCTAAAAATATCTTTATTCTAATGGCAGATTTGTTGCAAAAAAAGGAAAAGCCATGCTCTAAAGAGAGCCTCTGTTCCCAGGGACTGGAGGTCAGGTGTGGAAAAATCCCTCTGGAGAGGATGGGTGAGAAAATTCCATGGAAGTCAGGTGGCAACAACTTCAGGCCAGCAAATCCCCTGCTAAACTCCCCAAACTCGCCTGTCAAACCCTTGAACTTAATTTTTTGAACGCATGTTTAATTCAAAAATAAATCTTTCTTCAGAGAGTAGCAAACTTGCCAGGCTGAGTTAGACACATGCAGCTGGGCCAGACTGGTTGAATATTTAATAAGCTGGCGCCAGATTTTTGGTCTTGTTTGATACTTTTTGTTTTTAATTTTATTTTTTCCTGCTATAAAAAAAAAACCCCAAACCCACATCCTGTTGTGTGAGGAAGGAGGAGAATTGAGGATCGAGTACTTTGCAAATCTTTATCCTTACCTCAGTGTTTCAAACATGTTTTTGGATTGCCTGTGCTGACAAGGAATTTGATGTCAGGAACAATTTGTTAAAACTTCTCTCAGCTGCTCAAAACAGGAGTAATCTTTGATAAAATTTTGAAGAACATCTGTTCTTTGTCACTGGCAAAACTGGTTTTATTATTTTGTTTTTTAATTTTAAACTGATGTTCTTTGGGATCCTGATGAAGCACAAATTATCCTGCCGTAGAATTGAGCCATTTTAGTGCAAAAAGAGTGCAAAAATAAAACCCGTTAGAAAGGAATGCAGCCACTGGGGCTGAGGAGTGGAAAATGGAGATAATGGACAGGCAGCATGGGACTTTTGGGAGTGGGATAAATGCAGTTGTAGCATCTGAGGGAAGAAGCCAGTGGTTATTTACTGCTGGCCTGGATTTGTCTGGGGTGTTTCCCTGTGAATTGGGCTCCATAAATGTGTTATTTTTAAAGAGCCCCCGGGGCCTTTGGGATGTGGAGAAAATCGGGAGGATGATCAAATTAAAAGTGAAGCTGTGACATAAAGTGGATAAATGTTAGGATTGGGTGACACAGCCGTAAATAAGTGCTGGTAATTCCTCCTGACGTGCTCCATACAGAGATTTTACCCAGCTCTCCTGAGAAGCAGTTACAAGTTCCCTGGAGTGTGGTTCAGGGCAGACTCTGAATAGGTTTCCTTTTTTTATTTGGCCATTTATATTTCCTGCATTTCTGGGCTTTTCTGCTTTTACACAGAAAAGGAAAACACACAAAACACTTGGTTTGGGAAGGCTGCTGAGGCGCCAAGCGTGGCCTCAACCTGTGGCAAAGGGATGAACTTTTATATGAGTTTTCCTCACCAAAAGTGGTGCAAACATTGGCCCAGCTGCCCAGGGAAATGATGTTCTTGTGGAACCCTGATTGCTGAGAATTTCAGATTTCTGTGCTGGCAGGGACTGACCCCCAAGAGAACACTGCATTGACCTGAGGCCGTGGGGAAACTTCCGGAATGGAATGATGGAACTGGGATTGTGGGTGTGGAGTTTGGATAGAAATGTGTGATATCACAGGGTGGGAAACCCAGAGTTTAAGGTTGTAGAATATAGTAATAGATATAAAGCAAGGTGGAGATTTTGGGGTGGAGGCTGCTCCTTCTTCATCTTCTTCTTCCTGGGTTTGGGTGGTTTTGTGTAATTGGATAAAAAGTCCCCATTGAGGGGATGGGTGGTTGGTTATTGGGTTAAGTAAAAATAATTTTGGTGTCATTTCTTAACTGGACAGTTTATCCTTAAAAAGCCTTGTAGAGAGAGAGATGGGGCTCCATTCTTTGTTTGTTAGAGGGAGGTGCTGCAGAACTGACAATGTGTAAGACTGTGACATAGATAAGAAATAATAAACATTTCACTCTGAACATGAAATACCATCTTGAGGGCTTTCCATCCCAATCCTGACTCGGGCAGAAATAGAAGATAAAGAAGTGACAGGGTTCCCATTCCTGGAGGGATCTCAAAGCCACCAGGATGTGGCAGTTGGGACATGGGGCAAGGGTGGCCTTGTTAGCCCTGGAGATGGTTGGATTTGATTGTCTTGGAGATTTTATCCAATTTTCTAAATGATTCTGTGGTTTTGGTCTGTGTCCCTTCCTCAGGACAGCTGGCTGCACCTCAGGGGAAAAAGAAATAATTATTATTTTTGTGCAGTTATGGTGGTGATGAACATTTAATTTATAAATTCCAGCCTGTGGCCAAGCTCCATGCAAGGAACAGGGTTAAAAAAAAGAAATAATTATGTTCTCTAATGGCTGCAATCCTTCTCTAGGATAACTTTTGAAATTGGGATTTTCTTCCTAAATTCTTGGAGGAGAAATTGGAATTGGTGAGGAATCTTGGATTGGGAGCTAAGCCTGTCCTTTGGAAATGCATCAGGTCAAGTCTCCAATTATTCAGGAAGAGAAGGAAATACCAGAACCTCCTGAACATTTCTGTTTTTTTGTTTGTTTTTTTGTGGCATGAGTTAATCATCATGTAAAAATTCTCCCTTTATTTATTGTTTTTGTGGAGTGAAACTTGGATGTGTATTTTTGTGGGGGACAGATGTTGGAATAAATTTTTGAAGAGGTGAAAATAACAAATATCTTGGCTTAATTTCCAAAATTGGTCAGCTTGATGTGAATGCTTCTGCTTTTTTTGGCCCTCTGAGGTAAATGTCTATTTTTGGGCTCTAATGTATTGTGGAGAGAAGGGAATAATGCACTGAGAAATTCAAACTGTATTGCAAATCTTATCTGGATGGAATTGAATTATTCACCCTGACACAGCAGAAAATGCAGGGATATCACCTCAGGATGTGTGATTAAGCTGAGGTATTTTTCATCACAATATCTTGTTTTTTGATGGAGTACAAGCAGTCAGAAATTGCTCTGTATTTTGTAAACAGCTGCATTTCCCATTCCACGCTTTTGTTCTGCAATATTTTTAACATCACAGACTTTTTATAATATAAAAACTAAGAATAGTTAGGTTGTTTTTGCTGTGTTTATGACAATTCTCCCCTCTGAAAATCACAAAGCTCAATTTTCTATCAGAACCACTGCAGTCACAAATGAAGACTGATCCTCTCTCTGAACTCCCCTTCTGGTGAGCCACGGCGTGGGGTTGGCACAATCTGTTCCTCAAACAGGGAGAAGCTGGAGAACAAAGCCTGGTTTGCTGGGAAATCCAGCAGGATGCTGCTGTGGATTGTTGGAATAATTTTAATTTAGTAATGCTAATGAATCTTCTCCCTTGTCCTGGGCTTTGTTTGGTGGGAGAGCTGGAAATTAAGGGAAGCAGATATTGGAATTACCAGGGCAATCAGGCTCCATAATCACCACCCAGCAGAGCATTTTATCTCAGCACTGAACAGGAAATATTCAGGACAGTGGCATTAATAATTTTGCTTTGAGGCACGTTCAAATGAACCAACTCTAGGCATAGGAGAAAGTGAAAATCACAGGTACCCAGAGCATTTGCTGCACCCCAGATGATGAAGCCTAAGGTCAGGGTAGGATTCTTACAGATATTTCACAGAATTCACAGAATCACTGGGTTAGACGAGACCTTCAAGATCATGAGTCCAACCCAGCCCCAACACCTCAGCTAAACCATGGCACCCAGTGCCACATTTACTCCTTTTTATGTTTTTTTTTTTTTTTTTTAGGCTCCTTCCATCTGAAAACTTTTGGAATTGGGAACTTAATATGGATTTTTGTTCTTGCTGTTGTGTTTGGCTTGCAAGAAATTTTTTTATGTACTTGAGTGAAAGAAAACTTTGTGAGTCCACATGCTCCATATAAAACAATGACTTCTAGGGTCAGAAAAATGGCATTTTGAATGAGATCTCACATCTGTTGATGGAAGTGTTTTGCCACTTGTGTGGGGCTTTGTTGGGTTTTTTCCTGTTTTATTTCCCCGCTCAGCTGGGAGCGGGTGCAGATGGGAGAAGTGCGGTTATTCCTGATAACGACTCTCTGGATCCTGCCCACACCAACAGCGAGGGATGAGACAGGAAGGGTTGAGGGGCAGCCTCGTGGCAGGGTTTGCTCTCCCTGCCTTTTAGGAGTCAGTTGCAATATGTGATTATATTTTCTCTCGTAGAACTTTGAAACTACTCTGGGCGCTGCATTTTTATTTTTATTTCTCCTTTTACTCCAGTCGTGTTCTTGGAGTGCTTGACTACTTTTTTTTTTCCCCCTTCATTTATTTTTCTGGAAATGGTTCAAAAGACATTTGGAGGAGTTAATGAGACAATTTGCAATTTATCTTGGTGTGTTTTTTTTTCCTTTTGGGGGCGATCCAAAGCCATTTGGAGGCAATAGAATGGTCTCAGTGACTCTGAGGAGCTATGGGTGAGGCCCTTGATGAGAATTGTTGTGAGTCTATTGACAATTAGGTGATGTCTCCATATGTGAAATGATAAAATACAAGTGTAAATGTTATAGCTCAGAATGTTTTAGTGCTGCTTTGCAGCTCTGTTTTTGCAGCACGCTGCAGTTACTCTGCTGGGGCCAAAACTGTGTTTGGGTGCAGGAACCACTTTAAAACAACCAGAGACTGCTGGAATGATCAAAACTGGTTCCAAAAAAAAGGAAAATAAGGAAGGAAGATCAAACCCAGGTTTATTATTCCAATGGGGGTGTTGGAAATAGGGGAGCAAGGCTCCTTTGGGGTCAGTGTGGGTTGTAAGGCCCCTGCAGAGCAGTGCTTAATGCGCATTAATTATACATTAACACATCTCTGTCACGCCAGAGCAGAGGGTAAATATGGATACGAGGGAAGAAACTGAGATAAAAGACGAGTGGAGAGGAGAATTGAAATTGGTCTCCCTGGTAAACAAGGCTCAAAGTCACCCCCTGTGTTTGCTGCCTGCTGAAGGTGAGGAGGGAGATGGGCCTTTGTGGCTGTGTCAATATTGGCACTTCAAAAATGGAAGATGATAAAGCAGAGCTGAGCTGGGGGTGTTTCCCTCTGGGTCTCCAGCTGTGCTGCTGAGCAGTTTTGGGAAGGGCTCACCTGTGGGTGTTTCCCTGGCACACAGCAATGATCCCAGTGCAGATCCACGAGTGAGCTCCCAGCACCTCCTGGAGCATCATCATCATCATCACAGGAGAGGTGGACACAGGGGCAGATGTGCAACCTGGGTGTTGCAACCCTGGGTGCTGAGAATTTCAGACTTTCTGTGCTGACTCTGACCTCAATAATCAGAAATCTTTGGCTCAGTGAAAATGATTTTTTTTAATATATGATTTTCCTGGGTCAAAAATTTCTAATTCTTGAGGTTCATAGGGAGAAATTTGGCCCAGACACCCATCCCTCACCTGGGAACTGTTCCAGATCCAGGTTTAAACCAGTCCATCCCTCTTTTCCCAGGCAGCAGCCCCAGGGAAGCTCTTGGACAAAGCAGGTTGGGAAGGTGCTGCAGACCTGGCCATTGGCAGCATCCTCCATGAGCAGTGCCTGGATGGTGCCTGGAAACTCCCTCAGACAGGAATTTTGTCAAGGTGCAGCTGGTTTATTTTCTAGGGTGGCTTTGCTCCAGTCTGGAGTAGGTGTAATTGCAATTTTTCTTTTGTCTCATTATTAATTTCCCGTTATTTCTTTAACTGACATAGCAATTGAGGTTTGGGGAATCTTATGTCTGCACTTGGGCTTCTTTAATCATATAGTCATGGAATGATTTGGGTTGGAAGGGATCTTAAAGCCCATCCAGTGCCACCCCTGCCATGGGCAGGGACACCTTCCACCGTCCCAGGGTCCAGCCTGGCCTTGAGCTCTAAATTAACTTTTGGGGTCAATCCATAGAAGTTTGGGTATCTTTTACTTAACAATGTTTCAGTGTGGGGTGGAGGCAGATGTGAGACCCCACCCTGGTGCACACATGAAATGTTTGGTCTTCTCTCTTTATGCTGAGAAATTTGTGTATTTCTCAAGCAGAGCTGAGTGCAGCCAGCTCATCCTCCCATCACAAACCTTAAGTTTCTCAGAAATAAAAGGAAATTACTCTCCTGACATAATTTTTTTCCCCCCCAAAGCAGCATCCAGTTGCTGACTAATGTCTGGCCGTGCTTTGGTGGGAAGTGTGAATTCTTCATGGCACCTCAGGGGGCTGCTTAACAGCTTTATCAGATAATTACAGCGCTGGAAACAATGTGTGATGTGCGCTGTGGTGTGGGGATTTGGGACGTACCCCCGTCTCCCAGGGCTCCTGGCATTAATATCTCCTCTCCCCTCATCCATTTCCAGCAGCACAGCGCGAGCTGGAGCAGATGGAGGAGCCTTGTCCCTTCTGTGCCAGCCCTGCTGTCGGGTTTTGGGCTGTTTGAAGGGCCTGGAAAGGCCCGAGGTGGCCTTGGGGCAGCCCGCGTATCAAAGGACGAGAAGAGGCTTCAGTTCTTCTTTCGGTTTTTATGTTTATTAATTGTTTATCTAAAAGATTTTCTTTCAGCCCGACAGAGCTCTGCTCAGCAGCCAGCCATGAGCACACTGTGCTGCCCTCCGGGCAGTCACCTATCTTTATACCCATGGTTACGTGTACAATATTTATCATTTTTCCCCAATACCATTTATTCTTATTGCCCGGTGCACTTTTAGTAATAACCAATCCAAAAGTGCCACCATCACCACAGAAGATGGAGGAGAAGAAGAAGAAGAAGAAGGACAGGACACGCCCCAATTCCTCCATCTTACTTCTCTAAACCCCCCTGTACAGAAATCCTAAACCCTGTGTCTCACCCTCTAATTAACCAATCCCTTCACCATTCACCCCGGTGAAACCCTCCTGTCCTCATACAGGTGTCGTCTCCTGTGTAGGATCAAAGTCCAGCCACCAGACACTTCTGGAACATTCCAGGACTCCCGAGCCCCCCAAGGGTGGTCTCGGTGGCTCGGCATCTCAGGACTCAGATCCTGAGATCCCACACCCTGCTGCTCGTCCCCTGTCACTCTGTGCCACCAGCTCGGCCTGGCTCCGCTCCAGCACTCGGCAAAGGTCATCCCTGCCTCTTCCAAGGACACCTGACAGGATCAGGGGCTCTCTGCTCCTCCGAGGGGTGGATGGCGCACCCAGGGGAGGCTTTGCTGCAGTTCTGCACCCTCAGAGCTGGAATGGAAGCTCAGGGTCCTTTTTGAGTAGAATCCGCTTATTTTCTGTGAAGATTTTTTGGGTTTAGGACACGAACCACGTGGCTCCTGAGCAGCCTCAGGGACGCTGCTTCATTCTGGGAAGGCTGAGTCACAGTTCCTAAATATGACAAGATAATATTAACAATAAGGGGGGCCAGAAGCAGGAGGGAAGGAGCTGGAAGTCTGAGAAGTTCTTTCTTAACCTTTTCATCCTGCTAACACAACTCCTTGTCAGATGAACCTGAAATTAGAGGGCCTGAAATCCAACCTTCAGTTAAATGCTTGGCTGAAGTTAAACTTCTGCTGTAGAACTCCCCAGGGGCTGGAAAACTGATTTTCCAAGGAGGTGGAAGAAGTGAACAAGGACCTCTGACCACCCTCTCCAGCCACTCCTTGCTCCTGTGAGCCCTCTGTGTGCCTGAGCCAGGCGTGAAGGTTTTGTCAGGCAGGATCCTGGGTGCTGAACTTTGCACAAAACTCCTTCCTTTTGCTGCATCAAAGGCCTCTGAGAACAGAAAACGATGCTAATCATGTGTTTGTGCACTTAGAAATATCAACCCATCGACTTGCAGAGGCAGAAGATGGAGGAAAACCTGGAGGAGCAAAATATAAAATTCTCTTCCATCATCAAAGTAGCAGCATCAAGCCATGACCTCTCTGTGTTCAGACACGCTGCAAGCCAGAAGCAGAATTTAAATGGGCCTGGCCTCCTTGCTGCTTAAAAAGGGAGAGAAAAACAAGTAAAAAATTACTTTTACCAACTTTCCAAACCCAGCTCAAAGCTGCTCTGTAGAAAAATGTAGGCAGGGGTTGATTTTCACTGATTTCTGCCTTTCTCCTCCACGTATTTGTATCAGTGTCCGGGTGTCCAACACCTGAAAACCACCTTGGAAGCCTCCTCAGTGCCACCCTCAGCCTCCTGAAACTACCCAAATGCACCTTCTGCAAGGGAATATTTCATTTTTTCTGGAGATAATCACAACTTCTCCAGGAATTTCGTAGGAGCCATGAGGACATTTTTGTTTAAACTAGATATTCCTTCTAGAAGCAGCGAACTGGCGACACCTCGGATTTCTTGTCTGACTCTTCAAGGACGTGGTGTGGCTTCTCTGCTGGGAGTTCCAAGTGTCACTTGTCTCCACACCTGTGCCTGAACATGTCCCCTGACATGGAAATGATGAGCCACAAACTGTCCCATCAGTCTGTCTGAACGTTGAACATCACAGGCTGCTCAGCCCAGGTCTTCACAGAGAGCAAAATCCAAGGGCTTCATGGTATGGACAGACATTTCCTGCTGGATGTATAATTTATTTTAGTCAGGTCAGGCTGTAGTCCTTATATAACAGCTCAGCCTAGAAAAGGGAAATTTATTTAATGTTTTTTCATCTTCTATAAAGTTAATGAATGAATTCAAGTAGGTTTTGTTTTGTAGATATTCAGCTGTGATTATGCAGCACAACTTTGATGTTAAATAAATATACTTAATTATTTGGACGTCCGGAAATTTGGAAACTGGATGTTCCTATATATCCTTCCCATAGGCCTGGATTATTTCTGTTAGTCACATTCATATAAATATATATCTGTATCTATCTATATATCTATATATATAGATATAATGTATATAAAGTAGTGGGACTCTTTGTTCTTTTAGTCAATCCTTGCAGCTGTATAAAGATTTAATTTTTTTTTTTATATATATCCAACTAATTTTAGGAGTTAATTTCTACTCTGAAAGTCTCCTGAAGCACTGACTCCACAATTTACAAAGCTCATCAGGAAGGAACATGGCACAAACCATCCTTCCTTCCTCACGCAAAAGTGAGGGATTTTCTCTCTCTGTTCAAATCTCTGTGTCCTACCCCAAAAGGTTTTGTAAGTTAAGGGTTTTTATAAAATCAAGGAGATAAATCAAATTTAGGATAGCAGTGTCTGGTATGACCTTTCATTTGGGGAAAATGGTTGAGCTTCCAGTCCTCATTTTTTAAAAAGCCTGGAGTTATTTTCCTTGGGGGAAGGACAAATTTTCGGTTGCACATCATCAAATATTGAATGTATTTGCTGCTTATGTAAAAGAGCATTTTAGCCTGGTGAGAGAGAGGAGATTAAAACAAGCAGGCTGCATCCCTAAATTCAATTGTTTTCCTGGGAGATGCCACTCAGCCTGGCAAGAGATTGACACGGTGTCAACTCTGCTTCTCTCAAATTGCCCTCAAACGAGGTGCCCTCCAAATCCGTCCCCGAAAACCGCGGCGGCCGAGGCGCCACCTGATGAAATTAGGGAATTGAATTTCTGGGAAAGTCTTATCCGAGCACAGGGAGCCCTTTCCAATGGGATCATTTGTTTGAACATTGAATTAAGCCATCTCCCCTCCCCAGAGCTCTGAGGAGCGCTGGAAGGGGCCGGTAGCGAATCTTCTGCTCCCTCTGCAGGGAAACATTTTTGCTTTTCCTGTTTATTCCCCACTCCATCATTGGCCACTTGGCCATGGGTGCATCCACAGTAGAGTGACAGATTTAGGAGGGCGTTGTTCCTGCAGGTAAAGTCAGCTCCATGTCACAGGTCTGGGGATCAGTGGTGGCACTCGGTGAGGAGGTGGCGGCTCCCGCCTTGCGCGGTCGCGGTTTGACGGCGCTAACGGGAATTTGATGGGAATTTGGTGAAAGCTGGGAGCAAACGCAGTCAACAGCCAGGAGATCCTGCTGAAACCTCCTTTTCCTATCAGTCCTTATCAGCCTGGACACTGCCAGGAGAGGATGGTGTCCTCCCTGAGGATCAGATCCAAGATTAAACCCCAGGGTTCTCTTATCGCCTCCAACGCCCCCACAGCAAAACGCTCCAGCTCACCTGGCAGGGCAAGCCCAGCATTAGAATTTAATATAAAAAGTGGGATCAGAAAAATGATAAAATGCTTGTGCTCCTTGTAAATATCCTTTTCTTTCCCGCCCTGCCTCCCTGCACGCAGATCTAATGAAAATCTTGGGTTTAGCAAAAAAATATAAAAATATGTGGACAGCAGCAGGGTGGCACAGTCTGGAATTTGGGGTCCTTAAGGATTTAGGAGTAGAAAGGAATTATTTGCCTTAATTACTAAAATGTGAACACCACTGTTTGCTGGTTGGTTGATTAATCTTTCCGAATGTTAGTAACAGCAATGTACATTTTGAGAACAGGTTTTTGCACATTGGGATGTGCAGGATCCAAAACACAGATTATTTTAATAATAAATTTTACATTAAAAATTTTACATAATAATGCAATGGGGCTGGGGAGATCCTGAGGTATGGGCATTGGTGTTTGTGTGTGGATGAATTTTAAGAGAAATAATAAGGAAGCCAAATATCTTGGAGGAGGAATTTGGCCATATTTCCTCAGCTTGAGGAGTATTTTTATCCTTTTCCCCTCTCCCCTAAAAATTTTAGCCAGATTTTGGGTTTTCAAGGCTGGAAAACACAGGAAGAGCATGATCTGATTTGATTTTTGCATGTGAGCCCTGTGTGGCCTAAGCAGCCTTTTAGGGCTGCAATTTCATTTAATTTATACCCAAATCTCTGGTGCTTGATGAGTAGAAAGCTGGTGATGAGCTCTGAAAAACAAATATCTGAAGGGTGTTTCTGAGGAGCATTTCTCTTCCAAAAAGTGCTGCCAATTAGCTTTGGGAGCAGGGAATGAATGGCAGCCTGGAGAATGCCGTGTCTGAGGCAGAACTGGCTGGGCTTTAAAGAAATGCAAACAGGCAGAAATTAAAATTAGCAGCAAAAAGTCAAACTCGGTGCTGTGGGTGAAATCAAAACCTCAGGAGGTAACGATGGCTTTTGGTGCTGTTTTCATCAAGAAAAATTTGTGGAGGATAGATTTTGTTTTTTAGTGGTCAACAATTCACAGAAATGAGTCCTTTAGGTGTAAAATACACAGATAATTTCAGGTATTTTTGTTGCTGAAACACAAATTCTTCTATTTTTGCACTCAGAGGGGAGCTGTGATTTTTGCCAGTGTAAATTCCCAAAGTTGATAACGCCATGCTGGAGAGATGCATTTCCCTTCTGGGGCACACGAGGGGCTTTTGACCAAAAATGCTGAAAATCAAATTAAGTTTTCAGCCCCTTGGGGGGTTACAGGGATAATTTAGGCTCAGCTCAAAGCCTGTGTAGATGTTGGTGGTGGCCTTGGTGCCAAAGTCCCCTACAGGTGGCAAAGATCCCAAAGGGGATGCATAAACCCAGCATCATGCTTAATTAGCGACCAGATTAATCTATAGTCGTTTCATCCAATTAGGTCATTGTAAATAGAAAAAAAAAAAAAAAGTTATATTTCTGCAATTATTAGAAATTATTAGGAAAAAAAAAAGTTAAATTTCTGCAAGTCAAAGAGTAAAGGCAAAAATTCTTGCAGGATTTCCAGTCCCCCAAAAAGATGCTAAAAATCTCTGATTTTCAATTAACAGTCTTACAGGAATCCAATCCAAGGTCCAAGACCTTGGGAGAGATGATTGCTCCTGGTTTTCACTGAGATTGATTAAATAATCCTCTCAAAAATAAACCAAAAGTGGGGATATAATAAAAATTATTATAATAATAGAGCAGGAATATTTGGAATTGCATCATTTGAATGCAACAGTTACCACTTCAGCAGGTCCAATATTAAACCAAAAATCATGGAAAAATTGGATTTCAGGCAGCAGGAATGAAAAGTTTGAGTGTCTTTTCCAAAAATAGGATTCTTGAGCACTGTGAAAATCTGGTGTTCCCTCTTGGATGTGACTTCTGCAGGTATGTTGTGAAAATTTTGCTAGTTTTGATTTATTTTAAAGGGATTTTAGTTCATCCATTAAAATGAAAAATCTCCTGTAGCAGCAGCATCTACGAATTTGTTCGCATGTTTGTTTTGATCTTTCCTTTATATCAGCAAACCCTCAGCTTCTGAAGGGAAATATTTCCAACAGAGCAAGAACTGAAAAATCCATTTGGTTTAAAATAGGTGATAATAATTATTATTTTTATTATGATGATTTAGGCTTGACAAGTTCTGTTACATAAACCTGCTCCCACTTGGATTTTTAACCACTTAAATAATTGGGGAAAATTGTGGTCCAAGTGGCTAAAAAATAAAAAATTTACCCTGAAGACCCAGTGATGCTTCATTCCATATTAACTGATGTTTCTTACTGTGAAAAGTGAGTTCTCTCTTAGCAAAATGTCTTTTCTGTTTTGCCAGGCAATTTAAAATTAAAGCTTGACAGGCCATGCTAATGAAATAAAGCAATAAACATTTTCTGACAGGTGCAAAATACAGCCCTTGTTCGATAAGATGATATTTGGGGGAAAAATTTGCTTGGTAAATCTAATTTGTGTCAGCTCAATATTGGCTTGAGCATCAAATTCTAATTTATTGAAAGCACCAGCAAATACTAGAACCATTTGTTTAGCACAAAGCATTCAATCTATAAGGACCAACTCCATGAAATTTAATTTTCTGAGCCAAAAAAGACAATCAAAGTAGGAAAAGCAGAAAAAACCCCCTCGTGTTGGAATAAAGGGAACTGCAACTTTAGAGGGTGAGAATATTTAATTTACCATGAAAAAATGCAAAATCCTCAATGAAATGAAATAATCTGACAGTTTCTTTTAGCTGTTGCTGATTTTTTAATTCTATTTTCCCTCTTTTCAGGGGAAACCCTGATATCCCAACCTTTTCCTGGCCACTCTTGCAGAGATTTTTATGGATTGACAAGGAAACGTTGAGCAGTTGGGATGAGAAGAGCTTTAAGGTCCCTCCCAACCCAATCCATTGTGTAATTCCAGAGTTTAAATCCCCACCAGTTTCCCCAGTTTGCCATTCAAAGCTGACTGGGATGGGGATAAATCTGGGAGGGAATTTCCCTCCTATTTATTTAATATTGGAGTTTGATATTGGACCTGCTGAAGTGGTAACTGTTGCATTCCAATGATGCAATTCCAAATATTCCTGCTCTATTATTATAATAATTTTTTATTATATCCCCACTTTTGGTTTATTTTTGAGAGGATCATTTAATCAATCTCAGTGAAAACCAGGAGCAATCATCTCTCCCAAGGTCTTGGACCTTGGATTGGATTCCTGTAAGATTGTTAATTGAAAATCAGAGATTTTTAGCATCTTTTTGGGGGACTGGAAATCCTGCAAGAATTTTTGCCTTTACTCTTTGACTTGCAGAAATTTAACTTTTTTTTTTTCCTAATAATTTCTAATAATTGCAGAAATATAACTTTTTTTTTTTTCTGTTTACAATGACCTAATTGGATGAAACAATTATAGATTAATCTGGCTGCTAATTAAGCATGATGCTGGGTTTATGATGTGTTTCCTTATTGGATATTGCACCAGGCTGGAAGATTTTGGGAATTTCTTCATGCTGCCATTCCCAAACTCATCCAGCACCCGGCATTTCCTCTGTGGTGCTGACAGAGGATTTGGGACAGATCCTGTGTGGAAATTCTTCACCTTCCCAGATGTTTGGCTGATGAGGATTTCCTAGGTTTAAACCTAGGATCACTCAAATCAGCAGGGTTAGGTTGAATTAAAAATGATATTTCCTTGAAATTAGGATTTCAAGGAAATTTTTTACCGTTTGAATTTTTAACTGTTTAAATTAAAACATAATTGCATTACTTTGAATTTTCCTGGGCTTGGACAGGTCTGTAATTTGGATGGATCAAATTAGCAGTGACTTTATTTGATAGAAGTAACCTCCAATATTTTACCTTTTAAAGCACCCACGTGATTTGCCACCAAGTTTCACCACTGAGGTTGTTTAAATTTATTTAAATTGCCTTTGGGTGCAGCAGGTGAGGAGCTGGGGATCATGAGGAGCAGGGATTCCTCCACAGGAAAACTGAGCATCCAAACCTCTCCTGATAATTAACATCCTGATAATTAACATCCAAACCTCTCCTGCCCCAAAATTTCCTCTAAGCCACTGAGGAGATGCATCCTGAAATACCAGCAAGGCTGGGAATTGTGCTGCCTGGCAAAGTGATGTGGAAAGATCTAAAATCCATGGAGGTTATTAAGCAATCCTTCTGCTGTTATGGCTTTTGGGGATTGCTTCTATTTACTCCTTGAACAATTTTTTGGGTTGATTTTTTTATTTTTTCCCCCCTCAAGTAAGTGTGAGGGGAATATTTCTCAATTTTATCTGTCGAGAGCTCATCCAAGCCCATAAAAATCCTCCAGAAAAGAGGAAAAAATCCATATGGCATATTTATAGCCAATTATTTTCCTGATTCTTCCTTTCTTCAACTCACAAGTTTTATGGGAGCTTCATCTTTATCCATTTTACACTCCAGCAAGCTTTGCAAATAAATACTGAGGGTTAGGAAGAGTTGCTGATTTATCCTTAAACCCAGCTTGAGAGGAGCTGTGGTTCTGGGGCTGTCTGGATCCCAAATTAAATCAGCAGCTCATTTGTGCCTTTTAACCACGGAGTTCTGAGGTGGCCCAAACTTGCACAGGTATAAAAATAAAAAATTGCCAGTATTTGTCAAGTTTTTTGTTATTTTTCTTCTCAAAATTGAACCTCACAGTGCTGCACTCAGCAATCCAGACCAGGCACAACTCACAAGAGAATATTTTTTGGGAATGTTTTGCTTATTAAATTTTTTTTCCAGGATGGGGGAAGAGGTTTCTCATCCTCTGCCAAAAACCTCTTGTTATGATGTGGTTTTGGCACTGCAGAGTTTTTCTTGCCACATGCTCCACCCTTATCAGCAAGAGCAAACTGCCACCTCTGGATTTTTAGGGAACCTCATTTCCAGTGGGAGCTTTGGGACAATTGTCTTCATTCTCAGTTTTTTTTTGACCCAAAACCGTTTAGCTCTGAATACCACATGGAAATGTTTTTGTTGGTTATTGTTCTTACCAGCAGCACCTGAATATCTGCATTAAAACCTGGTTTAGTCCAGGAATTAAGGAAAATTATTGTGGATGAGTAGGATAAGGAATAGATTAATATTTTTCTGTCTGTACCTTGGTGAATTATATCATGTTTGATACTTAAGTGTACTTTTTGGGTTTCAGGATGTCTTTGTTGAATTAAAACAATATTTTTTCCAAACTTGGAAGCATCCAAGGCCAGGCTGGATGGAGCTTGGAGCACCCTGGGATAGTGGGAGGTTGCCCATGGAATGGGTTGGGATTAAGTTGTTTGAAGAACCCTTCCAATCCCAAGCCATTCTATGTTTTTACTCTTTTCAAATATCAAAATATATCTTTATTATCGTCCTGAATCCCTGAACAAAAATGTCCACATATTCCATTCCATATTCTATTCCAAAATGTCCACGTGTCCATTGCTGAGTTGGAAATTTGCATTAAAACCTGGTTTAGTCCAGGAATTAAGGAAAATTATTGTGGATGAGTAGGATAAGGAATAGATTAATATTTTTCTGTCTGTACCTTGGTGAATTATATCATGTTTGATACTTAAGTGTACTTTTTGGGTTTCAGGATGTCTTTGTTGAATTAAAACAATATTTTTTCCAAACTTGGAAGCATCCAAGGCCAGGCTGGAGCACCCTGGGATAGTGGGAGGTGTCCCTGCCCATGGAATGGGTTGGAATTAAGTGGTCTTGAAGAACCCTTCCAATCCCAAGCCATTCTATGTTTTTACTGTTTTCAAATATCAAAATATATCTTTATTATCGTCCTGAATCCCTGAACAAAAATGTTCACATATTCCATTCCATATTCTATTCCAAAATGTCCACGTGTCCATTGCTGAGTTGGAAATTTGCATTAAAACTGTTTTAGTCCAGGAATTAGGAAAATTTATTGTGGATGAGTAGGATAAGGAAAAGATTAATATTTTTCTGTCTGTACCTTGGTGAATTATATCATGTTTGATACTTAAGTGTACGTTTTGGGTTTCAGGATGTCTTTGTTGAATTAAAACAATATTTTTTCCAAACTTGGAAGCGTCCAAGGCCAGGCTGGAGCACCCTGGGATAGTGGGAGGTGTCCCTGCCCATGGAATGGGTTGGAATTAAGTTGTTTGAAGAACCCTTCCAATCCCAAGCCATTCTATGTTTTTATTGTTTTCAAATATCAAAATATATCTTTATTATCGTCCTGAATCCCTGAACAAAAATGTCCACATATTCCATTCCATATTCTATTCCAAAATGTCCACGTGTCCATTGCTGAGTTGGAAATTTGCTGTGCTGTGAGTTGGAAATTTTGTGTTAGAAATTTTTTAAATTTTTTCAGAAGAGTAGCCTAAACTGTTGGCATAATTTAGAGAATGATGCTGATAACAGTGCCCAAATGGATATATTTATAAATTTTATTAAAATAGTTATAAATTATTTCTAAAATTACATTCTCTATATTGATGTATATCATATATATTAAAATGTATTAAAATATATTTATATATATTTATAAATATAGAATAATTTGATTTTGGACCTCAAATAACATCTCCTTGACCACAGAAGGCTGTGTGACCATTTTCAATATTTCTACAATTCCCAAAAGGAGGTTGCACCCAGGTGGGGGCTGACCCCTTCTCCCAGGTAAAAGTGACTGGATGGGAGGAAATTGTGCCAATTTAGATTGGACATCAGGCAAAATTTATTCACTTTTTATGTAGATTTGGCCATGTAATTCCTGCTTCTAAAATTCCTGCTTCTAAAAGCCCTCAAAACCAGGTAAAATTCCTTTGGGGTTTGTTAATTTTGGGGTTTTTAATCCTTTAAAAATGAAGGTGCCAATGAGACCTACCCAGCCACACGTGAACTTTCAGAAACATTTCCAGGGAGCAATTTTGAGAAAGTCAAGTGCAGAAGTTTCTCTCTGATGCACATCTGAGGTGAAGGTGTCTATTTAAGAAAGGATAAATCCGGATGCCATGGTGATGGGAGGCTTTATATAGTCTAAAAGGATAATTGCATTACTTTGAATTTTCCTGGGCTGGGACAGGTCTGTAATTTGGATTCCACAGAGCTGATGGATCAAATTAGCAATGACTTTATTTGATAGAAATAACCTTCAATATTTTACTTTTTTAAAGCACCCACGTGATTTGCCACCAAGTTTGCACCACTGAGGTCATGTTGGTTTTTCCTTTGGGAAAAGTTGACTTTGAGTCCCTTTGGATCTTTTTTTCCTCAGCAACAAGGGACAAGATGAGAGGAAAGAGCCTCAAGTTGCACCAGGGGAGGTTTAGGTTGGATATTAGGGAAAATTTCTTCACTAAAAGGTTGGTCAATGTTTCATGACCTTAATTTAAGACTTGTCACCAAAAAAATCTTTTTTTACTGAGATAAATCAAACCAAATCCTGTATTCACCAAGCAGAAGGTCCAGGTGGGTTGAATGAGCAAATTTATTAAAATAATGTAATTTTAGTAAATTTGCCTTGTATTTTTAACCCATTTTTTTACTTCTTCTTTGTTGGATGGTGGCCTCTTGGTACATTTATTATTTCGTACTTAGTGTTCTCCTATCACCCTAAATTTACTCTTCTATTATCTTATTATAAAAATCTTAACAGGTGAATATTTCTTGGATGGGTAAGGAAAAATGGCATTAAAAATAGGAACATAATTTTCAATAATTTTTCTTTCATCACGTTTTTTTTACTGTTTATCCTAATCCCCTTCTTTTGCCATATTATGATTATTTTTGTATAGACTGATCATGTCTAGAGTGTGATATTTGAATATATTTGAGATATGTTTGAAATTGGGCAACAGGAATGGTTGACTTGATGTGTCTACAAAAAATGAGAAATTCAGATGTGCTGAGCATATTCTCATGAAAATCTTTAGTAAAAAAAATTGTTTTTATGAGAAATTTTTCAGGATCTCACTCACAATAATTTCATGCATTTTGGGGATTTCATGACCTGCACGTGAAAAGGAAATTTCCAGTACACAGAGAGAATTTTCCTAACTTTTGGTAAAATCTCTCATAATCTGTGCAAGGAGTAGAATTTTTAATTTTATGTCTGACCCCATCCACATCCTCTTAATGCTCTCATTTGGAAGTGCAATATTCCTTCCCACGTGATATTTATGGATAATCACAGAAATTGTTGAAGGAATGTGCTGTTCTTGGAAGATGTAAATTTTTTATATCTGATAGTTAACAACTATTTGATTAATTATAGGACACTGAAGTAGGAAATTTAATTCTCATTTAGAAGCTGGATTAAACACAAGAATCCTGAGGGCCAGAACCATTTATGGGATTTTTGTTTGATTCGTGAACTTGTGCCACCCCCCCGTGAAAATCCATGGATTTTCAACTGATTTCCTTCAAATATTTTTTTTTTCCCAGAGGTTGAAGATGTTTTGGGAGGGAGAGATAATTCAAATATTGTGTCCCCAGCCCCTCCTGGACTGCAGTGTTCAATCACAAGGTGGCACTTCTGCCTCACAGATGAGTTTTTCTCCTCCCTCGCTTTCGGTCCAGCTCCCAAAAATCCCACTCGGTGCCTCCTGCCTCAATCCCCCTTTCCTTTTCCCTGGGAATAAACATTCCTGACACCCCTGGAAAAGGGCTCCTAAATATGGTCACAGCTTTTAACTCCAACTCAACCCTGGAATGACAACCAGAGATAGGAGTGAGGTTGGAAATCTTCATTTTCCTTTCACGTCCTGAACTTTCCCTAAAATGATCTAGGTCAATGGGGTGCTAAAATTGCTCTTATTCCTATTTTTAAATGGACAAATTATCTCTTATTTTATGTGAATTTTATTGTTTCTTACATAATTTTGATTTAAAGCTCACCATGTCCCAGTAAGGTGCTGGGACACTTTTGGAATATCCCAACTTGGAATATCCCAATTTGCTGGGGTCAAGTTGGGATATTCCAATAATTGTGTGATTTTATTTGTGAGTCCAGGTATGAAATAACTTCTGGCATGAGATTTCACACTTGCCTCGATTATTGAAGAGCCAGGTTTTGTTCCTCTCTTTGCCTTGGGGATATTTTAAGGCTTGCAGAGGGTTTGTCCCAGGAAACAGCTGAGGGAGAAGGAAAACTCTTCCTTTTCCCTCCTGTTGACAGTGCTGGATATTCTGAGCCCTTTAGAGGATTCATTCCTGCAAATCCCTGGCTCTGTCCAGGTGTTTGCTCTGAGTGGAGCCTTGGGCTCTTTATGGGATTGGGAATTCCTTGGGCAGGTGGAAGTTGAACTGCAGGTGCTGGAGAAGCTGTAATAAATCCCAATTTCTTAATTGAAATCAAGAATTTCCATTCCCTTACTTAATATTTATATTTTCCTTGACTAAATGTTTATATTGCTCCACCAGGCTGTTCCTGTTGGCTGCCCAGCCCATCAGGATTAACATTTCTGTAAACCTGAGGCCTTCATTCTACCTTACTTTATTTTTCCATTATCATTTACCATTATCCTCATTGGTAGGCAAAGAAAAAATCATTCAGACCTTCCTGAAAACTTTTTAAAAATTCCTTAAATAATAATAATAATAATACTAAAAACTCCTTATTAATAATATTAAAATAAAAATATTAAAAACTCCTTAAATAATAATAATAATAATAACAGCAATAATGCTTAGCTAAAAAAGTATCATTTTTAATGGGTATGGGCTTAGACCTTTCTTTTCTTTTTGGAAAGTTTAAGGTCAGGTTGGCTGGAGTTTTGGATGATCTGAGATAGTGAAAAATGTCCCTGCCATAACTTAATATTTGTATTATTTTTCTTAGTTAACATTTCTATGGCTCCTTTTCCTCATGTCCCTCCTCTCCCTGTTCCTCACCTAAATTCCAATCCCTCCTGGGGATAAATCTCCTCTGGATCACTGGGAGCAGTTACAGACCCCAGAAAATTAATTAAAAAATAATTAACAGTGCTTAACTGCACCATTTATATTTCTTAGAGACATCCAACTCCATGAAGAGTTTGATGGGAGAACAGGGAACTTGTAGCTCAAAAACTCTTTGATTGGATTTTTTCCCCATGTTTTTCAGGCACTTTTCCTTCATTTTTAGAATAAATCAGGTGATTTTGAAAGCAGTGTTAATCTAAACAAAGATTTATTATTGTTTCTATTTATACAGAAAATATAATTCAGCCTCACCATGGCACAGGATGCATATTAACATTTTTTCCCATACTCATTTCCTGACCTATCTTAGGCTTTTCCTTATTTTACCTGTGAATTCATTTTCATTTTATTGTATTTGAATGCCTTTCCTGAGCCCTGGCAACCAGAAATCCCTTTGCTACAGAGCTGATGCTTCAGGTAGGTCAGCAAATAACCCAAATATCCAGATGGGATCCCCAGGAAGGGCTGGACCTCCTTTGGATGGCAAAGAAGACCTGAGCTTTGTCTCAGCTCTTAACAGAAAATTAAGAGCTTAATTTTCTTTTTTTTAAATATAATTTTTTTTCTAATTTTTTCTTTTTTCTTAAATTTTTTTTTTCTCATCTCAACACAAAAATAAAACTGTATTTTTAGCTTTAAACGTGGCTCTGAGGTGGAGGGGCTGTGGTAATTCTGCTTTCTCATGCATCTGCTCCCTCTGCTAAATCAAAGGAATTGACATTTAAATTGGTTTAAACCTTGCTTAAGTTCAATTTTTACCAGGTGATGTCAGGATAAACATTTGATTAGATCACGAGGAATGAAGGATCCAGACAGCAAAAAGAGCACTGGAATTGTTTGTTTTCCTGGAGAATTTCTAGGGATTATTTTCCTTCTCTGGCTGCAATTCTGGCCAAGTGTGGATCTGGGCCTAAAAGACTCCAAACTGCTCCAGCAGATTGAGGAATTTCATCCCAAATTAAAGGAGATTTAATTGAAGAATTTCTTTAATCTGCTTTTTAATTTTGAAGAATGACTTAGAGAATGTCAGTGCTGTGATAAGCTGGGTTGTTGATTTTTTTGGTTTTTTAAACCTGTCAGTTTGAGCATTTTTAATCCCTATCCCAGGGTTTGAGTAACCAAAATCACAAAATTAGGGCTGTGTGGGTTTGGTTATCCCTGTCCCAGGATTTAAATAATTTCTCTGTGTGCACGGTTCAGTTCTGAAATTGATGCCACAGAGAGGTGCAAATGGTGAAAATCAAAGCACAATTCTTGGTGTTTTTCTCAAGTGCCCCTGAAAACATCCCCAAGGCAGGAATGTGATTCCCCTTTCTCTGTTTTCAGCCCTTCATGTGCTTGTGAAATGCTGGGAAATATTAACTGACCTTTATATATATGAAAAAAAGCAGATTTTTCAACCAGGCACCAAATTTCCATTGATTTTTGCATTATTTGGTTCTGTTAGGTTTTGCTGTTTGTTTGTCCTTAATGTAGCATTGGATAAAGATTTATTTATTTCCTCAAAATCTTATTTTTGCTTTGGAAAGGTTGCATCCAAACCTTTATTAAGTCTTTTTTTTAAAGTTCTGAATCTGCACCAATCAGAACAAATAAACAGAACAACCAAGAATGTTTTGCTGACATCCCATGGAGTTATGGAGGGAACTTTATTTTCCTTTTTTTGTGTTTTGTGGCAAAATTCTTGGTCTGTTTTCTTCATGGCTTTCTTGAAATATCTATAATGTGGGATTGTTATTTATTATTATTATTTATTTCTTATTTCTTTGTCTAACATATGCTCTGCTCCATGTTTTCCAGAGATAATTGTCAGACACGTGGAGCAAGGAGCTGACAAGAAATGTGATTGTGCCATATGGTTCCAAACGTTGTGCTGGAGGCATTTGGGATTTTGGACATCCTCGATGATCCTTGCTCTCAGCAAATGGTGGTGGGGAGCACCAGAGAGAACTTCTGCCACCCAGCAAATGCAGGTTAATGCCAAATTTATTTTCCATCTGTGAATTCCATCACACGAGGATGAGTTGGGAGGGTCACAGACACGGACAGAAATAGCAACAACTGAATTTTTCCTGTGGGAAAAAAATGCTCATTAAAACCTTGAGGAGGATTAATTACTTGCATGGAATGGTTTGGGTTGGAAGGGACATTAAAAACCATCCCATTCCACCCCCTGCCATGTGCAGGGACACCTCTCACTATCCCAGCCTGCTCCAAGCCTGGAAAAGAGAAATTTCTGTCCTTGCAGTGCCTGAGGGAGCTGAGGAGATGGAGAGAGACAATTGACAGGGGATGGAGGGACAGGACACAGGGAATGGCTTCAGATTAACAGAAATTAGGGCTGGATGGGATTTTGGGATGGAATTCCTGGCCCTGGATCCCTGAAGTGCCCAAGGCCAGGTTCGACACTGGGCTTGGAGCAACTGGGATGGTGGAAGTGTCCCTCCTATGGCAGGGGTGGCCTTGGGTGGTTTTTAATGTCCCTTCCCATTCTGGGATGAGAAACACCTTCAGATGTTTGTAATCACTCAGCTGTGATCACTTTGCCAGAATTTTCTGGAATTTCTGCCCCCCAGTTCAGAAGCCCCTCAGCAGGGCCTGGTCTGCCGGAGCAGAGCTGGGCCCTCCTCAGGGCTGCACTGGGAGCTTTTCCCCCTTTCCAAAGCAGGTTTTGGAGCATCAATCCCTGCAGCCCTGCACTTCTTCCATGTGTGATGAGGAAATCATGGCTTTGGCACCTGGAATTTCATAATGTGGTTTCTATTTGTGTCAGATAAACCTTGGATGGGGCTGAGATTCTCCTTCTCCTTCGCTTTGCCGAGCAAATCAGGGCGGCAGAGCCACAACTTGCTTTTGTTTTGCAGTCCCTTTGAACAAGTGATTTTATTGCTACTTGAACAGGAATTTTGGAGGATGAGTGGGTTGCTTGGCAACTAAACTGCAGTGTTTGCACTGGTAGCTGCTGGGAGAGCAGAGTTTTCTCTGGTTTTTCATTTGTTGCTCACACAGGACGTGGTGCTGCTCCTCCGGCCTGTTCTATCATTCCCCAGACCCTGAGGGAGACTTCTGGAAATTCCTGCTCCTTCTCAGGGCTTTGCAAACTGATTTTTATGCAATTCTCAACCTTTGAAGGTGCTAAAACAAAAACTGTGTCTGATTCATGGAATCACAGGTTTGGGTTGGGAGGGATCTTAAATTCACCTCGTTCCACCTCCTGCCATGGGCAGGGACAATTTCAACTATCCCAGATCATCCAATGCTCCAGCCATTAAACTTTCCAAAAAGAAAAGAAAGCTCCAAGCCCATACCCATTAAAAATGATCCTTTTTAAGCGAAGCATTATTATCATTATTTAAGGAGTTTTTAAAAAGTCTTCAGGAAGGTCTGAATGACTTTTTCCTTTGCTTACCAATGAGGATAATGATAAATGATAATGGAAAAAAAAAAGAAAAAAAGTCAGGTAGAATGAAGGCCTCAGGTTTACAGAAATATTAATCCTGACAGGCTGGGCAGCCAACAGGAACAGCCTTCAGCAGCCCCTGTGGTTTTATTTCATTTTTAACTGAGTCTTAAGGTGACAATCTAGCTTTTATTAATGGCAACGCCAGCTAATCTGCTGATTTTTTTTTTTTTTTTTGGAATTGAGAGAAGGCAGAATGTATCCCCGGATTAGTCATGCTCCATGATATAATGTGCACACAAAGGGCAATGTTTTATTCATTGCTGATATGCAAAGTGCATTTCCAAATAGAAACTTTCTTCCAGGCCTCCTACGGCACCGTGTCTAACACCAGTTTGTACAAATGCTCTCTTGAGAGCACCTGGGTTAAAAAAGAGACCAAAAAACCCCCAAAACCCCTTTTCTTTTGCTATATACACATCTTGGGATGCTTAGGAATTATTTGTCCAGATGCTAAAAGAGTGAAAATTGAAAAAAAATACTGGAAAGGACAAAGGTTTTTCTGAACTATGTTTGCTCTGAGATATTTTGTGCAAAGAACTTGGCAAAATTTTCTTATTATCAATGATATGAAGAACTTTTAAGGGACACAAAATACAGGCGGCCTGGAAATGTGGCATGAAGGAATGGGTTTTTAGAATTGCCCCAGGAGTCCTTTTTAGGATTGCCCAAGCTAAATAGCTGAATCCTTGTCCCTTAAGTTATATAAGAGGAAAAGGAAATACATTTCCTTTCATTTTCAGGTAATGGTTTGTGATAAAATTTCTCCAAGAACATTTCTTGGAGTTCTTGGAGAACTTTTGTCTCAGGGGGCATGGGCAGCACAACCTGGGGACGATCTCCAGGAGGGGAGAACTTTGGAACTCTGGCAACCCTTCTGGATCCAGGCAGAAAATGCAGGAAAATGTTCAAGAATGGAAGTGTGATGGAGGCAAGGAGAGCTCAGAGCCCTCGCAGGGCCTGAAGGGGATCCAGGAGATGGGCTGGGGACGAGGGAAGGAGGGACAGGACACAGGGAAAGGGGAGATTGGGGTGGGATTTTGGGATTCCCAGGTTTGCTGTGGCTGCCCCTGGATCCTGGCAGTGCCCAGGGGGCTCCTTCCCCTCTATTTTCCACATGAGCCTTTGTATCCACAGGCTGCACTTGGAGGGAAGTTTTGGAATCTTAACTACTTTGATCCGTCACCTCATCAACTTTGTCAGCTGTGAGAGATAACATAAGCAGGGAGGAAATTTTTCCCTCTGAAAAAATCATCAAGATCTTTAATATTGAGTTTATACTCCAAATACTGCCATGGAGTATATGCCACAAAAAAGCAATTTTTGTGGGGAAAAAGCAATGAAATCAAGGCAAGATGAGGAGTTTTATGGCACACACAGGCAGGCTGCAGTTTATGGGGAAGGTCTCATCATGTGGCACCTCAGCTTTGCCCTTGAGCCTGGAAAAATCACATTTTCCTTTTCCAAGGAAAGGAAAAGAGTGGAAGGGCAGGGAAATGAGGGAGGGGAGCTGATTCCCACCTCCCACTTGATCCTCGATTCCAATTGGGGAATCCTTGATTCCCCAGTTTTGAGGGAAATTGGGCTCAGCCCATTCCAAAACTGGGTTTGTGGAAGGAACATTGGGTTTGCTTTGACCTTCACCAGCGAGATCCGAAAAAAGACAAAAGGATCAGCTGGAGCTGAGCTCCAAGGATGCAAAAACCAGCTCCTATAAATGAAACATGAGGAGCCTTGTATGAAAATGTGATAATCTCGTGTCACCAGGCATGAGCTGGGGGTGTAGGTGTTGTCTTAGGTGAGTAGGAACAGAGATTTTAAAAATAACATCTCCAAAGAATGGTCCTGCAGGAAGGAAAGCTGCTTTTTTCCCCCACCAGCCGAGCCCCTAAACTGCATAAAATATTTGCCAGAGCGTGTAGTTGATGTAAGTACGAGATTTCAGGAAGCTGGAGTGGTTTTCCACCTGTTTGTTGGTTGTTTTTTATCCTGTAACAACAGCAAATGTAAAGAATTCTGAATTAAAGGGAGGAAATGCTCAGTGCTCTCCCCTTGACACATTCCCTGTGCTCTGTCCCTCCATCCCCTTGTCCCAAATCCCTCTCCAGCCCTCCTGGAGTCCATTTTAGGCACTGGAAAGGGCTCTGAGGTCTCTTTTCCTCAATTAATGAAGATTTCCCTGCAATTTCTGCCTGGATCCAGAAGGGTTTCCAGATGTTCCAAATGCTCTCTCATCCTGGGGGATTAATGGGGAAAAAAATAGGATTTTAGGTGTCTACACCAACTTAGGAAATATCTTAACAAAAACCAATTTTTTCTCTGTGCTTTTAATTGCCACACCCAGACAAGCCACGCCCATCACGTAAAAATTGTGCCAAAATGTACAAAACACATTGAAATGCTCTTAAAATTAAAATATCAGCCAGCTCTGGGTTTCTCAAGAAAATTCTGATTTTTTTGGCCCTGCTTGCTCACCCTCACCGGGGGCTCCTTGCAGCACTCCTGGGGAGCAAGGAAATAATTGCACTAATTAACTTGATGGATGCTTCCCATCAAAGCACTCCAGTCCTGGGAGCTGCTACTGGGACGCCCCGTGTGAGAACAGGGAAAAATTCCATTAAATGTGATCCAAATCCTGCTTTTTTTCCCTGCTTTTTTTCTCCAGGCTTGCTCTGCAGAGCTGCAGCTTTTGGGATGAGGTTTTAGGGTTTTTGTTCGGGTTGGAAATGTTGCTTTGGTTTTGTCAGGATTGCTGATCCCTGTTTGAAATGTTGTTTATTGAGTGACAAGAAGTATCAGAACAGAAGGTTTTCAGGTGGACAATGGGGATTTTTAGGTTCTTTCCACAAATGTGATTTATTAGCAAAGCACGGGAATTTCTGTAGAATTTAGTGTTGCTTGAGACAGTAAAAATCACTTTAGAACTTTGTCTATATTGAGCTGTTTGCTTTGTCTCAGGGTGTAAAATATGATGGTCCATACAGTAGCTTTACAATATTTTACTTATTTTATTTTACTTATTTTATTTTACTTATTTTATTTTACTTATTTTATTTTACTTATTTTATTTTACTTATTTTATTTTACTTATTTTATTTTACTTATTTTATTTTACTTATTTTATTTTACTTATTTTATTTTACTTATTTTTTTACTTATTTTATTTTACTTATTTTATTTTACTTATTTTATTTTACTTATTTCTTTTACTTTTTTTTACTTATTTTTTTACTTATTTTTTGCTTATTTTTTTACTTTTTTGCTTTTTTTTAAACTTATTTTATTTTACTTTTTTACTTATTTTTTACTTTTTTACTTATTTTTTTACTTTTTTTACTTAATTTTTTTACTTTTTTAACTTTTTTACTTCTTTTTAGTTTTTTTACTTATTTTTTACTTATTTTTTACTTATTTTTTACTTATTTTTTTACTTTTTCTACTTATTTTTTTACTTATATTTTTTACAGTTTATTTCTAAATTTTTTTGTTTTCCATTTTCTATTTTATTTTTTTTTATTTTCTACTTTATTTATTTTTATTTTATTTAAATTTTTATTTTATTTTCTTAATTTATATTTTTATTTTATTTTATTCTATTTTATATTTTATTTTCTTGGATTTATTTTAAAATTTGTTATTTTAATAACAAATTATTTATATATGAATACATAATATTATACATATATATTTATATATAAATATATATATATAAAAAAATAAATACATAATATTTAATATTTTTAAAATTTAAAATTTCTTTTAATTTCAATTTTTAATTTTAATTTCTTTTGTGAAATTTTATTTTATTCCCCTGACCCACATGGTTGATACTTGGGCATCCTATTATGACACTTTTGCTGTCACTGATTTAATCTGCTCTCAGTTCTGACACAGAGGTGCTGACTGGCCCTGTAGAATATTCCCAGTGATCCAATCAGGGCAGGGAAAATTCTGATTATCCTGGAAAAACAGAAATTCCCCCAGGATGGGCCAGAGGTGCTGAGCTCACCTGTTTCCCCTGTGCTCCATAAGAACAAAGCCTTGAAATTCAGATTATTCTATCCAAATAAGGGCCAAAAAATTAATTTTTTTTCCGTAAAAAGCTGGACCTGGCTAATATTTTAATTTTAAGGGAATTTCAGTGTGTTTTGTCCATTTTGCCATAATTTTTACTGGTGTGATGGGAGCGACTTGTCTGGGTGTGGTTAAACCCACAATGATAACAATAAAAATGATTTTGGTTAAATATTTTCTAATTCAGCGCAGGCACCTAAAATCCTATTTTTCCCCCCCACTTTAAACCCAGCCTGGACTGTACTGCTGTTCAGTACTGCAAGAAAAATCCCTGAAAATTCACATTAAATTTAACTGTGGCGTTTCCATAGCGATGATGTTTAGCATAAAAATAGCTGAAACATTTTGACACTGATTCCGAGCCCGGGTTTTTAACGTCTCTCTTTTAAGCTGAAGTATGGAAATAAATCCCTCATTCCAACCACAAAAACCATGGGATAAAATAGGGGAAGGTAAAACAATTTGTCTCTCATTTAAGATAATTAAAGGCAACTTCTCCACAAATTGGAAACGGAACTTATCTTGTTAAATCAAAGATGAGTTGAAAGGAATGTTGTAATATGAATTTATCTCTAATTTGAAATAATTAACCCCGAGTTCTCTGCAAATTGGAAGGTGAAACTTTGCTTGTTACATCAAGGATGAGCTAAAAGGAAAATCCTAATTTAAATTTCCACCAATGGGTTGGGTGTTCGTAGGTCTGGAGGGAAGAGTGAATTATGGCCAATGGAGATGTTTGAATTCTGTGTTAGAAGCCAAAAACGTTGATTTTTTGGATCATTTCCTTCTTTGGCAAGGACTGCAGGAAGAGTTTCAGAATAATTTCAAGTGTTTCTGGAGGTGAAACCTGGAAACCCTTCTGGATTCAGGCAGAAATTGCCTGGATATTTATATATAAATATTTAATATTTATTAACTAAGAAATAATATTATAATTAGTAATTCAAACATGTGGAACTGAGATTAAAAAAAATAATAGAAACCCCAGTGATGATGATAAAGGGGACAAGTGACCACATGTGGAAGACGGACACATTGAGATTTCAAAGGTTGGGAACAGAAAACTCTGAATTAGTGAAATATTCTGAATTAGTGAAAATTTTACCTGGAACCTGTGGGATCTCAGGATCTGAGTCCTGAGATACCGAGACCACCCTTGGGGGGCTCGGGAGTCCTGGAATGTTCCAGAAGTGTCTGGTGGCTGGACTTTGATCCTACACAGGAGACGACACCTGTATGAGGACAGGAGGGTTTCACCGGGGTGAATGGTGAAGGGATTGGTTAATTAGAGGGTGAGACACAGGGTTTAGGATTTCTGTACAGGGGGGTTTAGAGAAGTAAGATGGAGGAATTGGGGCGTGTCCTGTCCTTCTTCTTCTTCTTCTTCTCCTCCATCTTCTGTGGTGATGGTGGCACTTTGGGATTGGTCATTACTAAAAGTGCACCGGGCAATAAGGGTAAAAGGTATTGGGGAAAAATGATAAATATTGTACACGTAACAATGGGTATAAAGATAGGTGGCTGTCCGGAGGGCAGCACAGTGTGCTCATGGCTGGCTGCTGAGCAGAGCTCTGTCGGGCCGAAAGAAAATCTTTTAGATAAACAATTAATAAACATAAAAACCGAAAGAAGAACTGAAGCCTCTTCTCGTCCTTCGATACGCGGGCTGCCCCAAGGCCACCCCGGGCCTTTCCAGGCCCTTCAAACAGCCGGAAAAACCGACAGGAACCCATCGTTGCCATGTCCCTGGCTGAAATTTAACACGTAAATATTCAAGCCAGGTGCAAATCCGTGGGGAATTCTTGGGGTGGCTGCAGTGGGGTGTCTCCAGGAAAAGCTGTTTAATTTGCTTGCATTAAATGCCCCGTGCTGTGTCTTTGTGCCAAGCACGATTCCAAACCTCGGCACGCTGCTCCCAGGGATATTCCCTTCAGGAATAATGCCACATCCCTCCAAACCCCACTGCTGCTGCAAAAATCAGGGATTACAGGCAATTTTGGCCCAGGAGCGACAGGAATGTTCTTCCTTCTGGGCGCAAGAGCACTTCCATAATTCAGGATATGGGTTTTTACATCCTTGTATTCCTTGTATTTATTCATTTATTTTGCTGCCTGTCCTGAGTTTCCTCATTCCAGTGACTCAGAAATGAGTTCTTTACTCTTTTTGTGATGAACTCCCCAGAGGTGACACCAGTGCCTGGTTCTTGCTGCTTTTGAGGCTCCAGATAATCACAGGGAACTTATTTGGGGACTGATGGGGAAGTTGTTAAATGGCTGTGCTTGACTTCCACTGAAAATCAGCCTTAATTAAAACATAATTATTTGAAATTGTCCCGATCCTTCGGCAACAATATTAGAAACACGGAAGGGGGAAGTGCAGGGATTGATTTCAAATGAGATCCAGGCAATTAAAAGAGGGTTTGAAATGGAATTCTCCTGAACAGGGGTGGAAAGGCAGGGTCAGGTAAATCTCCTGAGAAAATTTCTGGGATGCAGATAAATTCCTGTGATTTGGGATGATTGGAGCAGGGATATTGGTCTTTTCACCACTGCCAGAAGGAACCAATCAATAAATAATCAATTAATGCAGTCAATAATTACTGCAAGCCATCTTTGCAGCCACTGAAAAATTGGGAAGTTATCCCTGTCCAGCCACTGAAAAATTGGGAAGTTATCCCTGTCCTTCCTGTGCTAAAGTCACAAAGAAGCGATTTCTGGAACCTTGTTAAAACTTTTAAAGGTAATTTATTATTGTTAACTCTATCACTAATAAATATAAATATATTTAATACATTAATAGTAAAGCAATGATATTGCTTTAGTTAAAAATAATAATTTTAAAACAATGTTGATTATAGTTAATATTATATAAAATTATATAATGGAGCAATGATATTGCTGTAGTTAAAAAGAAACAATTATTGGAGGTTGATGGAAGGGTATAAAAGTTAAAATTATTATTATAGTATAAGATTGGATAGTGCTATATCAAATAGTGTTAAAGCAATGATATTGCTGTAGTTAAAAATAATATTAAAACAATGTTAATTATATTTAATGTTAAAGCAATGGTATTGCTTTAGTTAAAAATAATAATTTTAAAACAATGTTGATTATAGTTAATATTATATAAAATTATATAATGTAGTTAAAAAGAAACAATTATTGGAGGTTGATGGAAGGGTATAAAAGTTAAAATTATTATTATAGTATAAGATTGGATAGTGCTATATCAAATAATGTTAAAGCAATGATATTGCTGTAGTTAAAAATAATATTAAAACAATGTTAATTAATTATATTTAATATTAAAGCAATGGTATTGCTTTAGTTAAAAATAATAATTTTAAAGCAATATTAATTATCATAAATAATATTGAAGCCATGATATTACTTTAGTTAAAAATAATGTTAAAGCAATGTCAATTAATTATAGTTAATAATAATATTAATGCCATGATATTGCTTAGCAAAAAGAAACAATTATTGGAGGTTGATGGAAGGGCATAAAAGCAAAAATCATGATTATAGTATAAGATAGGATAGTCCATGATATTAAACTAATTATATTAAAGTTAGCAAAAAGAAGCAATTATTAGGGATTGAAGGAATTCACCCAGATTGAGGACTGGGCCTTGAGGATACCCTTGATGAGCATCCCCAGAATGAATGGGAGGAATCTCCACACATTCCAGGGAGGAATATGGGAAAAGAGCCCACCCCATGGAAAGTTTTATGGTTTTATGGGGTTGGCAGCCCAGCAAATGCCTCCAGATCAGTTGAGCTAAATTCTGACCTCGGTGTCAGGATGAGGATTTGAGGTTGGGGCTCCAGACTGGTTTTAGGATAATTCCACCCCAAACCCCAGCCCCTCTCAATCTGCCCC
Organism: Zonotrichia leucophrys gambelii; assembly: GCF_028769735.1. Lineage (NCBI taxonomy): Eukaryota > Metazoa > Chordata > Aves > Passeriformes > Passerellidae > Zonotrichia > Zonotrichia leucophrys. Next base: position 23,377,056 of record NC_088179.1, on the reverse strand, counting down.
TATAGCCCTGCAAATAGGGGGCATTGCTGGAGCTGCTTTGTCACATTCCAGCAGCCGGAAAAATCCAGGTTTTTATCTGTTCTCAGAGTTCCTGCAGCTCTGCCAGAGCACAGCACTTTTACAGAAGACAAATAGGGAGAATCAGCTGTGGGGACAATAATGAGTTCCAGATTCTGCCACCATCAAAGGTGGAGAGAGACTTTAAAAAAAAAATTCAGATCTCTGAACATTTCAGGTATTTCAGCCACAGCCCTGTTTGGTTGGGAGCAGAACACCAGTTCCTGTTTGAAGCCCATTGTCTGTGCAGAAATGTGTTTGCCACGCAGGGAATTTGCCAGATTTGCTGGGTTTTTGTGCTGCTCTGCAGTCAGAGGCTCCTGTTCCAGCTCGGGCAAGCTCCTCTCTGCATTTCCTTCTGCCCACTGCCTCCACAAATTGCTTTCCCTGCAAATCAAAGGGGGACTGAAGCAATGAATTTTCTTATTCTGTTTACATCCTCGAGGTTTCTGGCCCTCTCTGTGACTTTTGCACTTGCAAAGGTTTTTCTGTGAGGAGTGCAGAGCTACTGACACATGTGCCTGTATTTATATGTGCACAAAACCACCTAAACTGAATTTTTCCCCCTGGGATCCAGTGACAGACTGGTGGGAACGGTTCAGAACTCTTCTGAAGGTTTACAATGGGCAGCAGGAAGCATTTCTTTACTGAGAAAATTTAAACTGAGACCTTTACTGAGAAATCTTAACCCAGATCAGGCTGCCCAGAAAGACAGTGGATACCTCCAGCCTGTTGATGTTTAAAAAGGGTTTGGAGAATGCCCTCAACAGGCTTCAACTTTTGGTCAGATAATAAATTATGTTATATCCAGAGAATCCCTTTCCCATCCCTAAGAACAAAGATGAGGTGAATGACAATGAATGTAAGCTCTAAAACTTGCTATCCCTAATTTCTGTGCTTCCTTGATCATTATTTCTGTATACCCTAATCAGGGATTGATTAATAATAATATATATATAATATATATAAAATATATAAATTAATAAAGTTATATATATAAATATATAACTTTATTAATATAAAGTTAAATCTTTATATTACTTGTGCAAGATTTGAGTCCTTCCAGTGCCTTAAGGATGCTTGTAAAAAGGACTTTTGGTACAGACAGGATTTGAAAATGAAGAAAGGCAGATTCAATGTTAGGAAGGAATTCTTTACAGAGGGTGCTCAAACAGTGGAACAGGTTGCCCAGAGAAGCTGGGAATGTCAATTAAATGATATTTAATTAGCAGATGGAAGTGCATGACTGAGAGAAAAACCTCCTGGAATGAAAGCTTTCCTCTTGTCCTTCCCTGGAGTGGTTCCTGGGTCCCTGATTCCTTCAGTGCCTTCCCTGCAGTGCTGTGTGAGCTCTGCTTGCTGCTCCTGGAAAACATGAGATTTCCAGCCATTAAAAAAGGCCAATAACATTTTATTTTAGCTCCGTCTACAAAGCAGAGCTTTATTTTTACAGATATTTAACCAAGGGAAAGCTCAGAGCTCTGCATTTGATCCTCAAGGAGAGGAAAGAAATGTTTCACACAAGTTCAACAAGTACCCTGATGTTGTTTGGAGAAAAGTTCCCAGTTCAACAGGTAACTTTTTCCTCCAAAAATAAAAATACCTTTTTAATTGCACCAATCTAACATGATTGCTTTTATTTTGGAGCATCATGATGATGAATCACGCTGAGATAATTGCCTGAATAAACTGAATAATCCCTACCTGTGCAAATAAAAGATGGAAAAATTGGATCTATTCTGAACATGTGGTGCTCAGGCAGGAGGGAAAGACTTCCACGGATGCTGAGGACCAAGATTAGTGCTCATCATCCGCAGTTATCAGGGCTTTTAAAATTTTAATTAATTTGCAAAATGGATTGTTTTAAAAAGAATCCACGGAGTCAAGTCTGGAATAACTTCTGAATATTGTGCAGTTGTCCTGGTTTGTTTCAGCTGTTGGGAATATGTGTGGGAGAGTTATTGGAGACAGCACTGCTTGGAGTTGTAGTCTGTGGTGATTTTCTCCTGAAAGTTTTCATTTTGTGTGTGTTTAAGACAATTTCAGGGAATTTAAGCACAATGTGTTAATACAATTTAAAAAAATTCTTTTTTTCTGTTTTTTTTTTTTTTTCAGTGCAAATGGCCCAAAGTTATAAAAGTGTGAAAGCCGTGAGCCGTGGGGCAGTTTGGGTGTAGGCCTGGGGGGCTGGGTCTGCCCTGGATGTACCTGAAGGGCCTTCAATCAACAGAACTGCTTTTTATTGCCTTAATTTTGTCTGGCCTCTGGTTTTAGGTAGCCCCAAAAGGCATCACAGGCACACGACTCTTTCCTCCTCCCTCCCAGTCAATTGTGGTTTAATGTCAAACTGGATTATGGAATTGAAGAAGAACTCTTGCAGGCTGATCATCAGAAATATGAAAGCATAATTGGAAGTGAAAGATTGGAGTTCAATCTTGGAGGTAATTAATTATCGTCGCATAAGCACACTGTATGTACAACTACTTAAATCACTTTATCTAAGCTGTATCATTAATATTAGAAATATTTGGGTAGGAGACAGCAAAATTGCTGTACTTAGCATAAAGTTAATGAGTTAAGCTACTATTATACCTAGAAAAAAAATCTCAGTAGATGACAAATTATTGGTATTAAAGAGAGTGGGTATTTTTATAATTATTTTTCTTTGCACAATGCAGCGGAGTCAAGAGGTTCATAATAGATTTTTAAAACAATAAAGAGAAAATTTTAATACTTCCCAGAAATCAGGTAAAGCTGCCATGGGGTTATGTGATAAATGAGGGCTGAAAGCAGAGCTATCCTGAGCCAGCAGGAAAGATTAGATTAAAACAGCTGAGACAGAAAACACTGGAAAAGGCATGGCTGGATGAAAAGGGATGAGTGAGAATTATCTGGGAAATGAAAGGGCAGGAGCAGGATCCAGGATGGATGGCAAAGATCCTCCTGGACTGGGCATGAGGCTGGCACAGCAGCAGTGTCACTGCCCAGGAGGAGGGGAGGATGAAGGGCCTTAGTCTGGGACAGCTGAACAAATTGTTCCAGCTTGTGGGATCTCAGCACCTCAGGACTGAGGTGCCACCGAGACCACCCTTGGGGGGCTCGGGAGTCCTGGAATGTTCCAGAAGTGTCTGGTGGCTGGACTTTGATCCTACACGGGAGACGACACCTGTATGAGGATAGGAGGGTTTCACCGGGGTGAATGGTGAAGGGATTGGTTAATTAGAGGGTGAGACACAGGGTTTAGGATTTCTGTACAGGGGGGTTTAGAGAAGTAAGATGGAGGAATTGGGGCGTGTCCTGTCCTTCTTCTTCTTCTTCTTCTCCTCCATCTTCTGTGGTGATGGTGGCACTTTGGGATTGGTCATTACTAAAAGTGCACCGGACAATAAGGGTGAAAGGTATTGGGGAAAAATGATAAATATTGTACACGTAACCATGGGTATAAAGATAGGTGACTGTCCGGAGGGCAGCACAGTGTGCTCATGGCTGGCTGCTGAGCAGAGCTCTGTCGGGCTGAAAGAAAATCTTTTAGATAAACATTTAATAAACATAAAAACCGAAAGAAGAACTGAAGCCTCTTCTCGTCCTTTGATACGCGGGCTGTCCCAAGGCCACCCCGGGCCTTTCCAGGCCCTTCAAACAGCCGAAAACCGGACACCAGCTCTCTGGAGAAATATGGATGTGGTTGGGTGTGGAGAGCCTGGTTCAAGCATGGCTTAAAGAAAGAGGCCATGAAGGTACTCAGCTGAGGGAAAGATAGAAGCCTGCTGTAAAGCAGCCTTTCCCAGGCTTGAATCTGTAAATAATTAAGGTTCTCAGCCACCTTTTATATAAACAACAAGATTCTCAGACCGTTCTGTCCTTGGCTGCTACTGGGAACAGACGGCCAGTCTGGGAATAGATATGAAGGTTTTGAGAACTTTTCATATCATGGTGGGAACACTGATCTTGGTTTCAGTAAACTAACTTCAGGTATTGTAAACAAAAGGAGGAGCTGAAGTTTTCTCTGCAGCCTATCGGGAGCTCAGATTTTGCAATATGCATGAAGTGAATTAGCACTGTTATAAAAAGTGCCTAGTGGATCAATAAATCGGAGTCAGATGCTGATCAAGGAAGGTGGGTCGCTCCCTTCACTTCAACAGTTGGGGTGTTTGGGGCTGTGAAGAGATGGCTTTGTGCACCAGAGCAGCACAAACTGTGCTCCCTTTCCCAGAGAGGCTGGATGTGGTTCAGCGTTTTGGAGATGTTGGAATACCTTGACCCCAGAGTCATGGACTTGTGGGAGCGAGTCCAGAGGAGGCACCAGGATGAGCAGAGGGATGGAACAGCTCTGCTGTGGGGAAATTCTCTCTGCTGGAGAATTGGGGTTGTCCAGCCTGGGGAGGAGAAGATGAACTAGTTGTGGCCTGAAGACAGCTACAAGAAAGATGGAGAGAGACTTTGGACAAGAGCAGGTAATGGCAGGAAAAGAGGGAATGGCTTCAAACTGGCAGAGAATAGGATTGGATAAAATATGAGGAAGAAATTCCTGGCTGTGAGGGAGGTGAGGCCCTGGCACAGGTGCCCAGAGCAGCTGTGGCTGCCCCTGGATCCCTGGCACTGCCCAAGATAGGTTGGATATTGGGGCTGGAGCAGCCTGGGATGGTGGAAGGTGTCCCTGCCCATGGGCAGCGTGCTGGAAAAAAAAGGATCTTTAAGGACACCTCCACCCCAAACCATTTATGATTCTAGGAAAAAAAACCATGAACTTTGCAGTTTCAGTCCCACTCCAGAGTTTGTGGATCCCTCTGGGCTCTGCCAGAGTCTCTCACTTCCAGTTTTTCCCTCAAAGCCATGGAATATCCATGTGCCAGATGAAGTCTCTACAATTCTATGCTGTTGAGACAGAGCAGGCACTGAAATAAATGATTTTTTAATTTGATGTGCTCATTGTTTGAAAGCTGAGAATCGTTTCTCTCTTTATTCAGCGGTGAGCTTTTTTTTTTTTTCTGGTTTTTCAGACCAAATGAATAAAGAGCTGTAACAAATATTGAAGGCTTAGGATTCATAAAGCAGTGCATAAAAGTATCTCTCCCACTTTATAAATCATATTGTCCATTTGAAAGATTTCGCTTTAATGACTGGAAATAAATTGGAGGCTGAGGTGTTTTTCAAGGAGCTGTGAAGAACAAAATAGCTGTGGAAAACTCTGCAGCAGTTAAATGTACTGAGAGGAGAAGAATTGATTGAGAACCCCAAATGCACGACTCCCTCCTTCAAATCAATTAAGAAATTGCTGGAAATGTCGTAATTAATGACAAGTGGGAATAGTGCGGTTGCAGGAAAGGTGTTTTATGCAGATTGAATTATTCCAGGGATGCTCTTTCCTTCTGATTCCCTTCTCCAGGTGTTGTGTGCATGGCCATCAGTCAGTGGGATTGATGGCTGTGGATGCCGGGATCAAACCCATCAAAGCTCTCAATAACACCATGGTGGGATGGAGCACGAGCATCTGAAGGTTTGTTGAACACATTTCTGATCTCAGGGATGGTTCTTCTGCCTCTGAAGCTCATGTGAGGGTGGCAGGGGGAAGCCAAGGATAAAAACTGCTGGGATCAGGCTGCTCACTGCTCCATTCCTCACCACACGGTTTTGTTTCAGTAAATGACTTCACGCTGTGATTTCTGCAAACAATGGTGTGGCCTGAGCATCTGTGGGTGCTTCAGACAAGAGCTACTCAGGGGGGTGGCATCTTCTGCCTGGGACTAATTCAAAACATGCCACTTTTCTCACCTTCACTTTCCCAGCCAGGCTGCTGCTCTTGAAGCCTCTCCACTGAAACAATTCCTTCTGTAATGTGTCCCCTCACCTGTTTCCATGGCAAAGAGTGAGCACCTGCACTTGCACTGATTCACTGAGGTGTAATTTCCCCTGAGAGCGCTGTCCCTGGAATGTGGCAGCCTCCTCTTTGTCCTGAGGGATTGTGTTTGGGTAGAGCATCCTCAGGGTTTAATTGCAGCTTGTTCTTAGGCCTGGCTCAACAGCTCTCCAGCTCTGGATTGAAGGAAAGGGAGCACCAGGGAAAGGAGTGTGCCTGCAGAGAGAAGAGCACCCAAAACCACTCTGAAAGTGAAAGCTCTGCTTAAGGAGCTGGTTTTTGGTTGGGTGTTTTTTTTTAAGGTTGTCTCAGTGCCGTCAATAACAGCTAAATTAAGGTAGGCCTCAACTTGGCCCTCATGGTCATCAAAATGAAGACACATCAAAGCAAATCTTCAATACAGTTTGCTTAACAGTCTTTTAGGATTTATTCTGCTGTTTGTATTTCCAGTTTCTGGCTGGCTGTTTCCTTGCTTTGTTAATTTAATGAGGAATTGGTGCTGTGGGAAGTAAGAAATGTGTTGATCGAGCAGTTCTACACTCGTTTTTTGTGGAAGGAAATCCCAAGGTAAGAAGCAGACCCCCATAAAGAAGAAGAGATTATAGAGGAGGGTAAATTGATGGTCACCATTTTGCCATAATTTTTCACCATTTCATTTGTTTGGGGCTGTCTGTGGGTTTTGCTTGGTTGTAACACAGTTAAAGGAGGCCCAGCTCAAAATACTCTAATTGAGCCTATTAATTAACAGGAGATGACGCCCTGTAGCTTAATGGGTCATGGGAGGTGGAGCAGAGGCACAACCTGGCAGTACCCAATTAGGTCAACCAGCAGGTTTTTCATTCCCTTGTTTTGGGCAGCCTTTAAAAGGGTTTGGGAATGGAGACACTTGGAATTGCTGTCGTTGGGAGCTGCAATTTGGGGCAATGCGAGGAACTGGGTGCCATCAACGAAATTGTTACTGGCAAAGAGGGGTTTGGCTGTTAGGATGGATTCTGGGGAACTGCAGAGTAGGTGAGGAGAGAATTGAGGTTATGGCAGTGGGAACCATTAAACCAGGGCTGTTTGCCAAGACAGATATTCTCTCCCCCTGTAAGAGAGAATTGTCTGGACCAGGAGATGTTCCCATGGATCTGCTCGAGGCTCAAACCCTGAAACACCCAGTTACTGCAAACCTGTCCTCACCACACCTGAGAAAGAGCCTGAACAACTAAACTGAAAAAAAAAACAAAAAAAAAGGCAAGAAAAAGCTAATTTTAGCTCAGCCTCTGAGACCATCATGGGACAGAATAAACCCAGCATATTTAGAAGTGCCTGAGGCTTTTCCAGTGCATGGAGAATGCCTGATGCAGTTTGGAAATTCAGCAGCTACTGCTCTCCCATTGCTGTTATCACTCCAAAGATAACCCAGCTCCTCCCTATCTCTTTCCTGATGTTAGTTCTGATAAGTGCACGTTTCTTTTTCTGGCCTAAACCACTTTCAGAAGCATTGGTCTTTGAAAAATTGATATATTTTTAACCATGTAACAGAAAAGAGACAATCCCAGTGGACTGCACACGTGGGATCTGCATCTACTCCACACAGAACCCACTCAATCAATAACCAGAAAGAACGGGGAGTTTTCAGTGTGGTTTTTATGTCTTTTGCAAAGGGGGAAGAGAGAACTGTGAGTGAGGAGTAAATAACTCCTGAATTTTAAAGAGATGGACTTGTTGGATGTCAGCAAAACCTGTGCCCTGTGAGTATCTTTAAATAATACCCACTTTGGAGAAAAAAAGTTATTAAAACATGCCAAACACACCAAAAGACTGGCCTAGTGGCCATAAGTGTGTACTGCAAATAAGGATTAACAGTTAAAACAAAGCATGAGGCAGTTGGGGTGTCCCTCAGAGCCCATTCCCAGCAGGACTTTTCCACCATCCTCTCCCCCATCCAAAGGTCAGAAAGGGAATAAAGGGTTCACCATCTCTCTTCCCTAAACTATGTCCTTTTTCTCTCCCAAATAACAGTCAAAATTCAAAACTATGCAGAGAGTCAAGAGAGGTTTTCACCTGCTCTGAGAATTCTTTTTTTTTGGGTTGGTGATGAATGAATTAATCACCAAATTTGGTAATTAATAAATTAATTACTAATTAAATCTCAATTTATTGAACCTCAATTTATTAAACCTCAGTTCATCTCCTGCAAATGGAGAGAGACTTTGGACAAGCAAGTAATGACAGGGAAAGAGGGAATTGCTTCAAATTGGCAGAGAGTAGGTTTGGATAAAATATGAGGAAGGAATTTTTCCCTGTGAGGGTGGCCAGGGACTTTTAGCCTTTGGAATATCCAGAAAACAGTAGGAATATCCAGAAAACCCCAGTATTTGTACAAAGAGTGGAAGGAGCAGAAGTGGCAGCAGAGAAGGAGCAAAGGGCTCATCCTCTGCCAGGCTTTGTAGCAGCCACTTCCATGGATGGCTCCAGGTGGGCAAAATCTTGGAAATCCAGGAGAAATCTCTATGTGGAAAGGGCTGTAAAACATTGGCTCAGGCTGTACAGGGAATGGTGGAGTCACCATCCCTGGATATATCCCAAAAATAGGGAATGTGGCACTTAAGGGCATGGTTTAGTAGTGAACACTGTGGTGGTGGGCTGGTGGTTGGGCTTAAATATCTTAAAGGTCTTGTCCAAAATTACCAATCCTGTGGTTTCACAGGTCTATGAAAAGATTTCAGATCTAGCATTGAGGAAAAAAAAAAATCAGTTTTTGGTCAAGAAATAAGGATTGGCACAAAGTATAATTTGGTTTTGGTCACCTCCACTAATTCATGAGCCATATTTTTGGTTAGGGCAAGGGAGAAACTTTTTCTCAAGTTTATGTTGGAACTCAGCTTCTTATTTGGCTGTTTACAACAATTAATACCACACAAAAACCTCATTTCTGTTGGGTTTTCTGTGTTGGAAAAGGATTCCTGTGTCTGAAATCAACACAAAAATGCTACTTGCCATTTTTTTCCCTGTTGATTTCACTACATAGTGGGTTTAACTCAGCCTTTCCCATCAGAAACCAACTCTCCCAGGTGTTCCAGACAAAAAGCAATGCCCTGTTCTTAGACACAAAGTCAGTCTTGTTGTGATGTCATTTCAAGGGCTAGAACAGAACGTCTGCACTCACCTCCCTGCTCTGCTTTGGGCCTGGAATGTTCCTTCTGAGTGACTCCTGTCAATTATCCCCGGCCTGTCTTGGCTGACTCACAAAATGCTGGGGAAAACACAAAAGCCTTGTGAGTAATGGTATTGATGGGAACCCAGAGCAAATGATGATGTCTGGGAAGGAAAGCATTCAAATCTCCTTAGAAAGTTTGGGAAAGGACACAGGAACTGGGTAACTTTTCTATTGTGAGAGAGGGGCATGCTCTGTTCTTGTATTTATTCCTGCAAAATCACATCTTCTCTTGGAGTGATATTGACCGGGTGGTTATTTGAATCTGTAGTGTTTCAACATTTTGAGTGCCTTTTTGTAATTATATTTTTCTTGCATCCATTGTCATTTGTTTGTACTTGGTCAGGCTCTTCCCTTTGTTTGGATTTTATATTATTTTATATTCTTTTCCCCAAGAGAGTTGTTATATCTGGTTTTATTTTCTTGCCTATTGTTTTCCTGAGCTAATCTCCTTGTTTTCCTTCATTTTGTTGTTCTCTTTGCCATTTAGACTCATTGTGTGTGTCTTTACTTCCAAGCCTGCATTGATCTCATTTTGCTGAGGAAGAATTGCTCCTTTTGGCTGCAGTTTGAAGCTGAATCTATTTTTGCTGATACTTTTTATTACCATGACAAATCCTTTTATTTAAGGGCATCTTGTTAAGACAGCATCTTGTTGTTTTTGTCGCTTCTTGTCTTCAGTGAGTTTAAGGCTTCTCTGCCAATTTTGCTCATGAATTTTGTATTGTCCACTTGCAGCATTAGAGAGTGTGCAGGCCCTTTTTCATAGCATTTCTCCTTAATTTTTCCACAATGCATCTATTTTTTTAGGCCCTGAATTCCCTGCTGCTGGAATTTTGGCCCTGCAGGGATTGAGGGTGTATAAATTCAGCTGTCCCATGAACAGGGTGCAGAGTCAGTTTTCCTCTTCATATTTAATACCAATGTTTCATCTTCATATTTAATACCAATGTTTCAAGCAGCCTTTTTGTATTGTTGGAGGTTTTTTACTTGTTAAGAGGGCCCTGTGCAGGCTCTGCTGGACTTTGGAATCAGCTGGACAGTTGGGATCAGACCCTTTTAGGTGGAATCAGCACATCTTTGTAATTGCAATGTCCTTAATCCTTGCAACTCTTACACATCCCATTGGACTGGTCATGGGAATTCTGTTTCCCTGCCAGTATCTCTCACAGAGAGACACTGAATTGCTCTTTTTTTAAAAAAAAATTCATATATAATTTCTCTTTGAAGATGTAGCTTGAGGACTCCAGGAGCCCAAGAAGGAGCTGAAGTCTCTGAGTGCCCTGTCAGGAGTGAAAAGGGTTTTCTTTCACAGCTGACAGGAAAAGGGTTCATTCATGACAGTCCCTTCAGAAAAAAAAAACCTTAATTAACACTTGTCATCTGTGCCAGTCACAGGGAATTCCCACAGTGACAGGTCTTTGCACAGATTCCCATTTTGTCCTTTGACAACTGGACCGTGAATTCTAATTTTACCAGGACAGAAAATGGTATCAGTGTCTCTGCCAGGTTCTGAAAGGCATCAAAAAGAGCAGGGAAGTGTCTGCAGAGCACTGGGAGCACCCAGGTGCTCCTCTCAGGACAAGGGGCATTGCTCTGACAAGCAGCAACCAGTCATTAATTACAAACAGCTAATTGGCCTCTTAGGGCAGGCTTGAGGATCACAATCCAAAAAAGAAAAAGAAAACCCAAACAATTTGTTGGTGGTTGGCTGCAGCGAGGGAATATTTTATAAAATTAATAACTGAATGCCTGAAAGACAATGAAAAACAATAGCTGACTTTCATTCTGTAAAATATTTCTGATTAATGAGTTGGTAGTGGCTGTGAGTGTCCACGGAGTAATCCTGCACATACGAGCAGCTACTCCATTAGTAAGAATCACAGACCACTGAATATCCTGAGTGGGAAGGGAGGATCATCCAGCCCAAGTTCTGGCCTTGCACAGGACACCCCAAAAATCCCACCCTGTGCCTGAGAGCTGTGAAATGGGAATAGTCTGGGCAGTTTTACACAGCTCTGGCATTAACAGTGACATAATTTGGAATCCAAGAGAAACATTTCTCATTTCTGAGTAGATCAGAATGATTTAACCCCACGTCCATGGGCTGTGCGTTCCTCTGACACCACCAGTGCAAATCCCAGCAATTCCTGAGACAATTTTCCCCTGTTGGAGTTGATCCCATTTCTCTCCTTGGTTTCAGAGAGGTTCCAGTGTCCTCTCACAGCAGATCCTGGGGGAAGGAGCTACTCCACTTGACACTCGACTTAATTATCCTTGCAGCTTCACATGCAGTGCCTCTTTCCCCCAGACAACTTGGTCAGGCCTGGAGTTTGGAATGCCTCCAGCTCTCGTTCCAGCCCATAATGTGCAGCTGAGCATATGCTTTAGGATCTCTTAAAGAACAAGCAAAGCATGAAGGCTGAAATGAGGCGTGGACGTGTCTGCTAATTAGAGCAGCAGAGCAGGGAGCTGGAAACGAGCTGGGAATCAGCTCCTCTGCACCAGTGATCTTCCTCACCTGCAGAAATTCGTAGTTTGGGACTCATGGTGTTGGGAATTGCACTAAAAGCTGTGGGATTGTGCTAAAAAACAATGTGATTGTGATTGATGTGATCTGCAGGCAGGGGTTGTGACTGTGAGGGGAGAGACCCTCAACAGAGCAACAGAGATCTGAGGGATTTTCCTGAGTGCAGGGGAAATCCTAGGCAGAGGGCAATGAGGACGGTGCAGCAGGATGAGAAAGTTTTCTTTGAGTATAATTGTCACAAGGATTTCTGCTGCATGACTTCCCAGTAATTCCCAGTGCCCTCCTGGTTACTCAGGGCCTGTATCCATGCTGGATCTTTCCCACATGGCGCCTTCCACACTGCTGATAGAACACTGAGTTACTTTACAAGGCCTCTGGTGCTGAGGTTGATATCCAGATATTCCCTACTTTATCAGCAAGCCCACCCCCAGCTCAGATACCAGCACTCGCTATCCCTTTCTGATTATCCCCCAATTTCCAAGTTTCACCAACTTTATCATGTTCCACCAGATAGCAACTCCCTGCTCGACATTTTAGCACATTCTGGTGCTGAGATTGGGATAACCTGCACACCTTGTGTGTGTCAGTCACCAGCTCAGCGCTGCCTGCCTCAACTGATGGAATTTTATCTCATGGAATTTGCTTTATCTCTCTTCCTCTCCTCCTTTTCCACGAGCAGGAAAGCCTGGCTGCTGCTCTCCCATTGAAAAGGTTTATACATCAATGTAGGTGAGATGGGAATTTAGCTCTAACATCTGTGCAAGTGCTGTGTGTGCTGGTGTTCAGGGAATGGATGAAAGTTTGGGCCTGTGGAGTCTTTGCTCCTTTTTTGCACGGGTTGGGATTAAAAGCGATTAAATGTTCAGATTCAGATATTTATTAGTTTTCATCTATGTTACAGATTCATAAATTGTGAGTTCTGTAGTATTTTAACAGGCTAAAAATGGAGCCCCATCTCTCTCTCTACAAGGCCTTTTAAGGATAAATTGTGCGGTTAAAAAATGACACATGATTATTTTCAATTTTAACCAAATAACCAACCACCTGTGCCCCCAATGGGGACTTTTTATCCAAATACACAAAAGCACCCAAACCCAGGGAGAAGGTGAAGAAGAAGGAGCAGCCTCCACCCTAAAACTTCCACCTTGCTTTATATCTATTACTGTATTCTAAACCCTTAAACTCTGGGTTTCCCACCCTGTGATATCACACATTTCTATTCAAACTCCACACCCACAATCCCAGTTCCATCTTTCCATTTTGGGATCCTTCTCCACGGCCTCAGGTCAATGCAGTGTTCTCCTGGGGGCCAGTGCCTGCCAGCACAGAAATCTGAAATTCTCAGTAACCAGGGTTCCAACGTGGGCCCACTCAAATAAATATCATTCTATTAAAACGAGATTTACAGGGCTGGATCTGTGCATGGAAGTGCTGAACTTATCCCATAATATTCTGTGCTAACTCCCCCATAAAATTCCTGCAAGGCTTTGCCTTGTCTGTCCAGCTTGGATTTGTGAGCGTGTGTGCCTGTGTTAAACTTCTTTTTGCAGCTGCTATTGCTAGTTTAGCTTTTTTAATCTGATTTTATTGTGCTGTAAACTCCTTTCTCTCTTCTGGAAAGTAATTTCACTTCCCTCTGTGTGAGGAATGTGGTAAAAAACTTACAACTATTAAGTAAAAAAATATAGAGAGTTTTGTTTGCCTCCAGCCTGGTTTTTTATTTTACCTCTGAAGCTTTTGGCGATATCTGTGGCCTGGGAAGTGATGCTTGTTTTGCAAGATTTCCAATTAAACAGATTTTCTTCATCAAATTCTGCTCTCGAGGACTTTCGGCATCTGCTGGCTCAGAGGAAAAGGTTCTCAGTGAAAATCCTAATTTCACAAGTACTTTCTAATCACAGCATGTAAGTTTTTATAGGATATTTCAGAGTTTTCACCCCAAACTCTGACCTGTGCTTCGAGAGATAATTAAACTCAGTCTTAGCCTTGAAGCAACTGGGGAAGAAGGAACAAACAGAAGGGATTTATGCAAAATTCTGGCTACTCTGAGGTGGAAAAATGCCTCTTTTAAAACACTGAAAGTTGAAAAAGCCACAAAAATCCATGGAGGAATAGCAGGAAAATTGTCTTCTCCTCCATTTCATGTTTATTTTATGGGTACTTTCCATGGCTGAATAAATTATAGGGACTCTTACATCCTAAATGACACTTTTTGGCTGGCTTTAAAGTGTTCCAGTTTTTCCTATAGGTTTTGAGGCTCCAACCTTGGGAAGTACCACAAGAGACCAAGGAAAATGGGATTAATCTGGTGAGTGGCACAAATCAAGCCTGTAAAATAAAAAAAATGCTGGTGGATTTTATTTGGGCCCAATGACGTTGTCTTTTAAATTATTATTTTTATTATTACCATTACTAAATTTAATTTTATTAATAATTTTTCCTATTTTTCATTATTATTCTATTATTATTCTACTGTCATTGTTCTAATTATTCTCATTATTATTATTTCTGAGCAGACAATCTGCTCTATTCACCAGATCAGGATTACAATCTTTGTACAATAATTTTCCCTGCATTTTTTCATTTTCAGCTCCAAGTTTTCAAGCCAGCTCCAGGTAAAACTTGGAATATTCACGAGGAATGGGGTGTCAGCCACAGAGAACTGAGGTAGAGCCACATTTAAGTCAATTAAACCTTAACCTGGACAGGTAATTAATGTCTTTTTCATTGACAAAAATGAAGGAAAGGTTAAAAAAGATAAATGTTGGAATACATAAAAAAACCCAAACCCAAAAACAAAAAAAGGAATTAAAGATGAAAATCACCACCACAACCAAGTAAATGCAAGCAATATTTCAGATTTTTCATATTAAAAGCCATTTATTTCAAATTACTCACAGAAAATATTAATATGTGATTCAACTCTCCTTAAATATCCATTTGGGTTGATTATAAAAAACAAAATCCATGTTTTTCCAATGGTTTTTCTGCAGCAAAAGCGTGCTTGGAGCACTCGAAAATCTGTTTTTCTTTTTGTTCTGCCTCATTTATTCGTTGTTTTCAGCCAAGGTTTCAGTTGAGCGCTGCAAAGTGTCAGAGGTGGTTAAAGAACATTATTGATTCCAAAACTGCTGAAAGACAGAACAAGTTTGGGATGAAGGGATCATTTTTCTGCGTGGTGAAGGTTTCTCAGCCTCCAGTTTTGTTCCAGGGTGACTGGGTTGAAATGGGTTTTTAATGAGTCAAGGGAAGGGCTAAACAATAGCAACAAAAAAGAGCAGATTTTATGAGATTTCAGAGCAAAAAGAGGGAGATTTTGTGAAATTTTGGAGTAAAACCAGGCAGATTTTATAAAATTATTCAGGGGCAAAATTAATGAGAAACAGATTTTATAAATTAATTCAGGTTTGCTTGGCTGAACAGGAAAAGTTGTTGGCTTGATGTATACGAATTACATGAAATGGTAGGAAAATCCAAGTTTAAACAGGCAGGATTATTGAGGTTAGCAAAGAGTTAATGGATTTGGAAAGGAAAAAATTATTTGACAGTGCTGGGTACAAAACCAAACAAGGATTTTTTGCCTATTTTAGTGCTGCTTGGAAAAAACAAACAAAAGATTGAGTGGCTTTAAATTAGAGGGTGGAAATAATACCTCAGTTATTATTTGGGAATCCCAAAATCTCAATTATTATTTGGGAATTTGAGAGGAGCTGTTGAAATCTAAAGTAACTGACAAATTGATTTTAGTGGTGTCTGTGGTACAAAGAAGGGAAATTTCTTCTATTTGTTGTGTTCCATGTTTTAGAAATCAGCAAAAGCAGAATTGATTCAAGGATATCCTCGTGGGAGATTTCCCAGATTTGGGTTGGAAACAGATTTGGAATTCCAGTGTCTAAAACCCACCCTTGAATCTTGGAGCAGTAAATATTCTTGGGATCACAAAGAGGCAGGAAAGAAATTTCTGCTCATTTTCTGGTCTCCCATCCATCTCTCCAGGAGCTTCCTGTGATTCCCACCTGCACCAGGTGTTTTTGGAGTACAGCTCATGAAATGTTGGAGAAGGGCCCTAAAACAAAGCCCAACCATTGGATCATTTCATCAATTCATCATTTCAAACCCAGTCCCCAAGAGCCACATCCTGGACAATTCCAGGGATGGGCATCTGCTCCAGCACCTCAGCAACCTTCCAGTGGAGAAATTTGTCCTGATATTTAATCTAAACTCTTCAGCTCGATCTTGAAATCTGGGAGAGATCCCCATTGGATCAAGCTCCTCCATGAAGTCACATATCTGATGCAGGTGTGGGTATTTTTTACCCAATTTATCATATCTTTCTTAAAAAAATATATTTATTTTGATGAGATAGCAAAAAGATCACATGCCTTGAGCTGTTCCATCCCCATTGGATCAAGCTCCTCCATGGAGTCACATGGTTGTATCTGCTGCAGGTATGGGTATTTTTTACCCAATTTATCATATCTTTCTTTAAAAAAAAGCTTATTTTGATGAGATAGCAAAAAGATCACATGCCTTGAGCTGTTCCATCCCCATTGGATCAAGTTCCTCCATGAAGTCACATGGTTGTATCTGCTGCAGGTGTGGGTATTTTTTACCCAATTTATCATATCTTTCTTAAAAAAATATATTTATTTTGATGAGAAAGCAAAAAGATCACGTTTCTTGAGCTGTTCCATCCCCATTGGATCAAGCTCCTCCATGAAGTCACATGGTTGTATCTGCTGCAGGTGTGGGTATTTTTTACCCAATTTATCATATCTTTCTTTAAAAAATTCTATTTATTTTGATGAGAAAGCAAAAAGATCACGTTTCTTGAGCTGTTCCATCCCCATTGGATCAAGCTCCTCCATGAAGTCACATATCTGCTGCAGGTGTGGGTATTTTTTACCCAATTTATCATATCTTTCTTAAAAAAATAAGCTTATTTTGATGAGATAGCATAAAGATCACATTTCTTGAGCTGTTCCATCCCCATTGGATCAAGCTCCTCCATGGAGTCACATATCTGATGCAGGTGTGGGTATTTTTTACCCAATTTATCATATCTTTCTTAAAAAAAAATATATTTATTTTGATGAGAAAGCAAAGACATCACATTTCTTGAGCTGTTCCATCTATTCCTGCTCTTCAATCCAGGGATGGGGATGGATCCTGTGGTGGGATTGCTCCTCAGGAGAGCTGGCAATGATGGAAAAGGAGATTCCATGATTTCTGAAGGCTCCCTAACAGCTCTTGTGGACAATGCTGGGTGGTTTTGCTTACCTGGCTTCCAGACTTAGCAATCAATAAGTCCTGGCTCGTGTCTGGGTATTTTCTGCTCTTTCAGAGCTGTCGTTTCTCACGTTTTTCTGCATTTAAAAATTGGCTTTTTCCAAAGCCATTTCTTTGGAGTGGATGGGGTTGAACGTCGCTGTTTAAGATCAGCCCTTGAAAGAAATCAGGTTTAAACTCGGAGTGGAAAATGCTTTTTCTGAGATCTGACAGTGCCTTCAGCTGCTGTTTTCAGTCTCTTCTCAAAGTTTTTATGCTTCATCCTGAACCGTCCCTAGAGACTTGGTAAAGCAAATGTGGAAAATGCCACTGTGCTCTTTATAAATGTAGACTAGAAGTGTTTCAAACCCCAAAGTTTATCTGTCAGCATCAGGAAAAGCTACATTTCATACCCTGGGTGTGATTTGTTTCTCGGTGACAGCTCTTGTTCAGAACATTTTGTTGTAATTTTGACTGGGTTGAGTGAATGCTCTTTAATTTTGGTGAAATTTTGTGTCGTTTTACACATCCCTGGTATTCTTCCTTAGGGAGCAGCTGTTATAAAAACTTGATTGTTATGAGGAGTTTTCTCTTGGTGGCTTTAATTCTTTTTTGCAGAATAACTTGATTTTAGACTAAGAGAAAGGAAATGGATAAGCACTAAAACTTCTGCCACTGATTCTGTTCTCCTTGGCCTCCTGTCTCCTATTTTTTGCCAGCCAAATTCCAAGGATTTTCAATCAATGCATTAAAAATTTGGGTGGTATTGTCCTGTATCCCAGCAGATCCCTTGGGAACATGACTCCACCTGAAAGATTCTGAGTGTGGGGATGGATTCAGAGCGTTTCTGTTGTGTAATGGAGCAAATCCAAGTCTTTTATCCCCTTGGAGGATTTAAAAACTCAATATAAACAATGAAATAATGACAAGTTGAATTTCACTTGCCCATCCAATCTCTAAGATATCCACGACATAAAAAACTGAGAGTCTTTGCTCTTGAACCGCCTTTCCAAAAGGATTAATCTGGTTTATTCCACTGAATCTCTGAGTTTCCATTCAAAGACATCCCGCGTTTCGGGATGGATGTAAAATTGTGGAAGAGATTTCATTGTGGTGTCTCCTCCCAGCTAAATCAACTCACTGAGTTATATTTAGCAGAGTGTGATGCTCCTGAACTCGGGAACAAATCTGTCTGGGCTTTCAGGGGGCCTTGGCAATGATGAAAACTGATGCCCTGAATGCAATTTGTTTGGTTTTGTGCTCTCTGGCTTCATAAACTCTTGGAAATTGCTATAAATACAGTCAGGCACAGCGCAGCAAGCAGCAGAGGAGAGCAGGAACCTCTCCTCTGGATTTTCCAGCTCCGTGCTCGTTGTCTTTGAAATGCTCCTTTAAAATGTGCATTAGTCATTGGATTCCTGTAACCCTCAAACGTGACAGGGAACCAGGGGCTCTGAGGGCTTGTCACCCACATGTGGGACATCAGGCTGAGGAAGAGGAGCAAAAAGGGTGAAGGCAAATGTTTAGCTGTGTAAAAAGAAGCATTTTGACCCTTTCATGTGTCAGTCATTCATCCTGTCCATGGCGAAGGAACACTGTCACAGAGAAAAAATGTGGGCCTTTGTCGGGGCCGAGCCATTTGTCGGTGAGGGGAGACTCAGACACTCAATATGAGTGATAAGCAAATTCCGTTTATTGAAGAGAGCATCAGACACTTATACAGCGAGTAATAAGCTTATGAATATTCTGTAAGCCAAGCAATCTATTGGTTAAACTATACCATGAACTCTTCCTCATTCCTTAGGGGTTACATCTCTCTATTCTCATGCCTTTTTCACTGTTTGATATCCTACCACAGCTAGGCCCAAGGACACTGTTATCTTGCAGGTGCCGGACTTGGAATTAGCCATGGTTTTGTACTTTTCCATTTTCTAGCAGCTAAATTCCCAACAGAACACACCTGACAAAAAGCTGAATTTAATTGTCCCACGTTGTTGCTGTCAGATGCTCCTAAATAACCTTTGTTGTTGGAGCTGCCAGGACTCAGCTGATAAAAGATGTTTGTAGAAAGTTCATCCTCCCTTTTCTGGAGCCACAGAAGTCAGGAAACACTTCATCCTCTCTGAAGGGTGGAAAACAGAGCTTAAAGCCTCCAAGTTTGGTGTGGTTTAATTATTGGGAAGCTGTTCCCTGCCCCATTTGGATAAAATCAGAATTCAGAGAATAGGGGGCAGAATTTTTGGAATATTTGCTAAACTGTGCAGGGCTGGATCTCTTCCATTCTTTAAAATGTCCTGAAAAAATAGAACCAAATTCTCTAAGTGGCCTAAACAAGAGACAGAATTGTGCTGGGAAAAAAAGAAATGAAAGGAAAATAAAATAATTATTTTGGCCAAGCACAGATCAGAGCCCCCAGGACTTGTGCTGGCCTTGCTGTCCCTGCCAGTGATGCTTCTCTACTTTCCTCTGTGGGAAAGGGAGGACTGAGAGGATTTTAATTCTTTCCCTTCTGATCCCAGGGCATGCTGGAAGAGATTACCCCAATCCTTTAACAGACAGTGTTTTTCCTTGCACTGAAATTTTACTTCCATATAAAAATCCCTTTATTTTAGCAGGGCTCAGGAACATCAGAGCTCATTCCTTTGGTGGAGTGAAGTCAACTTCTTTAAACAGCTGATGCTTTGATCTGACTTGCAGATAAGAGAGGGATAAACAAACATTTCCCAGCATTTTCCCTCCATTCTTACAGCAAGAGTCAGGCGTTGTCTGGGAGCAGCAGATCTATTGCTCAGCCCCATGTGTTTGAATAAATAACACATTAAAAATCCCTGTTTATCTGTTTGCCTTCTCCCCTCCTCGATTCCCAAAACCAAACTGAATTTAAAGCATGCCTGAGTTAAAAAAAAAAAAAAAAGGAGCAGTCTGAGTTATTATTTTGAGTAGATGGAGAAACACTTGTGAATCTTGCATAGATATTAATAAATAATAATAATATTAGATGAGCAGTACCCTGTTTTCTTGTCTGATGTTCTGGTTTTTGTTCTGTGCCTGCTGCTATAAATCATGCAGGATGTGCCTCCAGCTCCTGAGACACCCACAAGAGGCTTTTTCTGGGTCATGAGTTTGGGAATTTGCTTTTATTGCCCGAAACATCTGGTTTACATGCTCACCTTCACCCCAGGTGGGAAATGGCAGGAGAAAAACGTTGTTGTCTCTGAGGCTGTGCTTGGTTATTTGTACAGGAGCCGTGCCCTGTAGGAATTATTGTATCCCTTATTGAAAAAGGTGGATATGGCAGGGAGCTGGGAGGGCTGGAATGACACGCTCAGCAAGGGAAAAAGTGTTTGTGGCAATACAAATGTAAAGGTTGGATTCAAACTGGATTCTAACTGCTCCCCTCTGTGCAGAAGGGAGGTGAGGGATGGAAGGGTGAGGCTGTTGCAGTGGAATCATCTGAGGGGTTTATTTCAACAGAGGCCATGAAGTGGAATTTGAACGGGCTCATGGAAATAAATCAGAATTTCTGCTGCAGAAACTTGTGGGAAATGTGGGGGTTCAGCCCAGGTGCTTGCAGAAATACCAAATGCAGCATTTTGTTGAGAAAGGAGAGGGTGGACGTGGCATTCTGGGGGTGGCACTGGCAGGGAGGTGAGGCTGCTGCACCCACAGGGTGAGCTCAGGGTTGTGGGAATAAATCACACACACTCCCTTTTCCTCCTGGTGGAAAATTCCCATTCTTTACTCACATTTTTATCCAGTTTTACAGCCCTGTGTGTGACTCCCATGGGTCAGGAGCTCTCTTGCCAATCCCTTTATTGGTCAGTAACAAGTTGTTATTCTGTATTTATTGGTCACTCAAACCTCAGTGTGTAGGTGCTGAAAAGTTGTTTGTGAGAGAGAGTTTTCATTTGTCTCAGGGTGTACCAACAGTTTATCCAGGTGCTGGTTGTTTTTCCCCAGGAATGGATTGTTGTGTTAATGAACTGCTCACACAGGATTGCTTCCACATGGGAACTTCCAAAGTGCCACCTTGGCTTAGCAGAAATGACAGGCCAGCCAGAACAGCCCCGATTTTATAATTTTATAATTTTAAATATTTTTTTCTTTATAATTTTTCTACCTTCCTGCAACACAAGGTGCCATAGCCAAGGCAAGGGAATCACTTGCAGGTCAGTGATTGTGGTCTGACTGAGGCCAATGGTTCAGAACTCTGAGAAACTTGTGTTAAAACAAGTAAGTTTTTCCTTTCAGGACAGTTATTGCAGGTATTTTTTCTCTCTTTGGAGCCATTTTTCAGAAAGAGGTGAGAAATTGTGCTGTGACAAATCAAGAGCTGCCATATATCAAACAAGGTCCTTTGGTTTCCTTTTCTGTTTGTTGGTTTATGTTTTGAGGTTGCTGTGACCTCCACATACACCTAAAGAAATTCTTTGGCAGCTTTCTCTTCCCTGCATGTGTTGTCCCAACCTTCCCCAAATTTTGTGTTCCTTTATTCCACATTCCTTTGTTCTGCTCAGTTCTGGCACCACGAGGCCTGGGAATAACAGGATATCCATGAAAACCTCTTTCATCTTGACTTGGGAAGAAAAAACTGGAGGGGAGAGGATTGGGGCAGGAAGAAGCTTGGATTGAAAGCAAAGGTAAGGGTTTAATTCATACTGGCTGAAATAATTAGTTGTGTTTATCTTTACAATCATCTCTTTAAATTTCACTTTGGATGAAGCAAAATAAGCCAGGCTTTCAGGAGATATTATCTTTTCAATTGTAGTTCTTGATATCCTTGTATTTATTCATTTCATGTAATTTCAGGACACAGCATAATAACAGAGAAAGTGCTCTTGTTGGCAGCTTCTATTGAACTTAATATCTCTGTACTCAATTCAATTTAGGATTTGCTTCCCTTCGAGCATTTTGCACCCAGAATCTCATATTGTGGAAAACTCCTCATTTTGGTGGTACAGGTGTTTCCCCCGTTAGCTGCAGCCCGTGGTTTTTATGTTTTGATGCAACAAATCAGTCTGGAGGCCAAAAATTCTGCTTTCAGGTTCAATTCCAGTTCCTGCCTAAGGAGTGAATTTACAGCTGCACAAAATGTAAACCAGCAGCACCAGAGGAAAGGTTTTAACTCCCAGGAGCTGGAGGAAATGTGGCGGGGCAGCCTCGTGCCTGATTTTCACATTTCTCAGCAGAAGGGCACGAGGTGATCTGGAGCAAACTCAAAGCAGGGATAACTCAGGGAATGAGCACTCGGATCCCTTCTATTCCAAAACGCCCAGGGTGTAAAATTCAAACTGTTTTTTAATGCCAAATTGTTTGTGCAGTCCCTAAATTGATGCAGAAAAGTAATGGGAGGAGAAGTGATCACCCTGCTTGGTTCAAAGAGGAGGTTTTCCTGAAATTCCCATTTTTAAAATGGACACAAAGAATATCTTGAAATTTGCAGTGGATCCCTTGCTGGTGCCATAGAATATTTCCTTCAGTTCTGCACCTGTGCTTTTAATTCCCACTGCACCCTTAAGGAATTTAAGACAACAACTCACCTCCAAAATTTAGGGAAAAATTAGAATAAAAATTAGAATGGCAAAGATGAAAACATCAGGTGTAGAAAAACTAAATCCACATTATCCCTCCCTGCCCCCTCAAAACATCCCTTAAACTCTCAAGCAGACAAAAACCAGACCAGGAAAACTTTGTTTGCCTCAGGAATAATTTCAGTATAAATGAGAGTATAATTGTACTTTCAAATAATCTGTGTTCCATGGTCAGAAAAGCCTTTTGGGTGTGGATTTTCTCCCAGCTGCAGCCTTTCCATCAGTGGGATCGTTTACAGGATTTCTCTCAGCCCTGGGCTGGGCTGGGTGAGTCAGTGTGTTTGCAGTTGGATGGGAGTGGGCAGGGAGAGCTGCAGGAAGCGGGATGTGAAACATCCACACGGAGAAACAGGGCTGGGAAACGACTGCAAAACCCAACAGTTGCTGCTCTCAGACCAAAACACAGACTCCACACCAAACTCCACACATATCACAGCTGCCACAAGCTGTGGGGGCAAAGATTCCCACGTGGAGAGGTTCAGATTGAAATTTCAGGGGAAAATTCCTGCAGGAATTTGTTCAGGAATAATTCCCAAGCACCAGGCAGGGATGGAGTCTCCATCCCTGGAGGGATTTAAAATTTATGTGGGTTAGGGGTGTCCTTGGCAGTTCTGGTTCACTTGAAGATCTCAGAGGGCTTTTCCACCCTTAATGATTCCCATTCTGTGAGGTAAAACAGCCCTGGACAGGTTCCAGCTGTCAGTAAAATCTCTTTTTGACAGTTGTGAGGATATAAAACAGCAACAGAAATTTAAACCCTTTAATAAAATGCTTTCCAAAGGACTTTTTAGAAATTTCATCCCCAGTTTGGGCCCAGTGAGGCTTTGGGAGGTGGGAGCAGAAAGAGAATTATTTTGAATAATTGACTCACATGGAAATGATGAACAGCTCTGGAAATAATTTCTTCCTAAAACAAATCAGTGCAGAGTGTGAATTCAGAACACAGCAATGATTGGTGGCTTTCCTTGGTTATTTGTTTAGTTTGGTTTATTTTGCCAGAAATTTCTATCCATACATTTGAGGACAAAACTGTACCTCGGGGAACTTCAGGTACAATGCACAAAAAAATGAATTTTTAAATGGGAAATAATAAGAGTAATGCATCATTACTGACTACCCTGGTGCAAATTTATAGCAGCTTCATTTTTAGCCATTAATAAACAGGCTAAATATTAACATTAATTTCCCTAGGATATTGGTTATTATATTATTGAGTTATTAATGAATTATATTATTGAATTGTATTCTGAACACCCAGCATGCTAAATGTGGTATTTAATTGTAAATTACTGCCTCATTGCTCCATATTTTTAAAACACAATCAATATTTCACACTTTGTGTGGTTCATATTTTCTACTTTGGGTTTTTCACTGCCTATTTTTGAAAACTTTCTTTTGTTAGAACCCTGTTGTTCACTGCTTCGCTTTAAATCAGGATTTTGATGAAACATGTAAGAACTAAAAATGGGAGGGTAAGAGTTTAATGCTTCTTGAAGTGCCATGTAATGCTTGGAAGAATCCCATCACTTGTACCAGGAGCCCTCATGCATGATCCCAGAATGTTTTTTATATGGGAAAGGAAAGGAATGGAATAGCTCCTTCATTCCAGGCACATTGGCTTTCTGTGGAATGACAAACTGATTACCTGTGACTGCTAAAAGCAGGATTTCAACGTGCTGAACAAATTGGCTTTTAATATTTTCCTATTTATATAAATGTATATCGCCTTAAAATATAGGATTTCCATTTGGGATTATGTTAATGGAAAAGTTCAGCTTCACAGGCAGCAGGATGGGAAAAGGCATCGGGTTTCAGGCTTTGGTTCAATTTGGGGATGTGTAAAACTCATCAAAGTGGGTCACAGAATGAGCTCCTGGAGTATGGGCTGCAGATGGGATCCTTGTGGGGCTGGGAAACGGGAAATTGAGTGTTGGAGGTATTGAATTGTGGGCTTAAAAATCCATTCTGGATCTGCATAAAGGGGGGTTAAACCCAGATAAATCACCTGCAGGCCGTGGCTCTGTGCAGCTCTGCTGTCCCTGTGAGGTGACCCTGCCCAGGTGGGGTGTTGCCTTCTGATCCAAGGCAGGCGGCCTGGTTTCAGGAAGCAGCACAGTGACCCCCTTCCCCAGGGCCGCTCGGGCCTAAGAAACACGCGGACACCAATATGGTGGAGGATCAAAGGCCTTTATTCTCTCTTCCCGTGGGGTTTTATAGTCTAGGGGGCTTCTACGTCAGGTGGGGGTCTGTCTTTACCATCTATGGTTAGTAGGGATGGAAAAGTTACCTGGGCAAGTGGAAAATTACTGGAATCTGGTTCAGGGGGCTGCATTCCTATGTTAATTTTCTTATCTAAGGGGACAGGGGCCCTGTCTTCCCGTAACATCACGAGATCTTCCGAACGCCAGGCCCTACCTGCTACAGTGGGGTTTGTGCTCCTGGAGCAGGGCCCAGCTCTTGGCAGGAGTCCCCAAACCACAAATCAGCTCCGTGCCTTTTATCCTGTCCTCCGTTCCAGTGGGGAAAGGGGATTGAGGGGCTTAAATGGGAAAGGGTGAGATGGGATCTGATGGATCCCAGCCAAGCGCACGGGGTCTCGGCATGGTCATGGAATGGTTTGGGCTGGAGGGACATTGAAACCATCCAGTGCCACCCCATCCATGGCAGGGACACTTCCACCATCCCAGGCTGCTCCAAGGCCTGTCCAGCCTGGCCTTGGGCACTGCCAGGGATCCAGGGGCAGCCACAGCTGCTCTGGGAATCCCATCCCAGCCCCTGCCCACCCTCCCAGCCAGGAATTCCTTCCCAATACGCCATCCAACCCTGCCCTCTTGTAGCCATGATTTTTTATGCAAAATCCTTTCGTTAGGATTTTCCCTCCTGAGAAGCTGAGAGGCCTCAGGAACAAAATGTCAACATTGATTATCTGCTGCTGTGGGATGCAACAGGTGCATCTGGGATTGGTCTCATGTGGTTGTTTCTAATTAATGGCCAATCACAGTCAGCTGTCCCGACTGTCTCAGTCACAAACCTTTGCTATCATTCCTTTTCTATTCTTAGCCAGCCTTCTGATGAAATCCTTTCTTCTATTCTTTTAGTATAGTTTAAATATAATATATATAATAAAATAATAAATCAGCCTTCTGAAACATGGAGTCAGATCCTCGTCTCTTCCCTCATCCTCAGACCCCTCTGAGCACCGTCACACCCTCTTTTGGTTAGAACTCTGGAATTTTGACACACTTGACCCTTAGATTCCATCCAAAGAATATTCTAAGGAGGGGAGATCCCAGTAGCAGGAATACTGGGGGAGCAGGAGAAGGAAGGGCAGTTTGTGCAGCTCAGACCTCATTAATCTTCATTTTTTCCTTCTTCCTTAAGCAATTCCAGAGCTGAGGTGGCTGGAGGAGCAGAAAGGAATAAAGAAGAAGGGGGAAAGGAGCTGGTTGTAGTCATAAAAGTTGCAGGAGAGGCATGACTTGTTTTATTGATGTGAAATTCCCTGGATGCCCAAGTGACTTCACTTCTTAGGAGAAACCTCGGCGATGTTTCAGGAGGGGATACTCTAAATGAAACGATCCATCTGTAAAGCGCTAAAAATACATTTCCTCTCCGGTGAGTTCTTTAACTTTGAGCTTTCTGGCTTTGGGAAATTACCTTTGAAGCTCCTGTTGTCTGCACCACCTCTGTGGGAGCTCTGTTCCTTAAAACGTGGGGATTATGAGGGAAAGCAATATTTTTCTTGGTTTTCCATTTTGCAGGCAAGGTTGTTCCTGCTGTTCTGCCTCTTCAGGATCTGTTTCCCCAGGAACACAGACATGGAGAATTGTGCTGACACAGTGAGGAGACCTGGCTGCTGTTGCAGAGGCGTTGGTGTTGTGAGACTTTATTGGAAATCTGGGAAAATTCGTGTCATCCCTGACTAAGATCTGTCCCCAGGGAGTACAAACTAATTCTGAGAAAGAGAGGGAAAGCAGAACACCCCAAAGATGCTCAGAACATCTCCTCAGCAATTTCCTGCATTTCCCCAAACACCAGCGTATTTTAGGATGCACTCTAACACTGCTTTTCCCCTCCAGAAAAACCGAGCTCCTTTTTTTCCCCCACAGGTAAGCTCTTAGAAGTCTCATTTTGATTTTCTGCATAAAATAAATATCTCTATTTTCTAATGACAAACCTTCAACAGAAGTGGATAAATGGGTACAGTGGCATTTAGGGAGGATCCTTCTCTTTTAAGAAGCCCCAAATCTGGGGACATCATGAGGGTGAAGCTACCCTTCAAAAATCTCTTTTTTCAGGCTTCCCACTGATGGGAGCCCTGTGCTGCTGAAAGATGCCAATTAATCCTTAAACAAAGATTTCTTGCTTGCCCCAGGTTCCTGCTGGCCCAGACACAGCAGAGCCATTTCTAGCTGGGAAAATCTGACTTTCCTCTGTTCTTGTCTCCCCCTCTCTCACAAACATTATCTCCCAAACAGGAATTTCTCTTTCATTTTGCCATCATGGCAGCTCGAGGAGATGTTTTTCATTTCATAACCACATCCCTGAGGACAGAGAGCCACTGGTGAGCCTGAATTCCCAAAAGCTATTTCCTTTGATATCCATACCCTCTTCTCCTTCTGTTGGTGCAATCTAAGGTTGGAGATGGATAAAAGCCACTCTTGTCCAGGAGATGAGCTTGCTAAACAAGTTCATCTCCTGCCAGGGCAGGAGCTGTTTCTGTAGTTTGTTTCTGGTGTTTTGACCAATTTGTTATTTTGAAGTTTATTGTGTCTGTCTGTTACAAAATAGAAGTTCTTCCTGTTATCCATCCTAAATTTTTGTCCTCCTTATTTCATTTTTTCCCTCTCTCCTCCCATTTCTATTTTCTTGAAGCTCAAAAGTAGAGA
This sequence comes from Zonotrichia leucophrys gambelii, assembly GCF_028769735.1. Lineage (NCBI taxonomy): Eukaryota > Metazoa > Chordata > Aves > Passeriformes > Passerellidae > Zonotrichia > Zonotrichia leucophrys. The sequence goes on along the minus strand of NC_088179.1, from coordinate 23,349,662 downwards.
ATGACACACATTTAACGCTCACAAAGAATCTTTCTGTGAAAATAACAAATTGAGGAAGCTTGGTGTAAATTTTTACTTCTAAATCTTTAGACAGGATAAATCTTTGTATGAAAAATAAGATGGTTGGAGAAAAGAGCAGGCTGATGCTCCTGGTGGCCCCTGAGTTGCTCTGAGGCACTCTCTGGCTGAGGAATGGGAGAGAAATCCATCTGACAACTGCTGGCTTCTCTGTGGGTTTTGTAGGGTTTATTTTTCGGCTGTGTGTGACAAACATCTGCTGTCACTGCGGTTTCAGCACGTTCCACGATGTGATGCAAAAGGCAGAGGTGCAGGTTTTTTTTGGGCAGTTCTGCTTGGTTCTTTCAGTGTCACTCAGGGCTCTGGCAGCTGTCAAACCCACAGAGACAGGTCCTGAGCGGGCTGGGAGGGATCAGCACTGACCCTCTGCAAAAGGGAGATGTAGGAAAGGCCCCCAGCCTTCACCTGAGCCCCTTTGGGAAGGAGCAGAGCTGCCCCAGGCAGATGATGGGGATGGGAAGGAGCAGAGCTGTCCCAGGCTGATGATGGGGATGGGAAGGAGCAGAGCTGTCCCGGGCTGATGATGGGGATGGGAAGGAGCAGAGCTGCCCCAGGCTGATGATGGAGATGGGAAGGAGCAGAGCTGCCCCAGGCTGATGATGGGGATGGGAAGGAGCAGAGCTGTCCCAGGCTGATGGATGATGGGGATGGGAAGGAGCAGAGCTGTCCCAGGCTGATGATGGGGATGGGAAGGAGCAGAGCTGTCCCGGGCTGATGATGGGGACAGGAAGGAGCAGAGCTGCCCTGGGCGGATGATGGAGATGGGAAGGAGCAGAGCTGTCCCGGGCAGATGATGGAGATGGGAAGGAGCAGAGCTGCCCCAGGCAGATGATGGGGATGGGAAGGAGCAGAGCTGTCCCAGGCAGATGATGGGGATGGGAAGGAGCAGAGCTGTCCTGGGTGGATGATGGGGATGGGAAGGAGCAGAGCTGTCCCAGGCTGATGATGGGGATGGGAAGGAGCAGAGCTGTCCCAGGCAGATGATGGGGATGGGAAGGAGCAGAGCTGTCCCGGGCTGATGATGGGGATGGGAAGGAGCAGAGCTGCCCCGGGCTGATGATGGGGATGGGAAGGAGCAGAGCTGCCCCAGGCAGATGATGGGGATGGGAAGGAGCAGAGCTGTCCTGGGTGGATGATGGGGATGGGAAGGAGCAGAGCTGTCCTGGGTGGATGATGGGGATGGGAAGGAGCAGAGCTGTCCCAGGCAGGTGATGGGGATGGGAAGGAGCAGAGCTGCCCCAGGCAGATGATGGAGATGGGAAGGAGCAGAGCTGCCCCGGGCAGGTGATGGGGATGGGAAGGAGCAGAGCTGTCCCAGGCAGATGATGGGGATGGGAAGGAGCAGAGCTGTCCCAGGCAGGTGATGGAGATGGGAAGGAGCAGAGCTGTCCCGGGCGGATGATGGGGATGGGAAGGAGCAGAGCTGCCCCAGGCAGATGATGGGGATGGGAAGGAGCAGAGCTGTCCCAGGCTGATGATGGAGATGGGAAGGAGCAGAGCTGTCCCGGGCTGATGATGGGGATGGGAAGGAGCAGAGCTGTCCCAGGCAGGTGATGGAGATGGGAAGGAGCAGAGCTGTCCCAGGCTGATGATGGGGATGGGAAGGAGCAGAGCTGTCCTGGGTGATGATGGGGATGGGAAGGAGCAGAGCTGTCCTGGCAGATGATGGGGATGGGAAGGAGCAGAGCTGTCCCAGGCGATGATGGAGATGGGAAGGAGCAGAGCTGTCCCGGGCTGATGATGGGGATGGGAAGGAGCAGAGCTGTCCCAGGCTGATGATGGAGATGGGAAGGAGCAGAGCTGTCCCGGGCTGATGATGGAGATGGGAAGGAGCAGAGCTGTCCTGGGCGGATGATGGGGATGGGAAGGAGCAGAGCTGTCCTGGGGATGATGGGGACGGAAGGAGCAGAGCTGTCCAGGTGATGTTGGGGATGGAAGGAGCAGAGCTGTCCTGGGTGGATGATGGGGATGGGAAGGAGCAGAGCTGTCCAGGCAGATGATGGGATGGGAAGGAGCAGAGCTGTCCAGGGCAGATGATGGGATGGGAAGGAGCAGAGCTGCCCAGGTGGATGATGGGGATGGGAAGGAGCAGAGCTGCCCTGGTGATGATGGGGATGGGAAGGAGCAGAGCTGCCCCAGGCTGATGATGGGGATGGGAAGGAGCAGAGCTGTCCAGGCAGATGATGGGATGGAAGGAGCAGAGCTGCCCCGGGCAGATGATGGAGATGGGAAGGAGCAGAGCTGTCCCAGGCTGATGATGGGGATGGGAAGGAGCAGAGCTGTCCCAGGCAGATGATGGGGATGGGAAGCCACCAGAACCGTGGGGATGTGGCTGCTCTGAGGCAGGAACAGGTTAATAAGCACTGAGAGACAGAGGGGGAAGAAATCAAAGCACAAAAGAAATTTCTCAGTCTTTCTTGCAGTCCTTTGGCTCCAGCCTTAGCGCTGCTTGGCCTCCCCTTCGCCCAGCCTATTCATAGCTCTGTATTTAACACTTGTGTTTGCTTTGAAAACCCAAAGTACATCAAGGCTAAACAGAGGCATCTCTGCGGCTCTTTGTTGTCTCTGACAAAGGCTGCAGCTGAGAGTCCTCACTCCCTGGCACCTCCAGACACTAATTACAGATGTCAAACGAGGTGTGGGCTGCCACCACCACCATCAGAGGAGAGCTTGCTTTGATGTCTCACACCTTCCCTGCCTGACTGAAGTGGCTGCCAGAGGTGCAAGACATCCTAATCCCTCCCTCTCCTCCTGCCTGTTTATCTCTGGGAAGCTTTCCTGGTAAAATATGGGAGTGAAGCAGTGCACTGGTGGTACTGATACCTTAGATTTTAGCTTTTATATTTTCCAAATTCTGTGCTGCTGTAGTGTATAATTCTGAGCTTCATATCAAGGAATGGTGAGCTCTGAGCACAGAGCAGGGAGACAAAACAATTCCTGCTCCAGCTGGGCACCAAGGACAAATGACCCAAATCTCAGCCCAGGAGCACAAACCCCGTGGGCTGCAGAGAGAAAAACAAGCAGGGTGGGACTGCCTGGGCTAAAGCTGGGATGGGACAATGAACTGCAAGGTGCAAATGGAGCAGAACTGATCCCAGGGACAGAGCCCGGGAGCGCTCGTGCATTTTGGGGCCATTTTGGGTCATCTTGGGTGCAGCCCTGGCTGGGCTCTGGTGCTGCCCAAGGTGGATCCATGGAGGAGATGCTTTGGATAAATCCCTGCTTTATTCTGGGACTCTGCCCAGCCTCTGCTCCAGGGCAGCCTGCACAAGGCATCAATGCCCTCTTTGCTTTGAGGTGCTGCTTTTATAAAGTTTGTATGTTTTGGCCTGAGGTCAGATGCACACACAGCTTTTGCTTAAAGGTATTTTTCAATTTTAGTTCAATAACCGCTCTGATCAATCCTTTTATTCTTGTTGAAGAGAAAACCCTGATGCTTAAGGTAAACTTCATAATTTTTTCACTAATTAAAAAAAAAAAAATTTGTATTCTATAAAACTTCTGCAACAATCCAAGGCAGGGCTTAGCCTCTTCTCCCAGTAAACATGATGACAATGGAATGCCTCATGTGTGTCAGGGAAGTTCAGGCTGGATATTAGGAATATTTTTTTGCACTGGAAGAGTATTTAAGCTTTGGAAGTCCCCATCCCTGGAAAAGTTCAAGAGGTTGCAACGTTTCAGTCTGGTTTAGGGCAGGGTGGTGATCGGTCAAAGGTTGGACTTGATCTTGCAGATATTTTCCAACTTTATTTTAATTTAATGTTATGATTCTATGACCTGTTTCTTTTGAGAACTCACAATCCTGGTGTTGCTGACATGGTGTTCGCTGAAATTCCCTCTCCCTCTGCTCCATTTGCACCTTGCAGTTCATTGTCCCATCCCAGCTTTAGCCCAGGCAGTCCCACCCTGCTTGTTTTTCTCTCTGCAGCCCACGGGGTTTGTGCTCCTGGGCTGAGATTTGGATCATTTGTCCTTGGTGCCCAGCTGGATTAAAGGTCCAGGAACACTGAGATTTCAGCTCATCCATTCCTCCAGGAGGGGCCTTTCATTGAACCACTCTGCTCTCCTGTGAAATCACAATTAATAACTCCTCTACAAAATATTTCTGTTGGAATTGAACCAGAAGCAGGGATGTAAAACATCCCCCTGTATCTGGGGAAAACTCTGTGTCCTGAGGAAGCCTTGGGGCCGTCCATGTGGGATTTGTTTATGGGAGACTGAGTTTTCCTGAAACCTTCAGGTAATGTGTTTTGTAGTAAGCAGGTTTCAAAGAGACAGAGCTGCCACAATTTCAGCTTTGAGCAGTGAACACTGTAAATATAAATTGCCATTATAAAATGCAGTAATTGTGATTTCCAGGAGTTTAACTTTCCTATTTTATCCCGCTGTTTATACCCAACCAAGAGCTGAAGTGATATAACAATACATAGATTCACTCAAATGCTCACTAATACGCTGTTTAATTCAAATTGTCCTTAAATAGCTTCCTAAATTTTATTTCATTTTGTTATTTTTCGATTTATTGCTGCTTTAGTTCATAAAGCTGCTGGATTCCAAAATCTGAATTACAGCCCCTCTCTTTTTTTTTTTTTACTACAATAAGTTGTATACAAGTATTCTTGATTACTTTCCTTTAGTTCCTCGTGAAATAATAAAGTAACAGCTTTTTATGCTCTATTTAAATTTTGAGTGCCAGCCAAGCTCCGTCTCTCCCTGTTTTATCATCCATTTCAAGTGAGTTTTGTAATCAGCTCTGCCCTGCACATCATAAAGCCTCCCCTCACTATCCGTGCTGATCACTCCAGAGATTTCCAGGCTGGGAAATTTTGTTGGTTCTGCTGGCTCTGCTTCCCCCAAGAATCCAGCCCTTAGGAAATTCATATTCCCTGATCCCGAGATTACCCAGATTCCAGGAGCAGATGGTTCCGTGGAATTTCCAAGGTCAGCGCTCAAGGAACTTGGAAAACTTTCACTGAACATTTCCATGCTCCACAACCTCAATAACTCCTCTCTCTGATGAGTTTATTTGGTTGTTCTTGGGCTCTTTTTCTCCCTGAATGGTCTCTTACTTTTCAATAAAAGCCCTAAAAGGAGAAGATGTAGTTTTGAGTCCTAATATTAGCTCAAAACAAGACTCTTGTTGGTTTAAAAGCACCTTTCACCCTTCTCATGATGCCAATGTTTGTTCTTCTGGCACCATCCAACCCAAACCTGGTACTACCTCCAATTCAAGTCATAGGAGGTAAAAAATAAACCAGAGTGACTCTGGACATCAAATTATGGCTGTGATGAGTCAAAGGATGGGGTGAAAATTGCAGAACTCAAATTAATCCCGTTCAAAACCCCTACATGACAAGAAAAACCTGTTCCCCCTCAGCAATCTTCTCTCCTGACAAATGTCTGAGAAATTAAAAGCAAACAAATTGATGGAAAATGAGAATTCCCCCTCACAAATGCTATTTTTTGGTTATATTCCCCCATCAGCAATGGGCTGATGTTGCAAATGAAAAATGTGGATTATTGCTGTGAAAAGAATCTCTGCAGAGGAGGCATCGAGCTCCGTTCAGCTCCAAGAAATGGTGCTTAACTGGGGCTGTAAAATGAAAAGGCAGCAGAAGGAGAACACAGCACTGGGAGCTGGGTTATTATGCTCAGATTTGAACATTAGCAAGGAGTGAGATGCAAAATGTGATTTCTGAACATCTCCAGAAGCCTGTGCTCTTAAAATGGATTCATTTTAGGAGACACAGCAATGTCTGTATTCCCACAACGACTCACTAACCCTCTTATTATGCTTAAATATTATTAAGAGTTTTATTCATAGCACTTTTATTTTTCCTGTATTTTCTGAGATGCTTCCATGTCAAAAATTACCTCACTTTCAATATCATAGTTGATACTTAAATTTTGCCCTTTTTTCCAAGCTTTGTCTTTTAAAGAACAGCTCAAAAATTTGTCATCTGGTGATACAATAATGCTGAATAGATATGAAAATTCTCCTCCTGAATTTGTAGCACTTGTAGCAAATCTGTCTTTTCAAGGTCGTTTCCTTCCTTATTTAGACACCCAAACCTTGTTAGCAGACCCTGATGTGGGATTTTGGTTGCTTTTCTCTCTGTCCCAGCATGGTTTTACCTCAGTTTACCCACCTGAGGATCCAAAATCCATTCTAAGGCACAGCAAGGACTCAGTGCACTGAAGGCTGGATGGCCCCAAGGCTTCCTCAGGACACAGTTTTCCCCAGGTACAGGGGGATATTTTACATCCCTGCTTCTGGTTCAATTCCAAGCCAGAAGTATTTTGTAGATGAGTTAATAAAAAATTTTATTATTTGTGCAAGCAAGGCCTGAGCCTCCTCTGCAGGGCCGGGCTTAAAATGCTCCAAACCAGGGAGTTCTGCTGGAGCTCCGACACGTTCCCTGCCTGCTCCCAGTGCTCCTCTTGCTCCAGCTGGTTTCATCCTTTCCCTTTTGTGTGTTTCTGTTTGAAGGGAAGGTCATGGAGCCGCTGGTGTCCCAGCAGAGCGGGAGGGAGCTGCCTGCACGGGAACTTCAGAGGGGAACAAAGGCAGCCGGGGGGACCCAGAGGTCTGAGGCACAACCCTGTGGAAACCAGAGGTCAGGTGAAGCTCTCAAATTGTGTCTGGTTTTCTCCTGGCTTTGATGGGAAGTTCTTTTGGAGCTCAGCTGGAAGAAAGGGCTCGGGGTGAGGGGAGGGTTTGCAGCGGTGCTGGTTTTTCTGCTTTCTCATCAGGACTGCACACTCTGCAATGGCCCCAGCCTTTTATTTGGCTGCTCAGAAGCCTGTGGAGAGGAGAGTAAATTATCCCCTTCAATGACAAATTGACTGTGTGGGTAAAGTGCACACACAGAAAATTAATTATAGAAAATGAAAATTAAAACTTCACCTCGGAAGATTCCTTCCTTCCTCTTCCAGCCTGGGGAAGGCTGAAGTGGAGCTACCTGAGACACCTCAGAGCCCTCATTTTGGTTGGTTCTCACTTTGTGGAGCTCCACACAGTGCTCTGAGCACAGAAAATGGGGAGAGGTGAGGTTTTCTTTGATGTGGAGCTGCCTGGGACAGCTCAGAGCCCTCATTTTGGTTGGCTTTTGTTTTGTGGGGCTTCACATAGTGCTCTGAGCATAGAAAATGTGGAGAGGTGAGGTTTTCCTTGAGCTGGGCCCCTGAGGGGACTCCACAGCACACAGGGAAGCAGCAGCACTTGGAATCTTTATAAATAATATATCTGGAGAAACCCACCAAATAGTCCCTCTTTTGACTTAAAATTTCAAGTCATGGAATGGTTTGGGTTGGAAGGGGTATTAAAGGCCGCATTCCAACCCCCTGCCAGGATTTGTTTCACCTGGTTTCACATTTCTGATGAACTCGTTCATATTCTGGTGAACAGAGCTTGTGAAATGAATTCAGGTTTTCATCCCTCAAATTTTAAATACTTTTATAGATTTTGTTCCCCTTTTCATGCCCTGTTTTCTCCTAGACTTGTGTGCTCAGTTGAAGTTCATGAGGCTGCTGTAAGGATACAAGTGTAGAAGCTGTAGAAATTTTAAAAATTATTAATTATACGTTTTAATCAGAAGAAACCCCCATAATCTGAATAAAAAACAGATTTTTTCAGATTACCCCCATGGACAGGGACAACTCCCACCCTCCAGGGTGTTCCAAGCCCCATCCAAGCTGGCTTTGGACACTTCCAGGGATGGGCACCTTGTGCCAGTCCCTCCCCACCCTCACAAGGAAAAATTTCATCCTAACATCCCATCCAACCCTGCTCTCTTTTGGCTTGAAGCCATTCTTACTTATCCTGTCATGTAAAAAAAAAAAAAAAATCTATGGACCATTGGCAATTTCCATTTCTTTACCTTTTCTCCCTTATTTTTCTTGGCAGCACGGTTGCAGAAGGGTGATACTCTGACATTCTGCAAAGGACAGCAATTGGATTTTTTGCTGCTTCCAAATTGATTTGGGTTTCAAACATGACTCAACAGACATACAAATCTTACTTAAACCTGTCAGATCCAGAATAAAATGTATCAGTTGATACAGAGTGACATTTTTAACTGAGATGTTTGATTTGCAAAAATGTTCTCAGTCTCAGGGTTTTTTTTCCTCATGAACTGTAAAAGGAGTAGTTTTGGACATTCCTTACCTATCTGAGTGGGCAACGATTGCCTTGATTGCTTTATCAGAGCAATAGATGACATCATTAAGTAATGAGGCTTTAAATGTTTATATTTTGTAAATGCAAGGAGGAGGGTTTAATTATTAAATTAAATTAAATTATTAAATTCAAATCAATAAAGCAGATTATCTGCATGACAAAATTCTGAAGGCTGACAATGTTCCTGGAATGAGGCTGGACTTGATCAAAACACAAAACAGAGAAATTGTGAAAATTTTTATAAAAAAACAGATGGACCAAGAGCTGATTGCTTCTGAACCAGGCAAACAGGGTTATCCCAAAATCCATTCAGACTTCCAAATCCATTCTGTTCACTGCCTCAGAATCCTGGAATGGTTTGGGATTGAAGGAAATATTAAAGCCCATCCCATGGGCAGGGCCACCTTCCACCAGCCCAGGCTGCTCCAAGCCAACCTGCTCTTGAATATTTCCAGGATTGGGGCATCCCTGCCCTTTCTGGGCAAACATGAAAGGTTTTTTTCCCACTTTTTCCCCACCCTCAAAGAATTGATTTTTATTTCATCCAAACTCAGGGCTGTGGAGTCATCACTGGTGTTTTTTGTGACGGCTTTCTGGTCTGCACTGAAATGACAAATGTTAATTAGTGAAGTTAAGAGCAGTTGCAGCAGCACAGATCCATAACCCTGCTGAGGCTGATCGATGTCTGGGGATGGTGGAAGGGGTGGGTTCAGTTCCCCACCAGCTTGGGGAAAATAAAATCTAAATTCATACATCAGCACCAGCAATCTTGAGGAGAACTTGGTGTTAATAATGTCTGAAATGCCCCAAACCATGTGAACGAGCAGCAATGACCTGGTTCTGTGAAAAAAAACCCCACCAAAATTGTACAGAAAAACCTACTCAAGCTGTTTTAATTGATTGTTCAGTCACCTGCAAATGATGCCCCTGGCCATGAAATGCAAATTGGCCTCGAAATATTCTTGTTCCTGTGAGGAGAATGAGGTCTGGTGTTCTTGGAAGCTCAATAAGCTTGGCTTGAGGAGCCTTTCCTCTGCACAGAGTTATTTATACAATGTGAATATATAGATTATTATATAAATGATATATTTTAAATGGAGATGTCTCATCTATTTGTATCATCCCCTTGGTGTTCATGGCAGGAAAACTGGGAAACTAGAGACAGGACTCTGCCACCATTTATTTTCCAGATTGTCCCCTCAAATCCTGGGATATTTGCTGCATGTTTGAGCTTTTGGGGTATTTTCTCCCATCATATCTTCAGTTATCTAAATGATAATGTTTTTCTTTCTTCCTTTGAGAGACAATCTCATATTATAACCCAATTTCACAATCTAATATGTCACTGTCAGGGAGATATTTCCCTTTAAGCTGTGCTCCCTTTCGTTACCCTACATAATTTTCCCCTTCTTCAGCTCATTCATCAAACATTTATATGCAGTTTATGCACCTATTTACTCATTACTTAGCCCAATTTTACACCCTTAACTCATCCTCCAGTCTTCAAGTATTTACCCTAAAGGTTTATTGCAGCTCAGATTGTGATTTGATTGCTAGTGAGGAAGAAAGATTAATTTTTCCTGATTTATGTCACCGTAACTGTATTAGAACATTACCTGTCTTATTTATCCAGTGTCAGTGCATGGAGAATTAGGAAAAAAAGTACAGGAATTGGTCTGTCGGGCTTGTGTTGCGCTTTGGGCAGAAGTTGCTAATCTGAAGTGACATCCAGCTGAAAAGCAGCAAAGAGCAGTGGGCCAGAATTGCTGTGCCTTGGCAAAATCCTGTTTCCTTCTTTGTACTCTGGTTATTGGACAGGAGAGGAATAATTTTGGCCTGTGGGGGCAGAATCCAAAAAGTTCCTAAATATTAATTTCTGAGTGTGTGTGGGCATGTGGATGGTAAAGAGAACTGGTGCTGCTTTGAGACAACGAGTCAAGGACAACCATAAAATAACAATAATCAGCATTTTTCACATATTTGAATTAACATTTCTGCATTCCTTTCGCCTCACTTTGCAAAACAGACCCGTTCTGCATTTTGTTACTTTAGAGCTGCTCAGAGGGCTCTGCTGGTGTGGATCCTGTGCTCTGGCTCTGTGTCCGGTTTTCGGCTGTTTGGAGGGCCTGGAAAGGCCCGGGGTGGCCTTGGGGCAGCCCGCGTATCGAAGGACGAGAAGAGGCTTCAGTTCTTTTCTCGGTCTCTGTGTTTATTAATTGTTTATCTAAAAGATTTTCTTTCGGCCCGACAGAGCTCTGCTCAGCAGCCAGCCATGAGCACACTGTGCTGCCCTCCGGACAGTCACCTATCTTTATACCCATTGTTACGTGTACAATATTTATCATTTTTCCCCAATACTTTTTATTCTTATTGTCCGGTGCACTTTCAGTAATGACCAATCCCAAAGTGCCACCATCACCACAGAAGATGGAGGAGAAGAAGAAGAAGAAGAAGGACAGGACACGCCCCAATTCCTCCATCTTACTTCTCTAAACCCCCCTGTACAGAAATCCTAAACCCTGTGTCTCACCCTCTAATTAACCAATCCCTTCACCATTCACCCCGGTGAAACCCTCCTGTCCTCATACAGGTGTCGTCTCCTGTGTAGGATCAAAGTCCAGCCACCAGACACTTCTGGAACATTCCAGGACTCCCGAGCCCCCCAAGGGTGGTCTCGGTGGCTCGGCACCTCAGTCCTGAGGTGCTGAGATCCCACAGCTCTGTGCTCCTGCCCTAGCCCAGCCCTATTAGAGGAAATCTTTGTTATTGACCCCAGCAGCGTGTGAGCTGCCACAGGGCCGTGCTGAGCAGCCCAGGTTATTGATGTCACTCCCGCTGAGCAGCCCAGGTTATTGATATTATTCATGCTCTTGAGCCACAGGGACTCCTGTGCAGCTGGCTCCTGTCCAGCCTCTGCGCTGGTGGTCTGGGGTGTGCTCAGGAGAGGGAAAATGGGATTTTTTTGGGACTCTGCAAATCTTTATTCCTGGCTGGGAACGAGTGTTTGGGGTGAGTGGTGTGAGGGCCAGTGTTGGATGTGTTGCTGCAACACCAGCCTGAGTCTCTGGGGATGAAGGGAGGGAGATTCTGTCAGTTCTTTCTGATTTTAAATCCTATTTTTTCAGGCATGAAGCAGTTTTAATAATTCCCTAAGAATATCCGGTAGAAAGAGCTGGAAAGTTCATGATGGGGCCATATAACATCTTAATTTTTAAGGCAAAGGGAGATGCTTTCTCCCACAGGTAAAGAGGGATAAATAAATACAGGTAGCACAATGTTGTCTCTTTGCTGGGTTTCCCTTCCCACGAGCATTATTCCACATTTTTTGGAGCCTTTTCCAGCCTCCAGTTCCTCTTTGTATCTCTCAAACTCTGCATCAGCCTGAGAATTTTGGGTTTGTCACCATCCCCAAGGTTTCAAACCCACCCCTCCAAGCAAAGGCACTGACCTTCTCCTCAAATATAAAGATTTCCTTCCATAAACGACAGAGAGAACAAATGGCTGGAATTCACATCAAAAGCAGCACAGAGGGGAAAATCAATTTTCAATGACTGCCCTCATTAGAACTCTGAAGCTCTGGCATTGTGCTACCTGTATTTATTTATCCCTCTTTACTCCTCCTTGCAGTTGTTACACATTCTTGTTGTTTCAGTGGTTTTTCCTGGCTGGCTCAGCTCAGTTTTGTGTTGCAGTTGTTCCCTGTGGTTTTGGGGTTTTTTTCCTCTCTTTTCTGTGCAGCTCCTCGTGCTGAGAAAAGCATCACCCGCTGCTCTGTGCTCACTCACCTGGGCTGAACGGGGAGAAATCAGGTTAAAAAAAAGGGAAAGGTTGTAAAATTTCACAGGTGTGGTGCTAAAACATCACCCCTGACAGCTGGATTTCAAATCTGGACAGTGCTTCGATTTATTTACTTATTTATGTGTTGATTTTCCAACCAGAAACTGCCCTGCCAAGCTCCCAGCTGACTAAAACTGTGACTTTCCCTTCCCAGAACCAGTAAATAAAAAGGAGAATGTGGTGTCAGCACTGTCAGCCTTGTCCCTTATAAATTTTACCACCATATTTAAAGGAAAAATCAAGAGGAATGCAGGTCTTTATGTTAAAAATGGTGAGTTTAATTTAATATTTTTGTTTTCCCCCACAGAGAAAGTTGAGGACAAAGAACATTGTGGGGCTGAACAGAAAAACATTCTTCAGGGATGGACAAGCAGATTTCAGATTAATTTATTCCCTCATTTTATTTATTTAGAAGAGGATGAATTAAACCTACTACAGAATGTTGGCCACAAACATTTTTCTGGGATATCTTCAGGAAAAAAAGAATTTAAGAAGTAAGTGAGAACAAATTATAGCAAAAGTTTAATTTTTCTACCTTTTAGAGAAGACTGCACCAGAAATAAATATGTTTAAACAGTTTCTAAGACAGTCACAGTTACAGTTCAAAGATTCAGAAATAACTGAGCTACTTTTACATATTTGCAATTTTAGTCCAGATTTTTCATTTGTTTGAGTTAAAATAGCCTTAAAGTTGTTCCTTTAGTACAAAGCTTTTTCTATGTCTTTAGGTAAGATCTTTATCTTCTCAATTTGGAGGTTTTGATCCCTTGTAAAACACTGGCTATAAATGAGAAAATATGGTCCTTTCAATGGTGACCTGGGAAGGGAACTTTATAATGCTCTGTTAAACTTCTGGGCCTGAAATTTCTGAAAAGAAAGATAAATAAGAGAGCTGGGGAGTGCAAATAAAAAGAGTGAGAGGTTTATGCTGCTGGCTGCCAGGAATGCTGAATGCATTCAGGTCGGAGGGATGGAACAACAATAAAACACCAGGCTGCAAATCCATGCAGGGATTTCATGGCAAGTACTGGGACTAATTGTTCTTGTCAGGCCTCAGATGTAAATGAAGGTGTGGTGGGGATGAATCCCAGAATCCCAGACTGGTTTGGGTTGGGAGGGACTTTAAAGCTCATCCAATTCCACCCCTGCCATGGCAGGGATGCCTTCCAGTGTCCCCGGTGCTCCAATCCCAATCCAAACTGGCCTTGGGCACTGCCAGGGATCCTGGGGCAGCCACCAAAATATTTTAATTTCTGCAACCATTGCTTCTAAAAAATAATTTCTATACCTTGAAACGTGATGTAACCTTATTAGTGAAAGTGGGCAGCTTAAAGTCATGGAATGGATGGGATTGGAAGGGACATTAAGGATCACCCGGTGTCACTCCTGCCATGTGTAGGGACAAATTCCAGTGTCCCAGATTGCTCCAAACCCTGTCCAGCCTGGCCTTGGACATTTCCAGGGATCCAGGGGCAGCCACAGCTGCTCTGGGCACCTCCCCACCCTCCCAGCCAGGAATTCCTTCCCAATATCCCAGGAAATCCCACTGGACCATGAGACAGCAGAAAACAAGACCTTGATGCTTCCTGTTCTAGGACTGCGTCTGCACTCACCCAGAGCTTGGTGTGTGGGGATGCCGTTGGTTAATTGAGTTTTTGAGGGAGTTTTATTGTTCATGGACACGTGGGAATGGCTTCCCACTGCCAGAGGGATTGATGGGATATTGGGAAGAAATTCCTCCTTGTGAGGATGGGATTCCCAGAGCAGCTGTGGCTGCCCCTGGATCCCTGGAAATGTCCAAGGCCAGGCTGGACAGGGTTTGGAGCAATCTGGGACACTGGAATTTGTCCCTGCACATGGCAGGAGTGACACTGGGTGATCCTTAATGTCCCTTCCAATCCCATCCATTCCATGACTTTAAGCCGCCCACTTTCAGTAATAAGATTAGGTCACCTTTCAAGATATCTAAATTAATTTTTAGAAGCAATGGTTGCAAAAATTAAAATATTTTGGTTTTGTGCCTTTAAATGAATTTTTAATATCCCATCTCTTAATTAAGAAGGGCAGGAAAAAAAAAAAGGAATTCTTCTGGGGAAAGCCAGAAAATATGGTTTGATATTTTAAAAGTGCTCAAAAATTTAGAAAGCTTAATGAAGTAATAAAGCAGAAAATATATTCCCTCTGTTCCCATTTATTTTCTTTATCTTCCACAATCTTGGGACCCTCCAAAGTTTCCAGGGAAGGTGTAGGATCAGTGACCAAACTTTTGCTGATTGCCTCCAGTGGCTCAGCAGTGATCCATGGCCCTGGGGATCTGTAAATCATGGGCTGGGAGCAATAAAAGCTGCAGGATAACTCATTTAAAAGTTACTTTGTGGAAATGATGATTGCTGAGTCTTGCAGCAATATTCACATGAATTGTCTCTTGACTTGGATTGAGTCAATTAAAGCTACTTAATTAGTGCAGTTAGTAATCATCTGCTAAAATTACAGACATTCTTTTGTGCCCGGGTTTGTCTGTTTTAATAACACTTTTAAACCATTTTAAAGAATGACCCTGTGCAGAATTTGGTTAAGCATTTTTTTAAAGTTGCTTTTGCACTAAAGAACAACTCAAAAATATTTTAATATCTGAGACTTCTTACAGCAACATAATTTCTATTTTCTACAGTATTGTGGTTCCTGCTTTGGTTCCTTTACCCCTCATGGTTAAATCTTCAAAACTCTGAGACTACAATCCATTTCCCTTGGCTTTTTTTGTTTGTTTTCCCAATTAATTTATTGATCATGAAAGGCCATCAACTTTCCTTATGAGAAATGCCATTTAGTGCACCAGACTGAACTCTTAGATTGCACTGTGATTTTGAAGTAATCTGTTCCCTTTTGGAAGGGGTTATAGGACAAGGAAACAGATTGACCCAAATTAAACATAAATTTTGGGGAAAAAAGGCAGTGGAAGAAGCAGAGCCTGTAAATTCCCTCTGGAAGGGCTGTGCCAAAGGGACAAGAGGCTCCAGACTGCCTGGAAATGGGTGAGAGGGACTTTGGGCCATTGCAGGAAACGCAGTCCTGTAACAAAGCTTTGGGATATTGATCCCTCTGAAGTTCCATAAACATCACAAGGTGTTTTCACAGAATTCACAGAATCACCGGGCTGGAAGAGACCTTCAGGATCATCGAGTCCAACCCAGCCCCAACACTCACCCAAACCCTGGCCCCCAGTGCCTCATCCAGGCTTTGTTAAACACACCCAGGGATGGGGATGGGGACTGCGCCACCTCCCTGGGCAGCCATTCCAGAACTTTACACCCTTTCTGTAAAACCTTTTCCCTGCTCTCCAACCTGTATTTCCCTTGAGGCTGTGTGCTCTGGGTGTGTCAGTGCTGCTGCAGACACAGCCCGGCCCCAGCTGAGCACAGGCACCTTTCAGGGGGTGCAGAGAGTGATGGGGACACCCCTGAGTATCCTTTTCTCCAGGCTGAGCACCCCCAGCTCCCTCAGGGCTTCCTCACAGGGTTTGTGTTCCCTCTCCAGCCTCGTTGTCCCCTCTGGACATGCTCCAGCATCTCAACATCCTTCCCAAGCTGAGGGGTTTTCTCCCTTAGCAGGATTCTGTCATTGTTTCCAACCTGAATGTTTAAATCCATTGTGGCACCTGGGCCATCCCCACGCTGGCAGTTTTTCCCGGCTCAGGAGCAGATTGCCCAGCACACAAAGCACGGGGAAGGACGTGGCTCGTGTTTAGTTCTGGAGCTGGCTCTGCCATGACAAATCCCCCCTCTCATTTTGACGTGCTCACATTTGTCGAGCGAGTGGCAATCCAAAATATTGTGAGAATTATTTTCAAGCCGAGCGTTTGTTTTGCCAGTATTGAAAAAAAAAAAAGCAGGGGAAAAGCAGAGATATTATCCTGTGACAATGCCTCCCTTTGTACCTGAGAGGCATCGATTCACCGCAGAGCCATTTGCAGCTCTTCACACGCCTCAAGAATTGTTTACAAGAACAAGGAACCACTGCCAGGCTGCTCTGTGAAATCCTGAGGAGGTTTTTTCCCTGTGAAAATCATTCCATATTCAGGATGGGGTGGGTGGAAGGTGGCTTTGAACAATCTCTGTGTTCCTGCTTTGCAGGTGCTGTCAATAAAACCGGAGCAGATTTATGGACTGACTGCACGGCCCAGGAAAGGACTGGAATGCTCAGCAGGGAATGAGATCACCAGAAATGAGCCCAGGAACATCCAGAGCTCACGGGAGAGGACACAGAAGGTGCTCCAGACGGTGATGGGACAAGGGAATTGGCCTTAATATAAAAGAGGGGAGGTTTTGATGGGATATTGGGAAGAAATTCCACCTTGTGGAAGTGGGAAGGTGCCCAGAGCAGCTGTGACTGCCCCTGGACCCCTGGAATGCCCAAGGCCAGCAGGGACAGGGATTGGAGCATTTTGGGACAGTGGAAATTGTCCCTGCCATGATGGGATGGGAGGTGGAATTGGATGATTTTAAGGTCCCTTCCAGCCCAAACCTTGTGTGGTTTTGTGATCTGTGGGATCTCAGCACCTCAGGCCTGAGGTGCCGAGTCACCGAGACCACCCTTGGGGGGCTCGGGAGTCCTGGAATGTTCCAGAAGTGTCTGGTGGCTGGACTTTGATCCTACACGGGAGACGACACCTGTATGAGGACAGGAGGGTTTCACCGGGGTGAATGGTGAAGGGATTGGTTAATTAGAGGGTGAGACACAGGGTTTAGGATTTCTGTACAGGGGGGTTTAGAGAAGTAAGATGGAGGAATTGGGGCGTGTCCTGTCCTTCTTCTTCTTCTTCTTCTCCTCCTCCATCTTCTGTGGTGATGGTGGCACTTTGGGATTGGTCATTACTGAAAGTGCACCGGGCAATAAGAATAAATGGTATTGGGGAAAAATGATAAATATTGTACACGTAACCATGGGTATAAAGATAGGTGACTGTCCGGAGGGCAGGGAGTGTGCTCATGGCTGGCTGCTGAGCAGAGCTCTGTCGGGCCGAAAGAAAATCTTTTAGATAAACAATTAATAAACATAAAAACCGAAAGAAGAACTGAAGCCTCTTCTCGTCCTTTGATACGCGGGCTGCCCCAAGGCCACCCCGGGCCTTTCCAGGCCCTTCAAACAGCCGAAAACCGGACAGTGATCCTCTGCCCTTCAGGGAGGAGTTTTGGTTCCTGGAGCTCCCATCAGATTTGGTGCCAATTTGTTCAAAATTGAGACCCTTCAATCTTTCACTGGGTGTGGAATTGTCTTCAGCTGGGCAGGTTCTCTCTCAGCAGCGTGTCTGGATCCAGGGTAGCCAGCCTGAATTCAATCAGATATTTCAGATTTATTTGGTCTTCAAACCCTACATCTGAATTTAAGTCCAGATTCATTGCCAAACAAACCCAAACAAAATGTGGTTTAAATGGATCCATTTGCTCTCTAAATCTGTATTTTTTGTGATTCATATATTTCTCATTTTTAAATAATATAGAACCATACAATGCCCCTTGTGTTTCATTGGCTTTATCCAGGCACCTGCATGGCCTTGACCTTGGAGAAAATGCCAGTAAATGTTTGAAAAACCCACAGGCCAGCCTGAACTGTAAGAATTGTTCCAATACAGGGATCAATAGCACGTGTTGGAACGCTGGTATGAAATAGAGAGCTGCCTCAGTAATGAAAAAAACACATCAACTTTCTATGAAAAGCTGTTTTTTGGAGGCAGAGTGAGCCATAGATCAAGCTTTGACAAATTCTGCTGCTGTTGAATAGATTAATTTTTTGCTATCAGCCCCTGTTCCACCTGTAAGAGAGAAAAGAAAGGAATTTGTGCTACAAAAGAGATTTAAAAGGAGGTGAAGGAAGGCACAGCTCCAAACAGCAATGTTTTGATTCAGAAGCTTGAACACTGGTGCATCATAAATTGTAAAATGTGTTTATTTCTACTCAGTGATAATTCCTGTTTTTGGAGAAAAAGACTTTCTTTTATATTTCTGACAATCTGGAGGGAAAAAAAATCAAATCCTGCTGTCTTTTTGCAGACAAAATTCCATTAATTTGCAGTTCTGTGAAATTTCATATCTTCGCAAAAAGAAAAGAGATGGTAAAATATTAAAATTTGAAATTTCAGTGCCTCTCCTGCTGCTTTGTCCCATCAGCACACCGTTATGGAGCCTTCAGCTGGCACTTGGATATTCCAGGTCTTTGAGGGGAAAAAACTGTAAGTGAGCAATTCTGGCAGAGCCCAGAGGGATCCACAAACTCCGGAGTGGGACTGAAGCTGCAAAGTTTGTGGTTTTCTGTGTAGAATCCCAGAATGGTTTGGGTGGGAGGGGACCTTAAAGTAATCACATTCCACCCCCTGCCATGGCAGGGACACCTTCCCTGTCCCAGGTGCTCCAATCCCAGTGTCCAGCCTGGCCTTGGGCACTGCCAGGGATCCAGGGGCAGCCCCAGCTGCTCTGGGAATCCATCCCAGCCCTCCCCACCCTCCCAGGGAACAATTCCCAAATCACATCCAGCCCTGCCCTCTGGCTCAGTGGGAGCCTGTGGGATCTCAGGATCTGAGTCCTGAGGTGCCGAGCCACCGAGACCACCCTTGGGGGGCTCGGGAGTCCTGGAATGTTCCAGAAGTGTCTGGTGGCTGGACTTTGATCCTACACAGGAGACGACACCTGTATGAGGACAGGAGGGTTTCACCGGGGTGAATGGTGAAGGGATTGGTTAATTAGAGGGTGAGACACAGGGTTTAGGATTTCTGTACAGGGGGGTTTAGAGAAGTAAGATGGAGGAATTGGGGCGTGTCCTGTCCTTCTTCTTCTTCTTCTTCTCCTCCATCTTCTGTGGTGATGGTGGCACTTTGGGATTGGTCATTACTAAAAGTGCACTGGGCAATAAGAATAAATGGTATTGGGGAAAAATGATAAATATTGTACACGTAACATGGGTATAAAGATAGGTGACCGCCGGAGGGCAGACAGTGTGCTCATGGCTGGCTGCTGAGCAGAGCTCTGTCGGGCCGAAAGAAAATCTTTTAGATAAACAATTAATGAACATAAAGACCAAAAGAAGAACTGAAGCCTCTTCTCGTCCTTCGATACGCGGGCTGCCCCAAGGCCACCCCGGGCCTTTCCAGGCCCTTCAAACAGCCGAAAACCGGACAGCACCCAATGTTCTCTGTGAGGCAATTCCACCCAACAGGTGAAATAATCAGCATTTTCCCAGTGCTTTCCTGGCGTGGCCACCTCCACAGTGGGATCAGTTCAAATTCCTCCTGTCCTGCTGTCCATCCGCTGTGGAAAATGGAATTATCTTGGTGCCTCCCTGTGGGAACTTTGGCCATCGCTCAATGGTGTTTCCATGGCAAACCCAACCTCAGAAGTGCCCAAAGTGCACCAGCCAAGCACATGCAGCCAAAATATCTCCCAAAATGTGAAATATGATGCTAAGATAATGTCAACAAATCCAGGACAGAGATGACTTTTCCTATAGAGTACCTGTATTATATAAGCAGCCATGAAAACCTTGGAAACACGAGATATTTGAAATCTCATTTGATAGAGATGATTTCTGCTACAGCAATTTCTCCCAAAGAAATGTGGATCTAATTTGCCAGCTGTAATCTGAAAGAAGAAATATATATATTGATTTTTTTTTTCTGGTTTTGGTTTATTTTTTTTTTCATTTTTGGCCCTCACAGGATGGATTTTACTCCAGAGCAGCGAAGGGGACAGAGAATAAAATTCTCAATTCTTCTCCCATAGTTCATTGAAATTCCCTGTAGGAAGAGATGTTCCATTCCATAGACGTGATATCCCCATGCACCCCCAAATGATTTATTTTTAAGCCCTGTATTATATTTTAGGTTATGAAATGTCTTTTAATAAATTTAAGAAGAATTTAGCAAATTTTGGCAAGGTATCCTCAAAGCTGACTCCTCCCTTCAGTACTTTGAAGGTTTATTTGAATTAATAAAGATATTAATTTACAACACAATGACAATATTTGGCAAAAAAAACCCCAAAATATTGAATAATGCTTTTCCTTAATATCTTTTTCCTGTATATTCCAACAGCTGGAGACACTTTTGGAGTGGTGATTCCTAAATTTTGCTGCATGAAGACATGAAAAATAAACAGTCCAAGTGTTCCTCACAGATTTTGTGATTCTCACTGGAGTCAAAAGAAGCCACCTAACTAGTGAGTACTTTATTAAAATATAATATTTTAAAATACAATATTTAAAAGTGAGTATTTTCCTTTTTGGGACATGGGAATACAGTTTTTAAACCAGAATATTTTTGGATTTTTTTTGTTTTTTTTTTAATAACACAACTTTGTAATCATATATTAATGAGAAGGAATTCATATTAATTACTTTTTTGAACTGTAAATTATGATATTGTTGTTTCTTCCTGTCCTTTTCTACTGTTCTCAGTGCAAGCCAGTGCTAAAAACAAACAAATATTTTCAGCTTTTCCTCAGAAATTCTCTTTAAAGTTTGATTGCTTTTTCCTAGACCATGCCTGTTAATCCAGTGACACAATCCCTCATTGTTCTCCTTGGATGCTGAAGTTTTAGTTTAAAAACAGTGGTTCTGTTTGAAATTAGTCAAATATTTTTATTTTCAATCTAAATAAAAAAGTATTTTGCTGCTATTCGAAGTCTAAAGAAAAATCCTCTTTATGGTGTTTTGCAGATGCCACCAAATCAGAATCACTCCCTAAATTTGCTGTTGCAAACTCCCCACCTTTCTCTGTTACAGGACAGATAAACACAGGCTGAGGGTTGTTTCCCTGCCACTTTTCATGGTATTTTTCCCTTTATTTGGATTCCATGATATGATATATGAAGCAAAATCAATAATTCCCACATTTCAGGTTTAAGGGCACAGCTGAATAAATAATTTATAAGTCATTGGATCAATGTGATTTCAGAGACCAGTTTTCTCAGATACCCCCATTATTTGAAATTATCTGACAATTGTCTTGGGTAAATCTTTAAGTCCTTCTATTGACCAGAACTAATTTGAAATACGCACTTGCTGTCTGTGCTCTGCTCCTTCTTTGTGACCTGCCAGCTCTGAGTCACCTTGTGCTGCCTGATTGGATCAGCAGCAAAACCTGGATGGAAAAGCCTTGAAAAAACAGAGTTACAGACTGGTTTGGGTTGGAAGGGAGATTAAAACCCATCCCTAACCTTCCATAGACCAGGTTGCTCCAAACTCGCCTTGGACACTTCCAAGGATGGGACAACCACAATTTCCCTGATCCACACACATTTTCTTGAGTGGAAGAAATATCCACACCTGTCCTAGTTGAGATGGAGACAATACAAAGCAACACACTCCATTTTCAGAAGGCTTCAAACTGTTTTTATTTTAGCACACATGCCTTTTATTCATTTTTACAAAACTCTTCAGTTTACACTTTACTCATTGGTCACGAGAGACAAACAAAGGAATTGCTCATTGGAACGGGCAGCTGCAGGTTGCTCTTATTTATCCTTTTTTTCTTGGTTTCTGTTTCAACAACCTTGGTAGAAAAATTCTTTCAGGGGTAGAATTGGTAGAACCAATTGTCAGCAACCTTGGTAGAAAAATTCTTTCAGGGGTAAACATGGATTCTCTTATCAAACATGGATCCCCTTATCAAACTTCTCTCTGGCTCACAGAAGTCACTGTAAAACCTCTTCCACACATGCCATTAAGAAAAATGCAGCATTTTCCCTGAATTTTTTTTTTTTTTAAGGATAGATTATCTGGAGTCGAAATCCCTTCTCATCCCCATTTTTTACTGGCACTGTGGAAACCATGGCTGTGAAGGCATTCGTCTTCCTGCAGCCTCTTTTTGAGGATTGGCTCTGGAATGTCCCAAGGGGCTGATCTGAGCGCTTGTGGAATCAATGGAACAATTCCTGGAATTTCCAGGGAAAGTGGGAATGTGCTAAAAGGATGATGGGGCTGATCTGAGTGCTCTGGGAATCAATGGAACAATTCCTGGGGTTTCCAGGAAAAATGGGAATGTGCTAAAAGGATGATGGGGCTGATCTGAGTGCTCTGGGAATCAATGGAACAATTCCTGGAGTTTCCAGGGAAAGTGGGAATGTGCTAAAAGGATGATGGGGCTGATCTGAGCACTCTTGGAATCAATGGAACAATTCCTGGAGTTTCCAGGGAAAGTGGGAATGTGCTAAAAGGATGATGGGGCTGATCTGAGTGCTCTGGGAATCAATGGAACAATTCCTGGAGTTTCCAGGGAAAGTGGGAATGTGCTAAAAGGGTGTTGGGGCTGATCCAAGCGCTCTCAGAACCAATGGAACAATTCCTGGGGTTTCCAGGAAAAATGGGAATGTGCTAAAAGGATGATGGGGCTGATCTGAGCGCTCTGGGAATCAATGGAACAATTCCTGGAGTTTCCAGGGAAAGTGGGAATGTGCTAAAAGGATGATGGGGCTGATCTGAGTGCTCTGGGAATCAATGGAACAATTCCTGGAGTTTCCAGGGAAAGTGGGAATGTGCTAAAAGGATGATGGGGCTGATCTGAGTGTTCTGGGAATCAATGGAACAATTCCTGGGGTTTCCAGGAAAAATGGGAATGTGCTCAAAGGATGATGGGGCTCATCTGAGCACTTGTGGAATCAATGGAACAATTCCTGGAGTTTCCACGGAAAGTGGGAATGTGCTAAAAGGGTGTTGGGGCTGATCCAAGCGCTCTCAGAACCAATGGAACAATTCCTGGGGTTTCCAGGAAAAATGGGAATGTGCTAAAAGGATGATGGGGCTGATCCCAGTGCTCTGGGAACCAATGGAACAATTCCTGGCATTTCCAGGGAAAGTAAAAGGATGTTGGGACACGTTTGAGCCACAGAGATTTCTTGCAAGGTAAAGTTGAGCACGGTGTCACTGTTGGCAGAAATCAAAATGTTTTAATTCAGAAATTGAATGCAAAGATGGAGGAACAGTAAAAAGAGACATTAATAAAACTTTTCCGGTGTTCAGGCTTCACTTGCTGTTTCCATGGCAGGTTTCTGATATCCGCTTCCACACATAAGTCTTGTCCATATCACATCTTTTGTGATAAGGGCTATCTTGCCCGCTGAAAAACCAGCTGATAATGCCTTTCCCAGTCTGCTTTATGGAGCATGGAATTTAGTCCTATGAATTTCTCAGCCAGGTTTTCTATTTTAAATAGCTATAGGTTGACTTGTTTCTAGCGCTGTTAACAGCTGCTGCATCTCTGAAATCTTATTTTTGTCATTTATTCTTCCAGGCCTGGCTCCTGCCAGGATCACACTGGGACAACAGCTCCCATGTGCAGCTAAAAAATACCCAGTCAATAAATCAGTCATCTTTGCTCATGTGCAAATCTACTTTTTTAACTTCTCCCAAAACTCTTAAAATCTGGTTTTGCTACAATATTTACATGTAAAATAGCAGCCAGGGTGCTGATGCACTCTGAGCACTCCATCATCCTTCTGGCCTTTATTTTCTTGCTTTCTGTACTCCTATCACGCATTTTGTCTTCAATTTTGCAGGCAAATTCCTGGCTGGGGAACTTCCCTAGGAAGAGATGTAATTCCTCATGTCCCTCCTCCATGAACAAAGCTGCAGGCACTGTATTTATACAGATTATAGCTGATTTTATATGTCCTTATATAATGCATTCCAACAGATTTAAGCTGGGGGAGCGTTTCGTAACTTCTGTATGGGAGCTTCATCATCAAATCCTATTTGTTTTTCAGATTTTGGTTCTAATTCTCATGAATCCCTTTACAAATGTCCTTTTCTTCACAGAATAATGTCAAACAACTTTTCTGATCGCTGGGTATTGTTTCTGCTGGAACATGATGGATTCCTCTGAGGTAGGATTTGTCGAGTTTTTACATCTCCTTTTGTGGTCACAACTGGGAGCATTACAAGTGTTTGGATTTTTGGATACTTTGTCCTGAAATCTTTCTTTCCTTATTAACAAACTCAGGGAGATTTTGTTAAGTAGGGATAGAAGATAACTAAGTTTGAACTCTTGAGTGCACGGAAATCTTGGATATCTCAGGCTGCTCTTGCCACAAATAGTTTTGTCAGTTATTTTAAGAGAAAAAATGGTTTTTAAAGCAAAGCCACGATGGTCAAGATTTAAGACATCCCAATGCAACAACAAAAAGTTATTCTGACAGAATATTAGATTGAGATAATTAATAAATCCTTGGACAACTGTTGGGATAATCAGTTTGCAGCCACTCTGCTGCTCTAACTGCCCAGGGAGGGAGGGATCTGCTCTGTAAATAAGATTTTACCATTCCTCCATCTCCATTTCCAGTCCATAAAATCGAGGCTTCCCATGGAGGAATGGCCCCGTTATCACCAGCTTCATTTTGCATAATTGGGTTTTGTGGAGCTGCAGTCAGAGCTGCCATGAAATCCCAGCCAGGCTGAGGGAGCACAGGAGTGAGAGGGGAGAGCAGGAGTGAATCCTGGAGCACTGACAGCGCCAACAGCCCCTCTGTGCAGCTGGCCAGCACTAAGGCAGTGGGAAATGTTGTTCTGCAGAGATGATCCAGATGTCCTGTGACTGGAACTGCTCCCACTGCCTGGTTTTGTGGGTGGATTTTCATCCTACAGCCACTAAAAGTGGTGAAGTTCTCCATGTGGGATGTGGGAATTAGACCCGTGGTAGAGCAATATCCATAACCACTGAGCTAAACCAACTGCTTGGATAGCCAGGATTGGATTTGGATTCAAAGGATGAACTGTTTTTTGGCCTGCAGTTTTTTACTAGTTTAGGACCATGTATAAACCCAGTATATATGTGTATATTAAACCAGTATAATCCAAATCCAAATAAACTGGTTTTAACAGTGTAACACCAGTTTAACACTGTTTAAAACCAGTTAAACAGTGTTAAACTGGTTTTTATTCCCTCTGTTGCCTGTTATGGCCATGTCCTGTAATTATGGGACTAATGTCAACAATTATATCATCCTTCTTCCCCAGAGCGTGCTGTGTTTATTACAAACCTTTGGTTTCTCTGGTACTTTGAATATTTTTAACTTTTTTTTTCAAATGCCCAAACAGTTTTCAGATCATTCTATCTTCTCACTCTGCAACTGCAATGATATTTCAGGGAGCAGTAATAACCTACATTTTACAGTTTATCCTTTTCCTCTCAGAAAACACGATTAAAACTCTGTTCTCTCAGTTCTGAAGACTTAATTTATTTGTCTTTCACAGGCAGATTATTTAAAGTCTTCTAATATTCAAATGTAAATAATCAAACCTAAGGCCTGTTTGCTGTAGATCTTAAAACAAAATCTCTGTTCTTTAAATCTTTGTTTCCAAGAGAGAAAAGAACCTTATGCCAAAAAAAAAATACCCAAGGAAAAAAAGAAAAATCGTTTGCAGTTCATCTTTTGGATAAGACTATTACAAAGCTATTGGAAGCAAAAAGCCAACCTACAAAAAATGCACATTGTATTGCCTCAGATACAGAAGAATGAATTACAGGATTTGAGTCTTATTTATTTTCCAGA
Source organism: Zonotrichia leucophrys gambelii (assembly GCF_028769735.1). Taxonomy (NCBI): domain Eukaryota; kingdom Metazoa; phylum Chordata; class Aves; order Passeriformes; family Passerellidae; genus Zonotrichia; species Zonotrichia leucophrys. Next base: position 23,324,036 of record NC_088179.1, on the reverse strand, counting down.
ACTGCTTAAGAACATTCCATCCCGTGTTAAAAAGTAGTCACTCGCTGCTTTGTTCAGGGGTTTGTTGTTGAGGCACTTGGGGGTTGTGGCTGGGTGGGTTTTTTATCTAAACTTCAGCAAAGCAGAAGAGGAAAGTGGGGCACTGCTGCAGAGAGAGGGCCTTGGAGAGGGGAAAATAACCCTCAGACAGCAGGGATGGGACAGGGATGGGGCTGGGACAGGGATGGGACAGGGATGGGGCTGGGGCAGGGATGGGACAGGGATGGGGCTGGGACAGGGCTGGGACAGGGATGGGGCAGGGACAGGGATGGGGCTGGGACGGGGATGGGACAGGGATGGGACAGGGATGGGGCTGGGACAGGGATGGGACAGGGATGGGACAGGGATGGGACAGGGATGGGGCTGGGACAGGGATGGGACAGGGATGGGACAGGGATGGGACAGGGATGGGGCTGGGACAGGGATGGGGCAGGGATGGGGCTGGGACAGGGATGGGGCTGGATGGGACAGGGATGGGACAGGGACAGGGATGGGACTGGGACAGGGATGGGGCTGGGACAGGGATGGGACTGGGACAGGGATGGGACAGGGATGGGACAGGGATGGGGCAGGGACAGGGATGGGGCAGGATGGGACAGGGATGGGGCTGGGATGGGGCTGGGACAGGGATGGGACCATACAGGGATGGAGCTGTGTTGGAGAAGGAGCCATGTCAGGCTCCAATTTTTGGGATTGGGATGTTTGAACTTCCACATGGATCTATGGATCTATGGATCTATGGGCACCATAATGTTTTGGAGAAGCCATTGAAGAACATTGCTGAATGTTCCTTTTCCATCTTGTTATTCCTTCCTTTTTTAAGTGTCTGTTATCTTCAGAGTGGAGAAATCTTTGGAGAGGATCAGCACACGAGGAGTTTGTTATCTCTCTTTAACCCTGAGAAAACACCTCCATTCTGAACAAAGCCACCTTGCCTTTGATGTTTGTGGAATTCTGGGGGAGGCACGGGGCAGAGCTGCTCCCTTTGGAAGTGTGAATCCTTCAAACAAAACCTTGGGACATTGTTTTACATGCTGAAAACAAAGCAGAGCCCTGATAGGGCACATTGCTTTGTGGAGTTAATTTGGGGAGTTCTCAGATCCTCGATGGGCGAACAGAAATCCTTTCTTGGAATATCCACTTTTACACCCCTACAGTGGAGGGTTCTTGTCACAAAATTCCACATCTCAGATGTTTGATAAAAGCAGGGATGCTGGAGTGCCCACAGATGAGGCAGCTCCAAAATGCTTTTTATTCTGGAGTCCATAATTGTAAGAAGAAGTCTGAGGTTTTTTCAAATATTTTATCTTTGAATCATGATTAAATTATAGTCTTATCGTAGACTAAACATGAGGATGTTGGTGAAATAACCTATGGATAATGCAAGGATACTCATCCAGGAGCCTTGCATAGATCTGGCTGTGCCATCTCTGGAATTTAATTGGAAATCTTAACTTTACCTAGAATTCTTTACAGCAATGTTAATGGTTACTATAAACACAAACTGATTTCACTGACAGTAAGTTGGTTTCTCTATTTATTTCCTTTTATCTAATGCAAAGTATTTTTTTAAATCACCTTAGAAATTCCTTGTGTGAAGTAGCTCCTGGCAAAGATAAAACAAAGGTGCAGTTCTGTTACATTTAACAAGCAGATAAATGCTTTATGAGTGTGAAGAAATGATTAATGAACTTCTTATATTTTATTTTAAATGTGTCTAATCATGGGGAAAAAGAACAGATTGACATTTTTACTTTATATTAAGTCAAAACTTATATTAAGTTTTAAAGATTCATTTTCACATGGAACTGGATTTAAAATGATGTTTTTCATTCCTTGAGTTTAATTGTTGCTGTGTGAATATTTGAATTTAATCTCTGCTGGAGAGGTGAAGGTCCAGGACAGCGGAGATACAGCTGAGGTGTCCTATACTATATAAATAGTATATAAATAAATAATAAATTTTGTATATAAATATAAATCCTATATACTATACTAAGAGGGAAAAGCCAGCACAGAAGCTTTAACTCCTTTCACAAGTTCAGACACATTTACAAAACACCATTTTCAGCATCTTCCTGCTGCATCCAAATCTGTCAGCTCAACCTCTTCTCAGTTTGTGTGGAATCACATCGCTCCTGCTCCGAGGTGAAGCCTCATTAGCCTTCACAAAACAATATCAACAGGAAATGTCTGGCATGATGGGAATGGAGAGGTGCAAAACTGCTGCTGGAAACACAGATACCTGACAAGCCATTAATGAGATCATTAAAAACAGGCAAAAATTCAATTTCATCTGAAAATGCGAGACTTGTAACGTGCTGAAAAATACATCAAAAAGCTGTTACATAGCTAAAAATGCTCAGGGAGTTTTGCATCCTAATGTGGGGCATTGACTGACACGCAAGTGAAGGAAAAATATCAATATTAAATCAAATGGAATGGCAGGCTGTAACTTCTGCCATCCATGGGAATTGTAATTGAATTTCTTGTGGGAATTGTAGAAGCATTTCAATGGAGGTGCACGAAAATCCCCTTAGGGAGACAGAGGTGCAGAGGCTGCAGGTTTGTTCGTGCCCAAAGCTACAGCAAGAGTGAAAATGCAGCCTTGGCAAAGGTATTCCTCAATGGATTTTGTGAGGAATTATATTTTTGGAAATATTGCTGAAAGTGTTCGAGGCCAGGTTGGACAGGACTTGGAGCAGCCTGGTCTGTGGAAGATCCCATGGCAGGGGTGGAACTGGGTGGGCTTTACGTTCCTTCAAAGCCAAACCATTCTGGGATTTATGAATTTGTGAAATTTTTAGGAAATTTATCAGGTTTTGTCCGGTTTTCGGCTGTTTGGAGGGCCTGGAAAGGCCCGGGGTGGCCTTGGGGCAGCCCGCGTATCAAAGGACGAGAAGAGGCTTCAGTTCTTCTTTCGGTTTTTATGTTTATTAATTGTTTATCTAAAAGATTTTCTTTCGGCCCGACAGAGCTCTGCTCAGCAGCCAGCCATGAGCACACTGTCCTGCCCTCCGGACAGTCACCTATCTTTATACCCATGGTTACGTGTACAATATTTATCATTTTTCCCCAATCCTTTTTATTTTTATTGCCCGGTGCACTTTCAGTAATGACCAATCCCAAAGTGCCACCATCACCACAGAAGATGGAGGAGAAGAAGAAGAAGAAGAAGGACAGGACACGCCCCAATTCCTCCATCTTACTTCTCTAAACCCCCCTGTACAGAAATCCTAAACCCTGTGTCTCACCCTCTAATTAACCAATCCCTTCACCATTCACCCCGGTGAAACCCTCCTATCCTCATACAGGTGTCGTCTCCTGTGTAGGATCAAAGTCCAGCCACCAGACACTTCTGGAACATTCCAGGACTCCCGAGCCCCCCAAGGGTGGTCTCGGTGGCACCTCAGTCCTGAGGTGCTGAGATCCCACAAGGTTTGAATAATCTGGAGCGTGACAAAGGGGTGTCTAATGCAAAAGCTTTAGATTAATGAATTTCTCTTACTGAATAATAGAAAAATCTGGGTTTGAAGGGACCTTAAATCTCCCCTCGTTCCAGCCCTGTGCCGTGGGTGGTTGGTGGTGCTCAGTGTGGAATCCCAGCTGGGTGGAAGGTGGGAAGGAGCTCCTGTGCAGCTCATTCCCATCCCAAGGGACAGCGCTCAGGCTCCGGATCCATCAGCCCCGTTCGATGCCTGCCTTGTCCCTAATCTCCTGGCGGACTCCTGCAGCTAATCTTCCCATTGATTTTGGCTTAGGAACACCTGGAGCTCTTCAAGCCCTAATAAAATCTGAGGAGCTCAGTTTTCAAGCCATTTAACTCATTTGGAGGCAGAGTTTATTTATTTTCTGAGGAGCAATCGAAGGCTCTGCTCGTTCCTGAGTAAAGGTGTCGGACAGATGAGTGAAAATGGAGCCAAAATCCATCCAACCACACCGAGCTCCAGCCCTGCCACTGGAATCTTTTGGGCTACCATGCACCTGTCTGGGTTTTTTTCCTCCTTTTCCTTCTCTTCTGGTTTATTTTCCCAGTTTAACTTCGGAGAAAATCTGTTTCTCTTCCTAACCTTGTGTTTCAGGACACTGCCATAATCAATACTGCACCACAAATCCCAATAGATCCAGGCTGGAAGGAATGCCAAACTTTCTGATTGCCTCTCACATTGTTTTTCTGTTATTTTCTCCACCCTGCTCCAGATGCAGATGTTTTGTCCTGGCAGATTTGCTGGGGAGAAGCCAAGGCGAGACAAAGCAATAGGTGCAGGTTTTGGGGGATTGGGTGTGCAGATGGGGTCACCCTCCTGTATCCCAGGTGCCCTGGAATCCTGCTCACTTCTTCAGGAAAGGCAGAAATTGCCCAACAACCAAGGCAGCTCAACAGGGAAAAATCCAGGAACTTTTGTCTGGGTAGAAATGTTACTGTGATGGGGAGAAGGCTGAGGTATGGAAATGGAAAAAAAAAAGGGGAGAGTTCACATTTCCAGATATTTATTTACCTTTATTTATGTTATTTACCTTTAACTAATGACAATATTTTAGTAAAAATAATGTTTTATTTAATTGTGAGTCCCTTGCAGAAAGTCTCTCGTATTTCATTGCATAACTGATAAGCCCAAATCTCTGTCAGATAATGTCTCACTTTTCTATTTATTTAAATGATGAAAGATGGATTTTTTATGACTAAGATGATTTAATGACTTTTTCTTTCACGTTTTCTTAACCAGGATGACATTTAGACAAGGGAAAGGAAAAAAAAAAAAGTCAGACCAGCCATCAATAAATGGTTTTATTGGTTAAATTTTAATGTTATTTTTAAGCAAATAATGAATTACTTTGACTAATAACTGCAGAGCCAGACATGATTCATTCCATAATTAGCTTGACAATCACCATCAATCCTGTCTTTTTCTTCAGCTGATTATAAAATCGTGTCTCCTTTCCCACACAGCATCTTCCCAAGCTGCAGCCCATGAAACAGGAGGCTCCTGAGGGATCTCCAAGCAAACCTTGGGCAATTGCAGCTCTCCAGCCACTGGGGGTGAGCACCCAGCCCTGAGACTGAGCCTGGAGCCACAACGTGGGGAAAATTGAGAACATTGGCAGCCTGTGGGAGCTTTCAGCCTGGGTCAGGGCTGGGTTTGGTAGGAGAGTTAAACCTGGAAGCTTCGGATGGAAATCAATCTCTCCCAGGGAGCCAAGCCCAGCCAAAGCACCTGCAGTGGTTGAGCAGCTCTGGGGGACTGAGGTGGCACCACACAGCCTTTAATCACAGGTCTGAGAGAAGAAATCACCTTGGATGAGAAGCTTTGACATGGGAGATTCCTCACATGAAGAATCCCAATGAAGAAGCTTTCCCACCTTTCAGAAAAACATCTCAGTATTGGCAAGATAAGAGGAGATGGCCCCAAGCTGTGCCAGGGGAGGCTCAGGATGGAGATCAGGAAGGATTTATTCATGGAAAGGCTGGTCAGGCACTGGAAGGGGGGTTCAAGTCTCCATCCCTGAGGTGTCCAAGGAATGCCTGGATGTGGCACTCAGTGCTCTGGGATCAGTCACAGGTTGGACTCCATGATCCTGGAGGACTTTTCCAGCCTAAATAATTCCATAATTCCATACCCAGCAATAATGTCAAAGGTGTGAGAAGATGTGGGGATTTGTGCATTTGGGAAAATCATTGCAACTCTTTCATTAATTTACTTTTATTTTATGAAAATGCATCCACATCCACTGCAACTCCTGCAGATAAAATGCATTATCTCCCTTTCCTCATACTCCCAGGGAGAAATCCTTGGAACCTTCCTGGGTTTCCCAGGGTAGCTTGCAAAGCGTTCATCCCACAGATGTGTCAGAGAATAAACATCTATTTTCCAATGTAAAAAAAAAGACTACAACCATACTGGAGTGTGTTAATAGCATTTAACACCTGAGTTTGGCAGCGGTGCTGCTGTTGGGGAGCCAACTCTCAGCGCTCCCTCTGCAAGAAGAAACTCCTCTGGTAACAAGTGGCTCGCAATCCTCACGGTGTTTTTATTCTGCACTTCGCACTTGTGCTTGCTGACAGATTTAGGGCGCTTTGTGGAAGCAATAATTGGCCTGGAAACACAGCTGGCAGGCTTCCCCAGCAAGGAGCAGGGATTGCACTGCCTGAGGCCTTTGCTGAGCTGCTGAAACCCATGGAAAGAGGCTCCAGGACTGTGGTGGTGTTCGCAGGGGTCCCAGGACGAGGTGAGAGATGAGAGTGTTGACTCCATGTTTCAAAAGGCTGATTTATTATTTTATGATATGTATTACATTAAAAGAAAATGATATATTAAAACTATACTAAAAGAAAAGAACAAAGGAGTTTATCAGAAGGCTAGCAAGGAATAGAATGGAATGATAATAAAATCTTGTGACTGACTAAGAGTCTGAGACAGCTGGCTGTGATTGGCCATTAATTAGAAACAACGACATCAGACCAATCCCAGATGCACCTGTTGCATCCCACAGCAGCAGATAATCAATGTTTATATTTTGTTCCTGAGGCCTCTCAGCTTCTCAGGAGGAAAGATCCTAAGGAAAGGGTTTTTCATAAAAGATGTCTGTGACCCAGGACTGCCGTGTCCTTCCAGGAGTGCTGGGAGCTGTGGCCCTCTCCACCTTCCCAGGAGCTCTGTGGGACCTGGTGCAGGAGATTTACAGGGTCTGGAATGCCAGGGCACAGGGATGGCTTCATGCTCACAGAGACAAGGTTCACATTGGATACTGGGAGGGAATTCTTCCCTGTGAGGGTGGTGGGAGCCTGGCACAGGGTACCCAGAGGAGCTGTGGCTGCCCCGTCCCAGGCTGGATGAGGTTTGGAACATCTCAGTCTATGGAAGGTGATTCCATGGTGACCCAAGAAATCTGGGATGTCCTTTGGGGCAGAGTCCAGAGGAGCTGAGCTGATCCATCTCCATGGAGGGATGCCCAGCATGGCATCCATCCTGCAGCACTTCCCATTCCTTGCTGGGAAAGAAGCTGTCAGGACAGGTTTGTCCAGTGGGAAAGACATTCCGCTCCATTTTGGGGTTGCTTTATTTGGATTTTGGGGGGTTGTTGTTGTCATCGTGTTGCTATTTTTAATAATTTTTTTTTTAATTTCAAACTGTCTCTTTTCTCTCAAAACCATAAAATCTCTTTTCATGAATTCACAGAAGCATGCTTCAGGAATTGAATGCAACGGGGTCATATTCTGGCTGTTAATATTAATGCTTAAGCCTGGATTTGGAGATGCCTCCTAAAATAAAACCAGAAAACTGCACTTTTGGAAGAGTTGTTAATAATACAGGAGGAGTAAAATCTGTCCCACTTTATTTATATCGAAAGTTCCTATCTGAAGAAATATTTCTGAGGAAATTCAAAGATCCTGGAAGAAACCATAAACAGGTAATATTTAGATTTATTGTTGGTTGTATGCAGTTGATACCTAAGAAACTAAAAAGCTTTCTCTTTATCTTATTGCTAAAAAGCAATCATCAGATCTTTTGGAAGTGAAGAGAGATTGGATAGAAGTCAGTGGGAGGATAAAAATAGAATTATTATGTAAAATTGTTTTGGAAGGAAAATGAAGTGCTTTTCCATCCCAGACATCCCAGTTTGTTCCGTTCACTGTGGTTCTTTCCTCTGCAAAAAAAAAAAGAAAACAAAAATCTGATTATATTCCTTATGCCTGTTTTCACTCACGGAAGGTAATTTAAGGAAATTAATTTCCCTCATTAGGTTGTATAACTCAATACTAATTTACTGAAATGATCTTAGAAAGGAGAGGTAGGCTCATCTTTAGATATTAAAGTGTTTCAGTAAGAATCCCTGGAACTTTATTATTTCTGTCAGCTTGGGGAATTTGGTTAAGGTCTGGTTTGAAGGATGGGCTATGAAATCCCCAATAAACATCTCTGCCCTGAACACTCAGATGCTTTAAGGCTGCTCTAATATTCCTCTCACAGATGTGCTACTGAATGAATCAAAACTGAGCTTATACCCTTAAGTTAGGCCCTGTCTCAAACCCAGACCAAAAGTCTCTATTCAGGGAAATGATTTATGAAATATAATTTGTCCTGAAGTGCTTCTGAAACCTCTATCCCTGTAACTAAAGCATAATTAAATAATGAAACCCCAGAATCAATCCAGATGGTCTTTTTGGTAATTTGATATTTTTCAGAAGGAAATAAACAAGAGAAATTACACTTGGACCCTTTGGGAGTGGATCTTGCTTAGTAAAGTCTGCATATTAAATTATAATATAATTACTTGTGTGTGGAAAATATAGATATTCCAATAGCTGGTTCAGACAGCAAAACTATACTAAATTAAAACATAAATAGGAATTTCTATTTTATTCAAGCCAACAATACCAAATCCATTCCCTCCTTAAATGTCAATTAAAAAAAAGTTTTTCCATGACAACATAACAAAAAATAAAAACCCATAAACCCAGATATTATCACCCGTATAAGGCAGGGGAATGACAGGTTAAAACTCGAGGTCTAAAAGTCAGAACCAAAGTGGAGAAGTTGATTAATGATCTTAAAATTCAGGAAATAATGACAAAGCTTCAAGAAAAGCAGGTTTTGCTGAATATGATTTTCAGGGGAAGAAGCGAAGCCACAAGTGGAGAGCAGAACATTAAATAAATATAAGTGAGGAGAGCTGGGAATAGAAAAAAGTGCAAGACAAGTTGGTGTGTTCCATAAAACATGAACAAATGCTTAGCAACATTTTACAGTTAAAAAGAGGGATTTTGTTGAGCATGTACAGGTCAGGGATGTCTGTCCCTGTGCATTTGGAAATCTGCAGAACAGATGGGCAGGAAATTTATGTATTTGTTACATCTATGCACAAATACATTTGTATAAGGACAAAAAACCTCCTAAATTCAACTTATTAGAGAAAAAAGAGAAATAAACACTGAGTTTTTTGGTTTTATAGCCTTTAGTTGGACCATGGTTTTAACCAAAGGGTTTTTTTAGTGATATTTTGAGGGATTCTGTTGCTGCTTCATCGTTAACCTTCAAAACTCAAATCAAAATATTGTTTTTCATATTTGCTGCTCTAAGTAACACATCCAGCTTCCTTCTAATCTCTCGCCTTGCTTTTGGCTGCTTCATAAATACATAAAAGCTTGCCTTGAACATTTTAGCAGTTGTTAAAGCAGCCAGAGAGATAAAAGAAAGTTAAAGGACATGCAAAGATTGAATTACGGCGTTTCCCAGCATTTGGATGACAAAGTTTGACCATTATGAGGAATAAATCAATTTGCAGGCACTGTGGCCAGCGAGCTGAGGCTGGAGCTGAAACTGCTCCTCTGGGAAATGTGCTCAGAGATAAAAGGAGTCATATTTCTTATTTTGTGTGGAGAAACATGGAAGGGAATTTTAGAGACCAAGAGATATGCAAAAAATTTACCAGGAAAATGAGAAGGGAGAAGAGAATGTGAATTCTAATTCTAAAATTTCCCAGTTACCATTCTAAAGATTTTTCCCATTATTTAGAATTAAAAGTGAAATATGTACATCAATTACAAAAATTTGGTTATTTAGAAATTAGGACAAGGTCTCATATTTATTATTCTGCTGTATTTTAATTTTAAAGGAATTCTGGGTTCCTAATGAAGAGTCTCATGATTAATGACTGGAATTGATGATCTTAGAGTTAATGAGAAGCTGAAGGTGCCACTGGAACCAATGAGGACATGAACTCTTGGGGAACTTCTCCTGTTTGCTGTCCAAGGTCCCAAAGTGTCCCTGGAAGGAGTGTCCTGGAGAAGGTCTGGAAATCTGGTGAGTGCTTCATAACACGAGTGGAAATTTTCCTCTTTTTCATCCTCTCATGTTTTCTCCTCCTCTTTTTATTCCCCAAGAATCCCTAAACTATTGCAGATATTTCTGAACTTCCTCAGGGTAGTTTCCTGCCCTTATCGAGATTTTGTCACAGAAATGAAGAGTTTAATCCGCCATAATCACATCTCAAATGGCAACCACTCCATCTCCTCAGCCTTTGGATCGTTCTGTGGTGGGGTGGGCTGGAGATTCTCCCCTGCTGCAGCCTCAGCAGCCTGGCAGGAGGGGAATGGTGATGGAGATCCAGCGTTTCAAAGTTCAGGGTGCTTAGTCAGGCTGGGGGCTCTCCTGCCCCCTTGCTAAATCAGCCATGAAGATTTATTTTCTGTTGCTTTATCATCATGAATCAAACCTGGAAAAGACCAAATTCAGGAACGGCGCAAATCAATTTGTGTGGTTTGGGCTGTAAGGAGAGAGACAAAAAGCAAGGGGGGGCTTTTTTATCCTGCTTTCCATTTCAGCTGAGTGTGTGCTGCTAATTGAAACCCATCTCTGGGCTCCAGCTGGAGCTGTTCCAGACAGGAGCAGGGGGAGCCAAGGTAATGTCTGCTCGGATTTGTAAAGCTTTAACCTGCCTCAGACAGCAGATGAGTCCTTTCATTGCACACGATCCATGGGAGCACTTACAAATGAGTTTCCACATGTTAGAACGCTCTTCCAGCCTGCTGGAAGAGCCTGGATAAAGTCAGAAAGGCAGGCAGGCTGGCTCTGGGAAAAGGAGCCACCAATCTCCTCCCAACAGCAGCTCAGATTTGCTTCTCTCCTTGGGGTAGGTCCTTGTAATCCTCTGAGAATAACATTTGGTGATTCCACAGGCTGTTCCCCTCTGATTTCACAGAATCCCAGAATGGTTTGGGTTGGGAGAGACCTTAAAGTTCATCCCACCCTGTCGGGTTTTCGGCTGTTTGAAGGGCCTGGAAAGGCCCGGAGTGGCCTTGGGACAGCCCGCGTATCAAAGGACGAGAAGAGGCTTCAGTTCTTCTTTCGGTTTTTATGTTTATTAATTGTTTATCTAAAAGATTTTCTTTCGGCCCGACAGAGCTCTGCTCAGCAGCCAGCCATGAGCACACTGTGCTGGCATCCGTACAGCCACCTATCTTTATACCCATGGTTACGTGTACAATATTTATCATTTTTCCCCAATACCATTTATTCTTATTGCCCGGTGCACTTTCAGTAATGACCAATCCAAAAGTGCCACCATCACCACAGAAGATGGAGGAGAAGAAGAAGAAGAAGAAGGACAGGACACGCCCCAATTCCTCCATCTTACTTCTCTAAACCCCCCTGTACAGAAATCCTAAACCCTGTGTCTCACCCTCTAATTAACCAATCCCTTCACCATTCACCCCGGTGAAACCCTCCTATCCTCATACAGGTGTCGTCTCCCGTGTAGGATCAAAGTCCAGCCACCAGACACTTCTGGCAACATTCCAGGACTCCCGAGCCCCCCAAGGGTGGTCTCGGTGGCTCGGCACCTCAGGACTGAGATCCTGAGATCCGACACCACCCCACTCCTTCCATGGCAGGGACACCTTCCACCATCCCAGGCTGCTCCAAGCCCTGTCCAACCTGGCCTTGGACACTGCCAGGGACCCAGGGGCAGCCACAGCTGCTCTGGGAAACCTGAAATACCAGCACAAGAATTATTTGAACCCTGATGCAGAGAGAGTTTTCAGGGTAAATCGTGGTGCTCAGAGTGAAGGGTTAAAGACCAATGTCCTCCGCATCTCATTCTAAACACCAACAGCACAAAACATCAAAGTTACACCCCAAAAAAACTGTCTGGCTGCTGTTTCTAAAAACCCACTGAAACATTCTGACTTCAGTTCTACAAATATTTCTCTCCTGATGTGTACATGGAGTTCATTAGTGACTGTCTGGGAGTAAAACCTTGAATATTTATCCGTAGCCTAAAGCCCAGTAGTCACATTCAGTGAAATCATCTCGTAACTGTGCACTGGTTGTGGTTGCCCACATAATTGGGAGGGATGGTGAAATACTTAAGTGCTTCTAGTGAGCTTTGTGTCAAAGTTATTTCAGCAGGAATTTGTCTTTGGTGTTGTTACAGACCCGGCTGGAGCCCCTTTTTAGAGCACAGCTCTCATTTCAGCAGAGGTGAAGAAATCTCTCTGATCATCCCCCTCTGAGAGGAGATTTCCTGGGTTAATTGGACAAACAATGACATTTTGAAAAATTGGAGGGTTTGGCCATTCCAAAAATATTCTGAGGATATTTTGCTTCCACAGCTTGACCTAAAAAGTGTTTAACTTGCTGTGCTGCAATGCCATTTCTTTGGGATTTTTTAGTGCATTTGGAGTGTTCTGGATGTCTGATTCCAACATGGCCTGTCAGTGCTCCAGGAGAGGGGCATTCATTTTGCTCCCCAAACCTATTCCAGTTTAATTAAAGAAAACCAGCTTATACTTCCAGCATGAAAACCATCGATACTCAAAATCAGGGAAATTCCTATTCATGCTCCACTCAAAACTTTGAGCCCTAATGGGGGCTGCAGTGGCACAAAATGAAAATGATCCCATTTATTCCAGATAATTTCAGAAATAATGCAGTCAGCATATTTAAATATATTTAAAAGAAGGTGATTTCAAAAGCAGAACTCCCTCTGAGCAAACTATTGTTTGGTGCAAGATGATCCTGCTTGGGTGGAGCCTTGTGGGTGTCTTAGAAATGTTACCGTCCCAAGATGTTTACAATTTCTTTATCAGGTGGTTCTCATGTCTGGAAGAGGCGTGTGACACTTATTTTTAGGTTCTGTCCTTTTCTTTCTCTCCTTGCAGCTCCCCCAATATCGGTGTTTCCTTAGAAACCCTGGCTGTCAGCTGGCATCACAAAAATCTGAGATGACACCGAGCTGGCTTTTGGGGGAGGTGATTCTTGTGCAAACAACGTGTTTGCTATTGCTGGCAAAACTCTTGGCTTTAATCCTCATCCCGAAAACAATAATTTCATCAAGATTTAGGAGAGGGAGGGGCCCTTCTGTGCTTTCCTGGTTGAGAGTGAGGATTACTCTGAGGAAAAGCTCATTGCTATGCAGAGGTGGAACCTTTTTAAGCCCTAGGTTGATGCTGGATGGATGTGTTGTCATGAGAGCTGCATGCTGGGCTTGCATAACTCTTTGGAGGTGTTTATGTACGAGCTCTCCCAAGGGTGATGTTTTATCAAACCTTATTACAAAAGTGCTCTTCTCCACGAGCCACCGAACGCTCCGGGAGCATTAAAATGCAGAGTTGTGTCTGGTCAAGGATAAGCAGAGGCTGTGTTTCATATTCATGGGAGAGATAACTCCCAGAAATTTCCAGAAGATTTTATAGGAGCTGCAGCTCTCCTGTGCTGTGGTCACATACAGGGATTAGAATCCCAGAATTGTTTGGGTTGGGAGGGAATTTAAAGCTCATCCAGTGCCACCCCTGCCATGGGCAGGGACACCTTCCACTGTCCCTGTGCTCCACCTGGCCTTGGACACTTTCAGGGGTCCAGAAAGCCCTGCCACATCCAGGGGTTTCTGCTGCATCTTTTAGTTCATCCTCTGACAAAAAAAATGCAGATCAGAAAGAATCATAGGGAAATACTTGAGGAAAGGTCACTCTGCTGAGCTGCTTTGAAACTCAGATAAAAGAACACTGATAATCCCATTACAGAGGAGCCACAGATGCTTGAATTCAATCCTGCAAACCAGGGGAGTCCACATGGAGCCTTCCCTGCCCTCAGGAAGTTTTTGAGCTGCAAGAGAAAAGGTATGGGATGGTGATGATGGGGCAGACTGTGTGGACATGGAGATGCTGAGGAAGGATATCCCATTCCAGGGTGACCCAAAACCTCACCTGAAGGAAATTGCAGCTTTATAGACTTGAGATTTTATTTACTTTTGGTTAATTTGAGCAGTGAAGCTCTGCCAGCCCTGGTGGGAGGGGGCGCTTGGTGCCTTCTCCTGCTAGAACCCCCTGAGGCCAAGGAGGAGACTTTGATTTTCTGTTTGCAGAGTTCAGTTCTCTCTCTTGAATCACAAACCTCAATTCTTTTATGAGCCACGGCTTCAGGGCCTGCAGCACAAAATCTCTGCCAGTGTTACTAGGTCAGATCTGCTGTCCTCTATTTATGTTTATTTTATAACTGAGCAGGAAGGGTCAGGTTTGGTCTGTGGCAAAGGTTATTTTTCTGTGAGCAGACTTTGATGGACTGAGATACAAAAGGTGATAAAGTTATCACTTTGAAAAAGTCTCTTGTTAGAATACAAATATTATGAATTCATTCCTCTTTTTTTGCCTTGAATTAAAACCCACCAAGTGCAGCTATCTTTGGTTCCCTTGTCTGACACGGCTTTGCCAGTCTGTAAATTTTCTTTCAAATTAGCAGCCCGAATTTTCTTATCAACCCTTAGCCAGTTGCAATTACTGTCACTCTTTTCAGCACAGTTAATAGGTTTGTGCCAACCAAACAGAAACTTTTGTCAGGAATTGTGATTTTCTGAGTGCCCTGAAGTCGCTGATATTGTTTTAAACATAAGAGCTTTTTTAGACATGGGGGTGACAGGCAAAGCCAAACTTTGTTCTCTGACTTCACAAATTGCACTGGACAATTCAGCAAAAGCTGAGGGCGTGAAGGATTAGTTTTCCCCTCATTTTTGTGAGGGATTTTATATCTATATTTTTATTTTTTGAAGAATACAATTTAAAGTAGAATAAACAGAACATGCACAAAACAGCTTTTGAAAAATGTGTGGTACAAATGTAGGGTCTTTTGGGAATCAGTGTGATGCATCTAAAAGGCTGTTGAAAATGTTAATTAGTCCCATGTATCCAGTACAAAGGAGAACATTTTCATAATTTAGAAATATATAGAACTAAGAAGAAAATAGATTCAGATGCCAGGCAGCTGGACTTGCCTTGCTGTGTTTTCTCACTAATATTTTTGGGAAAGGATCTTTTATGGGAGAGAATCCTATAGAGGTGCAGGTATTTCTTCTGACAAGAAAGGTGGTTTCTGCTCTTTTCTGATGGAAGTATCACTAAGGATACTTCACATCTCTTCCTGGTATTTTCTGCCAGAGAATATTTGGACATTTATCAGTCTGGGGGCTTTTGATGTCCTGGGAAAGGGATCTCTAACACCCCTGGGGAGCTCAGCTGCTGTGCAACCCAGGAAAGTTTGGGGTGGGACCCTTGTCCATAGGGCTGAGCCAGGCCTTGCCCTTTGCATGGGAATTTCTGTAAAAAGTGAGGGTTTATGAGGGATTTTTTTTGGAAAAAGAGCAAGTTTGCCTGATCTAAGAGGAACATCCTTGATAAGCGACAGTGAGGCCAAAGAAGGGAGGCTGAAGATATGAGGCCTCCTCTGCCTCTTTGCTGCTTTTCTGTATTCAGCTGTGTGAGGAGGGAGTTCTCAGAAGATTTTTTTTTGCTGAACATATATTAATATACAACACTAGGGGGGAATTTTGTGTTTTTCTAAGCTTTTTGCTTAGTGAGCCCTCTCAAGCCCAGTGGCAGCACTCAGGGCAGAGTGGGGGACAGCCCTGAGACCATCTGCCATCGTGTCCCTCCCCTGGCAGTGACCACCAGCAAATGTCCAGGGCCAGAATTTACCAACTCGGAGAGAGAATTCCTCTGCATATCCTCTCCAATAATCTGCTGGTTAAGGATTTTCTGGAGGTGGCAGCCACATCACAGCCTCTAACAGGCCTCAGTGGGCCTTATTGCTGCAAAATCTGCCTCGTTATCCCCTTGCACAGTGGGATGGCATGGTTTGAATGAGCAGAAATCCCTTCCTTTTTCATGCTGGTTAGGCCACCTCCAAAGCATTCTAATGGGATTTATCCTCATTTGACAAAGCTGAGGCAATGTTGCAGCCAGACCTCTCAATCCTCACGACTGGGGTGTCCCTAAATTGGTGTTTGCTACCAGGGCTCAGCCTCCAAAGGATAAAGGACAAGAGTTGCTGTAAAGAAAGATGGTCCAAATTGCTAAAAATACATTGTTCTGGGGTTTGAAGTCACAATCATGCTTCCAACAGAGAAATTAATTTGGTTGTCCCTGACAGAGCCTTTGCTCCCTGTGGGTTTCTCCACAGAACTGTTTCTTCAGGGGACAATTAAAACCCACAGTGCTGGGAGTGAGGGAGAAGGGGATGGACACAGTGTAATAATAGCAGGGCCCCAAATGCTCCTTTCATTACTTCCTTCTCTTCACATCTCCTTCTTGGCCTGTCTCTTTGTTTGTTTTTGTTTTCCATCAGCAGGATCCAGTCTCTTTCTGAATATATTTTCCCAAGTAACTCGCTGGAAATAGCCCACATTTGATCCTACACAAAATGCTTTCATTGGGACCAAAATCCAGCTGAGTGAAGAACATTGGATCCAAAATATATATTTATAAAAACCAAATAAACTAAAAAGCAACCTCCCCCCCCAGCAAACCCAACCCTCAGGAATAAAAGTTCCTGCTGATACCCTGATACCCTTTTTTCCTTCCCTTCACTCTTGGTTATATCTAAATGCAAAGTAGCAATAAATTCAGGATCAGGCTCCCACTGTTCCTGTAGAACCACCAAACATATTTGGTCCAAAATTTTTTCAGGGTAGTTAGTTGATATTAAGGTTATTAAGAGTGAAACACAGGAGAAGTTTTTGTAAGTCTGGTTGGCCCCAGGAGAGGAGAGCCTACACCAGGAAGCTGCCCAGATTTGGAGGAGGATTTCCACCTCACTCTGCTGCTCCAACTCTTTAAAAACCCCATTCTGCTGGATTTTCAGTTCCTGATTTCAAGCCAGGCCTTGGGTGAACAATTCTTACAGAGAAAAAGAAATCTTTGCAACTTGAAGCAGAAGGTTATTAACCTGGTGTGTTCCTTTACACCTTTCTCACTTCAAACCTGTGTGATTGCCCTTCCTGAGCTTCCTGTGGTCCCAACCACTTTCTGTGCAAGCCTTCCTCTACCACCTCAGCCAAGTTAATTCCTGGGGTATTTCCCATCCAAACATCAGCACTGGATTATCCAGGGTTGTTCAGAATTCAGTGCCAGCAGTTCCCTTGGGGTGGCAGTCCCTAAAATGTTCTGGTGGCTGTAGGGGGTGTTAATTTATAATTTTTCTGCTGTTTGCATTTATAGGTAGAAATGCTTGGTTTTTTTATTTTTTCTCGTGTTTTCTTGGGTTTTTCATTGCCAAAATCCAGCATCAGTGGCTCCATCAAATGGAGCTGATTGAGGCTGGTGAAGTGTGCCAGGCTTGCATTTTAATGGGAATATTCAACCTACAGATGGGGCTCAGAGAGAGGTCAGCTAAGTTCAAGTGAGAATTTCAGTGCAGATTCATAGATTTTCAAGGCCAGATGGCAGCACTATGATTGTCTTGTGTGATCTCCTGCAGAACACAGGCCGTGGAATTGCACCCATTCATTCCCACCTCAAGCACAATGTTTTTTCTCTGCAGATGTTTGACTCCTCCTCTGTCAGGCCCAAATTTGAGCTGACCTCAATATATCAGTGATGTGATACTGATATCAGTGCTGTTAATAACCCAGGTTACTGGAACATTAAAGAGAAAAGCTTGCAAGGTCTCCCGTGGAATCTTGTTGGCTTGGCTGCAATTCATATTTTATTTTTTTTTTAATTATTTGCTGTGAGATCGATAGAGCTGTGTGGTTGTTTGCAGAAGTGTTTAGTAAGAACTCCAGAGGGAGGATCTGACAGCCTTGTTCTGTGATGGATTGGAATGTCAGATCAGCATATGGTGAAAGGAGGGGAAAGGCAAGAGGGACAGCCAAACCAGAGCTCTTGTTTGAAACACCCTGGAAATTGGGTTGGTGACTAAATAAAGCTTTCTCGCCACCAAAAGTACAGCAACAACAGCAAAAAATTTGATCTGAAAATAAATCTCTTTTTTCCTTGCAGAAAATCATCACATTTTCCTTGTTCACTTTGGATGATTGTCATTTTTCCCAGCAAGATTTCTCACTTTCCTGGCGAAACAATGAACCTGTGAAACTTTTTCCAAAAATCCAAACCCATTTCTGATGCTTCCCAGCCAAATGCTGTGTCAGCCAGCCAGGACAAACATTGCATGAGGTACTATGAGCCCAGTTCCCTGCTCTTTGTTCCCCCAAAAAGGCATTTTTCCTTGGAATTATCTGATTTGGTCTGACAGGAGCTTGGCATGTGAATAAAATATCCTGGGACATGAGTAATGATTGCAGAATCTGATCTGCACAGAACTAGATTGAAGTAGGAATAAATAAAAAAAAAAAGGGGGGGGGCAAATGTTGTTCATTTTACAATTTCATGTTCATTTTGCAGCATTGCCTGAAGTGAGTTGTCTTGGAGCTGGCTCAGGGCTGGGAATTCCAAATTTCAAGTGTTCCCACCTGAGATTGGGGTGTTCCAGCAGGAGGTGAAGTGGGCAATGACAGGATGGCAAATAAGGACAGGAGCTGGGCAGGGAGGATGAATATTGGCAGGAAAAGGGGCGATAGAGATCTTAAAAGGTGTTTTGGAGATCGGTCACCAACATTTCTCCTCACGTTTTCTCCCCCCAGGGAGAATGTTGGGCTGTGGTTACAGGTGTGGAAGGAGTGAGCAAAACCCAGCCCTGCAGCTTCAGCTTAAGAGGGATCCAGGCTGATCCTGTTGTGATCATGCGTCCTATCCCAGTGTCCTCTATCCAGAACCCTGGAATTGTTCAGCTTGGAAAAGCCCTCTGAGTCCAGCCTGTGACTGATGCCCACCTTGTCACCAGCCCTGAGTGCCACATCCAGGCCTTCCACAGACACCTCCAGGGCTGAGGACTCCAAACCTCCTCGGGAAGCCCAGTCCAATGTCCCACCACCTTTTTTGTTCCATGGAGAAATTCCTCCCGATGTGTGTATGAACACATAAATTGTGGGCTGCCTTTGTTTTCTCATAACTTTCAGGGAATAAAAGCAATTAATAAATAAGTGCACAGAGCTCCACAAACCAAATCCTCAGATGTGGAGGAATAATTTGGGACGGTGTGGGAAGGGACAGATTCTTGGCGGAGATCTTTAGACACAAACAACAAACCTTTCCTGAGGAACACCTCGGTGTTCCTCACTTTCTTCCAGGTCGAAACGACTTTAATTAGCAATTAACTGAATCATCTGCAGGGTCTGGAAGCAGTCTGTGTGCAGGAAGGACGTGCCACGGGAGGGAGGAAGAGGATCCTGGGTGTTATCAGTGCTTACAGCTCCCGACAGGATGGCTTTTAGGAATGAAGGTTTCGACGTGGCTTAGCACACGCACGCTGTAATTTGTCTGTCAGTTCTCTGAAAGTTCATTGGCATTGTCAGGTCGTGTTTAACTCAGTGGGGAAATATGGATTTCATCCCTGGCGATTTCACGGAGCACTTTGATAGCCTCAAGGTTTCCCATTAGAACCACGGCCTCCCATCTCCTCCCCACCTCCTCGGGAATTACTGAGCCTCTTCAGAGGACTTCAGCATGCACAGGACCCAAAATGAAGCAGGAATGATTCTTTCAAACTCTGGGTCCTGTTTGAAAGGATTAAATGTCTGATTGTGCAGGAACACCTGCAGGTCTGGAACCTCTCTGGGTATCTGTGTGGGTAGGGGTTCATAAAGCCAAAAAAAGGACATGGACAAAAATCAGAGTTTTCCTTGGTAGATGATGGCATGTGACAAATATAACAGAGAGCTCCACTTGCTGTGCTGGGGCATGTCCAGAGAAGTATCATAGGAATATTTTGGCACTTTTCTTCCCCTTTGCATTTTTAAAGGAGAGTAGGGAACTCTTTGCAGCATTGTACCTGCTGGGCTTGGTCCAATACCAACAGAAAATCTTCACATCCATTGAGGAGCCCAGGCCAGAGGTGCCTCTGCCTTTCCCCAGCTGTTGCAGGCTTCAGGTGAAGACACATAAACCTTCTGCATCTGGAGAGCTTTTAATTTTCCATGCTCAGCTATTTAGTTAAAGGTATTTCCAGACAACATTAACAAAAATAAAAGCTGACAGATTAAAAGGAGCTCTTCATTTTGGAGGTGTGCTCCGAGCTAAAATAATTCTTGGTGCTGATCCTCCAATGTTCAGACCTGAGCTGTGCAAAGCACTCTCTGTGTGGGTTGGGATGGGTAAATATTCCATGTAAAAAATAAGTGTTTATAGCAAAACACTCTTTATTATTTCTTTTCCACTCTTCTGCCATGCTGTGGCCTTTTAAATCTGGTTTCATGTGCACATATGTCATTTTTATAGTCTCACTTTACCTGGTGAGTGAGAAAAGGCAATTTTTATAAACAAAACTTAGTGCTAACAAAAAACCTGCATCTCTTTGTGGTACAAATGAGAATAATTACAGTAAAACACTGTTTTTAAGATGTTCTGCTGCTTTCAGCATGCCTGACCCCCAGCAGAATTGGATACACATTCTGTTCCTGGAAAAACAGACATAGAATAGGCATGGATTCTGTTGGGTGCAACTTGAAGACAACTTTTAACCATCAGAAAACAACTTTTAATTATCAGAAGCCAGCTATTCAGCCATCAGAATCCAAAGGACACCATGCTGATGTGGATTTTCAATCTGAAGCTGGCTTAGCAAGTTGGAGGGCGGACAGAACAGAGGGATATGTTCTGTTCCTGGAAAAATAGACAGAAGACATGGGTTCTGTTGGGTACAGCTTGAGGACAACTTTTAACCATCAGAAAACAACTTCTAACTATCAGAAGCCAACCTTTAACCCTCAGAAGGCAACTTTTAGCCATCAGAAGCCAAAGGGCATGATGCTGATGTCGGATCTCAAGATCTCAGTCCTGAGGTGCTGAGCCTCCGAGACCACCTTGGGGGGCTCGGGAGTCCTGGGATGTTGCCAGAAGTGTCTGGTGGCTGGACTTTAACCCTACACAGGAGACGACAAGGATGAGGGCTTCACAGGGTGAATGGTGAAGGGATTAGTTAATTAGAGGGTGAGAAACAGGGTTTAGGATTTCTGTACAGGGGGGTTTAGAGGAGTAAGATGGAGGAATTGGGGCGTGTCCTGTCCTCCTTCTTCTTCCTCTTCTCCTCCATCTTCTTTGGCCACGGTGGCACCTTTGGATTGGTCATTACTGAGAGTGCACCGAGTTATAAGAATAGATGGTATTGGGGAAAAATGATAAATATTGTACACGTAACAATGGGTATAAAAATACGTGGCGGTCCGGAGGGCAGACAGTGTGCTCATGGCTGGCTGCTGAGCAGATCTCTGTTCGGCTGAAAGAACATCTTTTAGATAAACAATTAATAAACATAAAAACCGAAAGAAGAACTGAAGCCTCTTCTCGTCCTTCGATACGCGGGCTGCCCCAAGGCCACCCCGGGCCTTTACAGGCCCCTCAAACAGCCGAGATAAACTGGACATGCTGACATTGATTTTCAGTCTGAAGCTGGGCTAACAGGTTGGAGGAGGAGAAGAATGGAGATGATTTTTCTGCTGACTGCACAGAGCTGGCTGTTTGTTGAACTCCAAGGGTAGATCATTGCCAGTGTTTCTGCCCAGTTGTCTGGCCTGGGCAGAGCTGGCTGTGCAATATGGGATGTGCCAGGCTGGATTCTGGATCCTCTCCAGAATTCAGGAGTGGAGAGAACTCCGAGCAAGTCGTGACAATAATTCTGTGGCTGTCTTGGTAATGCCTCCATAATTAACATTTGTCCTTACAGATACAATAGCTCCCTGTAATGCAGACATAAATATTCCATTTTAAATAGGCACCTGAATTCTGGGGATGAGTGGTGTAAACTTTAATTACATTTCACAAGTGCATTTCCCTCATAATCCCATATTTTTCATTAGACACAAAATAACATTTCTGCTCATTTTGGATAGGGTTTTTTTTTTTTTCTTTGCTTTGGTCTGTTTAAATACAAAAAAATGTGAACAAGTAGAGGAAAGCCTGTTGACTTAGACAAATTAAATATGTACAGAGTAATTCATACAGAAAGTTTAATTTTTTTCCCTCTGTCTCAATAAAGATATGATAATTTTTTGAATCAAAATCTTAAGCCTCATACTGCTACCATCTCTTCAGGAAAACAAATGCTAGATTCATTTGAAAGTTATTATTTAACATGTTACAAAGATTAATCTCTCAGCTGTTATTGAAAGCTCGTGTTGTTGAGTTTTGGTAATTCAAAGAAATATAAATACAATTGAATTTGATGAGGGTCTCTATTGTTGGAATACAGACTTTGCTTTCCAGCCAGGATTTACCTGCTAATCTCATTTTTCCATGTAGGAAACCACAGCTGAGTTTGGGCAGAAATGGAACTTAAGTTTTATTCTGAAGGTGATCCCGGTGAGTATAAACATCACCTTAAACTGGTTCGTGGAATTCATACAAGGGATGGAGAGGCAGGACACCAGGAATGGCTTCCCATGGCCAGGGGCCAGGGCTGGATGGAATATTGGGAATTGGGAATTGTTCCCTGGGAAGGTTGGCAGGGTTTGGGATCAAATTCCCAGAGCAGCTGTGGCTGCCCCTGGAGCCCTGGAATTGCCCAAGGCCAGGCTGGACATTGGGGCTGGAGCACCTGGGACAGTGGGAGGTGTCCCTGCCATGGCAGGAGTGGGATGGGATGGGATTTAAGATCCCTTCCACCCAAACCCTTCTGGGATTCCGTGATTCCCTGAGATAAAACTTCAGCTCTTGTCTAAAGCGATAAATCAAAAGTTCAGGCTCAGAGCAGAAATTTCTGTCGTTTCTGAAAATAGACTCAGGAGTTTAACGTTGCATGTTTGGTTGTTTCCGATTGACAGATCCTTTTTCTCTCCCTCTATTTATTGAATATTATCTCTCCATTCTGCCTGTCGTGGCAGTACCTGAGGTTTTGTGATACGCAGGCTTTGGCAGCGTTATTGACTTGAAAAGTTCCCGTGTCCTTCACATTCCCTTGTGTTCAACTCCCCAGATAAGTTCATGGTTATATTCTATAGATCTGATCCAATTTATTTCAACAACAAGATATTGCTTGGAAGGAAATATGTCCTGCTCTCTATCTTTAGGAATTACCTAAACGTGTTAAAATCTGAGCCTAACTATTTTTCACAATTAGGCTGATGGGGCTTGATGCCTTTCTGAGGGGAAAAACCTGAGAAATATGCCCGGAAGAACAAATCATTAGATGTGATTAGCCAGGAGGTCCACTTTTCCTGATAATTTGTCTTAATTATCTTTTGGTTTTTTTTTTTTTTTTATTTTAACTCTGGGCTACTTGTTTATATTGGAAGTAAAAATAATCCCTCTGTCATCCTTGGATATTCCCAACAGCCAAGAAAGTCTTTTCCATCTATTCCCCCTCATCTCCCCAGCCCCTGCAGCCGAGCTGCCTTCCAAGGTATAATTAATTTATGCTTTGTGCCCCAAGGAGGAAAAACTGAGCACTCATCAGTGTGATGTTCTAGCACTTCAGTGCATTATTTTTGGGCACTTTATTGTGTTTATTCCAATACCCACGGCAAACAAACCTGGATTCTTTGCCCTTCACTTCCTTCTTGAACATAATGAATCTAATTCTGGCACTAATCATATTACAACCACTTTTGATGATGGTAATTTTGATAAAAAGGGCCTGATTTTGGTGCTCCCACCGTAGCTGGTTGGGAGGGAGGTGGGTATCCACTGAAATAATAAAATACAAAATAAAACGCCCAGAAATTGACTCTGTTCTAAAAGAAAACCTCAATTTTATGCATTTTAAAGTGCTTTGTGATGCAGAGTTTCTACACAGGGCAGCAAAATCTGAACAATTCCTGGTCCAGTTCATGCCACACTTTTTACTGGTGCAGGAACCTGAATTTCAGCTTTCAACCTTTTTGGGCAGTGGCAGAAAAAAATCCCATTGCCAGCAGCTCCTGTTGTAACTGTCTGCTCTATTTTAGCAATTGCAGGTAAGTTTGTGAGTAATTTTTGTTTTACAGGGACTGAAAGGAATTTTTTTTTTCAAAATGCTGAATATTGGTCCCATTTTCATCCAGAGATTTTTATTCATTTTATTCCTTTTTAATTTGGCATTCTATTTTCTCTTTCTGTTCTAAACTGAGCTGTCAAAAAGCAGTGTAGTGTCTGGGAAGTGTTCAGGGAGAAGGGAAAAAAGTCACATTTTTGTGTTCTTTTATCTCCTTAATTTATCAGGAGACTCAGTCTGACCCAGGACTTCAACAGGGAGAAAATACATTTAAAGAACAACACAGGAAAAAAAGGAAAAGAGTAAATAGCTATGAAATGTGATATTTTGGTGGATAAGACTAAAATTATCCATATATTCTACACAGTCAATCAGAAATATTAAATAGCTGAGTGCTGGTGAATTGTGGTGGCATCAAGAAGGGGGTAGGGAAATTCTTAGCCCAAAATGACAGAATTTCGTGTCCCTAAAACTTGGGAAATTCTCCTTAAAGATGACATCTGAAGTCATCTGCATGAACCTGATGTTTATTTTTCACAGTGAAATGTGGTATTTTCTTACTTTCTCCTCTAAATACCAGAGAACCTTGTTGTTGCTGTTTGTAATTAATAATTCCTGGCATTTTTGCTGCACATTTTACTGGCTATATTTATAGAACTGAATTTAATTCAACTTCACATTAGGAATACAAATATATTAAATCCCTAAGTCATGGTTCTTCTTTTTTTTTTTTTTTTTTTTTCTTTTTAACTCCTCACATGCATTTAGCAAAAGCTACATTTCCAGAATTCCCATCTGTTCTGCCTGTAAATCCAGCTAATTATACGCTGATTGACAGGGCTATAAAAGGACATTTTTTGGGAAGATGAAAGGTTTGGGAGCTGCACTAAAAATTCCCACGTGGAGGCATTCTGCAGTTTTCCCATGGAAACTCTGTGTAGGAGTCAGGGGGACACAAACACACCCAAAGTGTGCTCTGGCTGTCACCTGTGTGCTGTCAGCAAGGCTTTGGGGTTTTTGTGTGAATGTGAGTGTGGGGAGGGGTCAATAATCCCAAATAATGCCACAGGAGCCCTGCCTGAGGAATCCCTGGATCAGCAGTGATTCTTCAGGCTCTGCTCTTGGCTTGAAGGGCAGCTGGAGGGACCCCAGAGAGCTGTGGGTGACCCCACAGGCTCCTACGGGATCAGAGAATCCCAGAGAAACTGAGGATTGGAATTCCAATGAGGTTGGAAAAGCCCTCCAAGGTCATCAAGTGCCTGATGCCCACCTTGTCCCCAGCCCAGAGCTCCGAGTGCCACATCCAGGAATTCCTGGGACACCTCCAGGGATGGGCACTCCAAACCTCCCTGGGCAGTCTGTTCCAATGTTTATTCACCCTTTCCATGGGGAAATTCCTGCTGGTGTCCAACTGAGCCTGCCCTGGCCCAGCCTGAGGCCGTTCCCTCTCCTCCTGTCCCTGTGATGAAATCCCAAATCCCCCTGGCTGTCCCCTCCTGTCAGGAGCTGTGCAGAGCCACAAGGGCCCCCCTGATCCCCCTTTTCTCCGGGCTCAGCCCCTTCCCAGCTCCCTCAGCCCCTCCTGGTGCCCCAAACCCTTCCCAGCTCCCTCAGCCCCTCCTGGTGCCCCAAACCCTTCCCAGCTCCCTCAGCCTCTCCTGGTGCCCCAAACCCTTCCCAGCTCCCTCAGCCCCTCCTGGTGCTCCAGGCCCTTCCCAGCTCCCTCAGCCCCTCCTGGTGCTCCAAACCCTTCCCAGCTCCCTCAGCCCCTCCTGGTGCCCCAAACCCTTCCCAGCTCCCTCAGCCCCTCCTGGTGCTCCAAACCCTTCCCAGCTCCCTCAGCCCCTCCTGGTGCTCCAGGCCCTTCCCAGCTCCCTCAGCCTCTCCTGGTGCTCCAAACCCTTCCCAGCTCCCTCAGCCCCTCCTGGTGCTCCAGGCCCTTCCCAGCTCCCTCAGCCCCTCCTGGTGCCCCAAACCCTTCCCAGCTCCCTCAGC
This sequence comes from Zonotrichia leucophrys gambelii, assembly GCF_028769735.1. Classification (NCBI taxonomy): domain Eukaryota; kingdom Metazoa; phylum Chordata; class Aves; order Passeriformes; family Passerellidae; genus Zonotrichia; species Zonotrichia leucophrys. The sequence goes on along the minus strand of NC_088179.1, from coordinate 23,298,210 downwards.
CTCTCCTGGTGCTCCAGGCCCTTCCCAGCTCCCTCAGCCTCTCCTGGTGCCCCAAACCCTTCCCAGCTCCCTCAGCCTCTCCTGGTGCCCCAAACCCTTCCCAGCTCCCTCAGCCCCTCCTGGTGCCCCAAACCCTTCCCAGCTCCCTCAGCCCCTCCTGGTGCTCCAGGCCCTTCCCAGCTCCCTCAGCCCCTCCTGGTGCCCCAAACCCTTCCCAGCTCCCTCAGCACCTGCTGGTGCTCCAGGCCCTTCCCAGTTCCCTCAGCCTCTCCTGGTGCCCCAAACCCTTCCCAGCTCCCTCAGCCTCTCCTGGTGCCCCAAACCCTTCCCAGCTCCCTCAGCCTCTCCTGGTGCTCCAAACCCTTCCCAGCTCCCTCAGCCCCTCCTGGTGCTCCAGGCCCTTCCCAGCTCCCTCAGCCCCTCCTGGTGCCCCAAACCCTTCCCAGCTCCCTCAGCCCCTCCTGGTGCCCCAAACCCTTCCCAGCTCCCTCAGCCCCTCCTGGTGCTCCAGGCCCTTCCCAGCTCCCTCAGCCCCTCCTGGTGCTCCAGGCCCTTCCCAGCTCCCTCAGCCCCTCCTGGTGCTCCAGGCCCTTCCCAGCTCCCTCAGCCCCTCCTGGTGCTCCAGGCCCTTCCCAGCTCCCTCAGTCCCTGCTGGTGCTCCAGGCCCTTCCCAGCTCCCTCAGCCCCTCCTGGTGCTCCAAACCCTTCCCAGCTCCCTCAGCCCCTCCTGGTGCTCCAGGCCCTTCCCCAGCTCCAACCCCTTTTATTCCTCCCCCTATTTCCATGGAGAGAGCACCATATCAAAGGGATGATGGATTTAGCACTTGAGCCGCCACAATAAATTCTGGGCATCAGCAAACACCTTGGATTTGAACCTTAAATGCTGAACTTTTGTCTAAGAATAGCCATGGTGCAAGATGAGCCACTCGGTTTCTTTTTAATAAATCACCCACTTTTAAAAATATCTTGTTTTATGTTTCTTTGTTCTTTCTGTTCTTCCTTTTTAATTTTTTTTAGTCTACATAAGCTACTTTTACTCTAGACAAGGAAGAGGAGAGCTTGTATTTTAAATAGATTTATGTATGAGCAGGGCTATTTATGAGAGAATCTGGGAGAAACAAGATCAGAAAATTTTGATAGAACTGGAAGGAGAATTGAACACAGAAAAAGGTCAAACAAAAAGCAGACAATTTCTTAATTGTATTCTTAACAAGGGTAATTAAGCAGTGGAACAGATTATTAATGGATGTGGTTCATGCAGCATCAGATATGAGGAGCCTTAAAATAAGATTGAATCCCTTCCTAAAATGCCTGATCTAATTTCAGCACGAGTTATTGGGTTAGATGAAGGCACCAAGAAATAAAATCCCAATCTGTGGCACAGGAGAAATGTTCACAATATTTCTGATGGCCCTAGAATGTCTGATTCTGGAAAAATTCACCAGGAGAAAATCCAATTGTTCTTCTAATGTGAAATGTGAGTATAATCAGGTTTAAAAATTAACACATTGCCTAGACCATAGAATGATATTGGCTTACTTTCAGCACTCTTGAATTTTGTTGCCACCATTTCAGGGAAGCGTAAATTCTTAAATTTGGTGGATTTGATGCTATGAAATCCTGTGACTGATAATTCCATTCCAGCCTGGATGTTTACAACCCCTGGCTCCATGTTTTCAGCCAGTTCTTTCCCTCTGAATTCCATGAGGGTCTCGGTGCAGTAACAGGAGCAGATTTCCAAATAATGCAACTTCTGGCTGAATGAGACTTTGATTTTAGCCTTTCTTAGAACCAGGGCTACAAAAATATTTGGGTTTTTTTTTCCTTGTAGCCTTTAATTTATACAAGAACCCTTAATAACCAGTGCTTAGCCACCAGGAGGCTGCATTTATTTAAATCAATACCTAATTAGCTTCCTTTCACACCAGAAATTTAAGGAATTTAAGCAATTAAGTTTGGGCAATGATATCCTCCTGTTTGCTTTTGTTTCTGCTTGACTGAATTTTGCCTGTAATTGATAATTTCTAGACCACCAAATCACATTGATTTATTTAGTTTCTTGGTCTATTTGTGTATTTTTAAGGATTTTTAAAGGATTTTGGGGTGCAAGAATTTTTCCTCTTAAATTTCTTTTTATTTTCCAGCCAGTGGAAAATGAAATTAAAGGATAAGAAAAGTGATTTTTATGGATTCACAACACAATGCAAAGGTGAGATTTCCTCTTACTTCTACCTTGAAATTGCATTGATTAAAAGATAAAAAATTATTTCTGTGCATAGAAATATTTGTAAAATATAAAGATTATGATTCATAGGCAAAGCAGAATATTTGAGGAACTTTTTAGGTTGGTGGGGACAGAGAAATCCCTTTGAGGAACTTTTTGTGTTGGTGACAGGGAAATCCATCCTGTGATACTTTATGTATTTGATACAATTAATTTTTAAACCATTTCATAAGTTGAAATCATCTTTATTTTTTTTACAAGCAGTACCTGAAAAGTAAAAATGAGTAAAATCAGTTTTTCCCCTTCCAATAGAAATATTAAATACATGAAAAATCAGAGCTGGGACAAAATATTTCTCCTGTGCTCTTTGTAAAGAACCTGGAAGGTCTCACAAAAAATATCCATTAGGAAGGATGATTCCCTGCATGGGGGATTTGTGGGAATCACAACTTTCCAGGAAAAAAAATGGAAGTGCTGAGGATTTTTTTTAAAATCCATGAAAAAATGAGCAACCATTTTGGGCGGACCAGAACAGCTGATACCCTCCTGCCAACCTCGTTTCTTTATATAAGTGGTTTATTTATATATGGAGATGTATGCAAATCCTCGACACCGAAAACACCCTGGAAGCAACGGAATCGACAGGAAATCAAAGAATTCCTGGAGCTGCCAAAGAAACTCTGCAGAACCAGAGATCCCCACTGCTTGGAGTTTTGGGGTTGTTTTAAGAGTTTTTAGGTTTTGATATTAAAAACTGAGGTTAAGGGTTAAACTTGATGACCTCAGAAGGTTTTTCCAACCTGATTGATTCTGTGATTTTGGGCTGAATATGGAATATTCAGCACAAAAATGTCTGAGCAGATTTATTTTCTGCCAGATTTCGGGACCTTTTCCTGAGCAAACTCATCATGAAAATGATGCATTGTGGATGGATATCACTGGATTTAATTTGCACCTTTGACAGGAGAAGTGGCTGCCTGTTGTATTCCAGGACAGAGAATGGTTCAGAGCAAACATCCCAGAAGGAATTTTACATTATTACAGCACTGTCAACCTGAAATTGGACTTTCTAGGACTTGGAAATCCCATTCACACAGAGATATCAATTCTAACAAATAATCTCTTGGCTCACTTTATTCCTATTCACCTTATTCAGCCTTATTGAATTAAGGAAATATAAAAATAACCCACTTGCTGAATTTTTCTGGATATGTATTTGTCATTCATGTCAGTACAAAAATAGCTCGATTTTTCTGGTGTGACTTTTATTTTTCTCCCCCAAAAACTTGAGAACAGATTTTTTTTTTGAGCTGCCTGGAAAAAAGGTTGCCTCAGAGATGACATTTCAAAGATCCAACCCAATAAATCAAGATATTGTGGCCGTTTCCCTGTATTTCTAAGCTCGTTGTTGGAAACAACAGCCTGATAATTGTGGCTGCTCATGCCATTAATGAAGCAAAGCCATCTGAAGCTGGGATTTTGCAATCTTTTCTGCATATGAATAGTCTGGAGTTCAATGTGATCTGATGATCAAGACCCACTCGAAGCATTTGATATTGTGCGAGTTGGTTTTTTTTTTGTGCCGCGGTTTTCGGCTCCCTTTGACTCCCAAGGGGCTGGAACGTTGTGAATCACAAGTGGGGGAGCAGCTAAATGGGGAAAGAGAGGCAAATAGATAAAACAGAAAAGAGTGTTGGATTCTCTCTCCTCTGTCCCAGCTCTGGGCACGCAATGGCAAATCTGGATTTGAGGAACGGGAGGGGAAAGCGTTGGGGTTTCCAACAATCCGCTGATATTTTAAATGTGAGTTTGTGGGGGAACTCAGGTTTGCCAAATGCTGCTGTTGTGGGTTCTGGATGCTCCATGCTCGGAGATTTTGGGGCGTTTGGGGCAGAGTCTGATCCCAGCACCCGCATCCACAGATGCACCCTCTGTTTGCATCCCAAATTTTGCGTCTCATCCAAATCCAGCAAAGTTAACCCATGCAGGGCAAGGTGAGGTGACCTTGGAGAGCATGAGGAGCACACACAGGTCCTTGCTTGGTGCTGATAATAAAATAAAAAGAGAAAAATCTCCTCCTGATCAATGCCACACCCCACAATTTTATATTTTTCTGCTCTTTTCTGTCTAGACAGGGAGGTTTGGAAGTGTGGTTTGATGGCAGCCTGCAACAGAAACGGATCATAGGAAAGTATTTTTAATAAGGGCATGCAAGAATGAGCCAAATCAAATGTAAACAACTTTGTTTTTTAGCCTAATCTGCCTCAAGAGAAGTGGCAGATTCACCTCCAGCACTAATGAGTGAATCCATTCCAACCTCACTTGATTTTCTAACGACTTCCTACAGGAAAAATACAGAATATTCTACATACAAATCTATGGAAGGGGAACTTGATGATCCCATGTGTCCATTCTAGCTTGAGGTATTCTGTGATTTATGAAACAAAGGCTGCAGGCAAAAAATTAATTTTAAAACCAATCCTGCCACTAAATTAAAGCAACACTGCAGGTGTTTTCTGTCTTGTTTGGGATGAGAACAATGTTGGTCCAGTTGGATCTGTTATCAGCTTATCAGTTCTTGGTGGCTTTTAATGACTCCTGGTTTTCAGATGTATTTATCCATGCCACATTGAAAATTTGCTGGTGGGTACATGAAATTGAATCTCAGGTTGTTCTTTTTTAATATGGAAAGTGTTAAAATATCCCATTTGGTTGAAAAAATTCATTATTTCCTAGTCAGTCTCTTACTTGAATATGTATTTCCCCAAAACACTTTTGAAGTGTTCCTTTCATCAGGATTTTGAGGTGAAAATAAATATTAAGGGTTTGGAGCTGGCCAACAAGCTGCAAAATCAATTTCTGAACCAGCTTTGTGTACAAGATGCTCAAAATCAGAGAGGAAGCAGGATGGAGACTTCATTCCTACCTGGAGAATAAAGCCCAGCTGTTACAGGGCCATGAGAAATATAATTATTAAAAACCACTAATGAGGCATCTCAGAGGGCACAACAAACTCACCTGTATCTTATCTCTACGCACAGCAAAGAGATTTTTTCTGGAAAGAATTTGTTAAAAGCAATGTCAAGACAGAAAAAAAGGAAATATTCGCTGCACAAATTCTCTGCTTTCAGCTGTATTTTCATTTACAGCCGTGCGAGCTGAGTATAAAACTCAGCTATTTTGACTTTGTAGTATTTCACGTCTCGTTTGAACGGTTTTAAAAATTGATTGAAGGCAGCCAAGAATTGGACCTTTTCCCTCTTCCCTTGTTCCGTGGTGCTTGGTTTTATGTGGCACCTTTTCCACTAAAAAGGCACAGAGGAGACTAAACAGCAAAATAAAAGCCTGCCATGCTCTACTAAATCTTATTACCCCAACCAGAATCATTTGAATGTTTTAAAAGTTTTATCTGTTGGGTCCCTGTGGGAGGGGAATGTTGGGTTGGTGGTGGATTTATTTTCCCTAAATTTCTGCATTTCAATCAGGTTTGCTCTAATAGCTGTCAGCTGACCTGATTCAAGCCTACCTCTCCTCGAGTTGATTTAAATCAATTTGGCTGCCACACAGCAAGCTGAAATCCATGCTGGCCATCTGCTACGTGAAATTAATTTATTTTGGAGAGCTTTAATTCAATTACCAGGCCCATATTCCGTGGCAGGTGTAGGAGACAAATCCATATTTCAGGTTCCTATGTGGGATCTGGTGTAGGCAACTGAGGAGTGAGAGGAGGGCTTGGGTAACAAAGCCCAATGGAAAATGTGGAATTGGGGTTTGGAAATTCAAACCAGCTCTTGGAAAACGTGGAATTGGGGTTTAAAAGTTTAAACCAGTTCTTGGAAAATGTGGAATTGGGGTTAGAAAGTTCAAACCAGCTCCTGGAAAATGTGGAATTGGGGTTTAAAAGTTTAAACCAGCTCCTGGAAAATTTGGAATTGGGGTTTGAAAGTTCAAACCAGCTCCTGGAAAACGTGGAATTGAGTTTGTTTAAAAGTTCAAACCAGCTCCTGGAAAATGTGGAATTGGGGTTTAAAAGTTCAAACCAGCTCCTGGAAAATTTGGAATTGGGGTTTGAAAGTTCAAACCAGTTCTTGGAAAATGTGGAATTGGGGTTTAAAAGTTCAAACCAGCTCCTGGAAAATGTGGAATTGGGGTTTAAAAGTTCAAACCAACTTCTAGAAAACGTGGAATTGGGGTTTAAGAGTTCAGACCAGCTCCTGAGCTACTCCTGGAAAACGTGGAATTGAGTTTGTTTAAAAGAGGGAGTAAGACAGGATTTCCCTGAAAGCTTTAATTACAGTTTCAAAGCAGAAGACTTAAACAGGCTTTGGAATCAGGAATATTTAAAAGACTCATATTGTGACCTCGCCAATTGCTGCTGGTGTTGCACACAATGCCAGAAATTATATAAATACTGTGACTCGGTTAACATTTCAAATCTCTGACTCACAAATTACCATGAAAATGGGGAATATTTCAGGATCAAATGAGGCCTTCAGCCATTTCTTGGCTTGGGGCTGTGGATCTGGAAGGCCAAAGTGGCAGAGCCGGATCACGTGTGGCTTTTGTGCGGTGCTGGGAGCCCTCGTGTCACATCTGTCAGTGCTGGAGGAGCTGCACTCCATGGATCCGCTGGCATCCAGGGTGTGAGTGCCCCCATCCAACCGGAAACCGTGGAATTGGGGTTTGAAAGTTCAAACCAGCTCCTGGAAAATTTGGAATTGGGAAAAGTTGGAATTGGGGTTTGAAAGTTCAAACCAGCTCCTGGAAAATGTGGAATTGGGGTTTGAAAGTTCAAACCAGCTCCTGGAAAATTTGGAATTGGGGTTTAAAAGTTCAAACCAGCTCATGGAAAATGTGGAATTGGGGTTAGAAAGTTTAAACCAGTTCTTGGAAAAGGTGGAATTGGGGTTTAAAAGTTCAAACCAGCTCATGGAAAATGTGGAATTGGGGTTTAAAAGTTCAAACCAGCTCCTGGAAAATGTGGAATTGGGGTTTGAAAGTTCAAACCAGCTCCTGGAAAATTTGGAATTGGGGTTTGAAAGTTCAAACCAGCTCCTGGAAAATGTGGAATTGGGGTTAGAAAGCTTAAACCAGTTCTTGGAAAAGGTGGAATTGGGGTTTAAAAGTTTAAACCAGTTCTTGGAAAATGTGGAATTGGGGTTTGAAAGTTCAAACCAGCTCATGGAAAATGTGGAATTGGGGTTTGAAAGTTTAAACCAGTTCTTGGAAAAGGTGGAATTGGGGTTTAAAAGGTCAAACCAGCTCCTGGAAAATGTGGAATTGGGGTTTAAAAGTTCAAACCAGCTCTTGGAAAATGTGGAATTGGGGTTTAAAAGGTCAAACCAGCTCATGGAAAATGTGGAATTGGGGTTTAAAAGTTTAAACCAGCTCCTGGAAAATGTGGAATTGGGGTTTGAAAGTTCAAACCAGCTCCTGAGCTACTCCTGGAAAATGTGGAATTGAGTTTGTTTAAAAGTCCAAACCAACTCCTGAAAAACATAGTCTTGGGGTTTAAAAGTTCAACTCCTGGAAAACGTGGAATAGAATTTGTTTAAAAGTTCAAACCAACTCCTGGAAAATGTGGAATTGGGGTTTGAAAGTTCAAACCAGCTCCTGGAGAATTTGGAAGTGGGGTTTAAAAGTTCAAACCAACTTCTAGAAAACATGGAATTGGGGTTTAAGAGTTCAGACCAGCTCCTGAGCTACTCCTGGAAAACGTGGAATTGAGTTTGTTTAAAAGTCCAAACCAGCTCCTGGAAAACATAGACTTGGGGTTTAAAAGTTTAAACCAGCTCCTGGAAAACGTGGAATTGAAAACTGGTTTTCCTTCAAAGTCTAATTTCCTTCCAAATTTAGTTTTTCCTTCAGGCAGCTCAACGCTGAATCGGTTTGGAAGAGAAGGGAATAAAATATTTTGCCAAAATGCTGTAAATCTATTTATTGATAATCATCTTATGAGAAATTGATAGATTTTTGCTCGTAATCCTAATTTGGGAGGAAAAATATCCCCACACTACAATATCACTACAATATCCCAAATATCACTACAATAAACCCATTTCTTGCCCAGCTCTACTCAACCTGCAGATTTATTTCACTACAAATTCAGTTACCTTCCCCTGAAAGGTCAGATAAAAATGGTCTTTTATTACTGGCCTGACATTTTATTAAAATCCTGTTTTATTGTGTATAGGAAGGGAAGTGGTGGTGTGGGAATGCACAAGAGTGGACAGGGGAGTTCTGCCAAGTTCCAGGCGCTGGATCTGCATCCCTGAGCCTCATCTCCATGGTAAATATATTTTTCTCAGCTCAGTTTCTGACAATAAAATTGTTCTTAAGTTTCCAGACACTTTTTGGTTTTGATTCTGGTTTTTTGTTTTGTTTCGGAAATTTTGTTTTGTTTTTGGCGGGGTTTTTTGGGGTGGTTGGTTGGTTGGTTTTGAGGGTTTTTTTGGTGGTTTTTTTTGGGTTTGGATTGGGTTTTCTTGTGTTTTGGTTGTTTGGTTCCATTTTTGTTTGTTTTTGGGGCTTTTTTGTTTGGTTGGTTGTGTTTTTTTTGTTTTGCTTTGGTTTTTGGGTTTTTTTTTTTTAGTATTTTTTTTCTCCTCCTGTTAATTTGGATTTTCAGGAATATCTGTCCATCCTTGAGGGGCACCCAGCTCTGGAAAGCAGCAGAAATGAGGAATTCCTGCTCTGAAAAGCAGCAGAAATGAGGAATTACCACTCTGAAGAGCAGCAGAAATGGAGAATTCCTGCTCTGAGTGAGGAGTTACTGCTGTGAGTAGCAGCAGGAGTAGGAGTTACTACAACCACCCCGAGCATGAGCAGTGTGCACTGTGGTGGCCTCAGTTTTCAGCCTCCTTTGCTTCATCAAGGCAATTCCATCAGAATTAAAGGAAGAGTTAGTGCCTGCTTTAAGGGCCTATAATCAAAATTAATGAGTTTCATCTCTCAGAACCATTAGATTGTTAATCAGGACATGGGGAGTTCAATAAAGGGGGCTGACGAAGATTTATGGTGGTACCAAAAATGGAAAAGAAGAGAAAAAAAATTTAAAATGAATAAATATTGGTGGATTTCCATATTTGCCACCCTTTTAGGGAAAAAATCCCCATAAATCCAGCACTGCCCCGCAGGCAGAGTGGGATTTGTTTCACCTGGTTTTTCACGTTTCTGATGAACTCGTTCATATTCTGGGGGACAGAGGTTGTGAAATGCACTCAGGTTTTCATCCCTCATTTAGATTTACTCAAATTTTAAACATTTTCATAGATTTTTTTCCACTTTTCACGCTCTGTTTTCCTCCTACACTTGCGTGCTCAGTTGAAGTTCATGAGGCTGTTGCGAGGACACAAATGTAGAAGCTGTAGAAATTTTAAAAATCATTAATTATACATTTGAAGCAGAAAAATACTCCAAAATCTGAATAAATAACCACCCCCTGCCCATGGCTGCTCCAAGCCCTTGGGCATTTCCAGGGATCCAGGGGCAGCCACAGCTGCTCTGGAAAATCCATTCCTTGCTAAATTCCAGCATCTTCAAACTCTACTTGGGCCAGCCCATCCTTATTTCCCAGTGTTCACTTTACACGCAACACAAAGACTGGAAGTTCTAATAAAGGGGAAATTTTCTAAGGGCTAAAAGCAATTTTGCCATTGCAAAGTATTCACCAGCTCCCATTAAATATTTTCTCTTTTTAATTGCAAATGACAGCTCGGAATGGCTCTGTTTTTACTGCACTTTGGAACATATTAGTTTTTTCCCTTCAGGGGAAGAAATGAATTTTTCCCCTCCAATCAAATGTAATCTAGAGCATTTAAATAATTCTTTTCCCAAACACATTTTTCAGTCCTGCCTATGAATGAAAACAGAGATTTATTATTTGTGCTCAACTTTTAAGGTTTTTTTTTTTCCTTCTTCAATTCTGAGTTTAGATTTTTGCAGTGGAAATGAAGTGATTTTTCAATGGAATTATGAAATTTCAGTTTTTCCAGCACATTTCTGACTAATGTCTATCCATTAATCTGGAAGGAAGGAATACAGAACCAACTGAGGGAATGCAGAGCTGCATTCAGCTTATTGCTGGTTGATGCAATCACAGGTCTCCAGGTCCTATGGTGTTTGCAGGACTGAAAATCCGCTTTTATTCCAGTTTAGTGTTTTAGAGGATGAAATGTCACAGTTTCTTGTCAGCAGCAAGCTGTAATTATATGTATTTATATTTAAACTTTCCAGATCCCACTCGTTAACATTTCCTTGGCACAGGCACAGTTTATATGTTGGTGTGGTCCTTTTGTGGAAGGGTTCTGAGGGCTCTGGTAATCTTTGACTTGCTGGTGTTCCCTCTTCTGAGAATGCTGGGTGTCGGGTTTTGGGCTGTTTGGAGGGCCTGGAAAGGCCCGGGGTGGCCTTGGGACAGCCCGCGTATCGAAGGACGAGAAGAGGCTTCAGTTCTTCTTTCGGTTTTTATGTTTATTAATTGTTTATCTAAAAGATTTTCTTTCAGCCTGACAGAGCTCTGCTCAGCAGCCAGCCATGAGCACACTGTGCTGCCCTCCGGACAGTCACCTATCTTTATACCCATGGTTACGTGTACAATATTTATCATTTTTCCCCAATACCATTTATTCTTATTGCCCGGTGCACTTTTAGTAATGACCAATCCCAAAGTGCCACCATCACCACAGAAGATGGAGGAGAAGAAGAAGAAGAAGAAGGACAGGACACGCCCCAATTCCTCCATCTTACTTCTCTAAACCCCCCTGTACAGAAATCCTAAACCCTGTGTCTCACCCTCTAATTAACCAATCCCTTCACCATTCACCCCGGTGAAACCCTCCTGTCCTCATACAGGTGTCGTCTCCTGTGTAGGATCAAAGTCCAGCCACCAGACACTTCTGGAACATTCCAGGACTCCCGGGCCCCCCAAGGGTGGTCTCGGTGGCACCTCAGTCCTGAGATCCTGAGATCCCACAGCTGGGGCTGCATCAAAACAGAAACAAAGAAGGGAAGAGAACAAAGCCCGAACTCTGGGTTTCAGTTTATTCAGCTAAACAACCTCATTCCATCACAGCAACACTGATTTAACTCAATAAAATCAACAAAAGCCATTAACAGCTCAAGCCTTGGTGCTGTAGCTGCTCCTTGATGCTCAGAAATCTGCTGAAGGCACCTCTGGAGAACATCTGGCCAAACCCCCTGCTCAAGCCTGGACTGAAACAAAGTCAGATTTGACCTCAGAGTTGGGCCAGGCTGCTCAGAGCCTTGGTCACGCAAGTTTGGGGCATTTTCCAAGCCAAAACATCTGTATTCCGTCCTGAAGGTGGGGAGGTACAGCTGGAAATACTGTCCTGGCCTGAATTCTCCACCTTTCCCTTCTTCCCCATTGAAAATCAAATTGTCATACACAATTTTAAGTAGCAGTAGAAATAACTCTCTTGTAGTCACAGTGACTATTCTAATTAAGGCTTAATTAGAAGAAAATCAAGGGGATACTTTGAAAGGCTTTTTCTCAGAGAGAGGAATTTTATTTCCTTGATTTTTCCTTTGTCCCCAACTCTTCCTTGTGTTGTTTGAAGCTGCAAAGAAAATAAAAATATATTAGGGAATAAAAAAGATATGTAAGTGCATTTTGGCATTTATTTCTCACCACTGAAAGGTTTTTTTTTATCAAGGTGGATTTCTTCAGTGGGATCCATTACTGGAACTGGGTATAATTAATGGTTCACCAAATATCCCACAGCCTGCTGTTTCCTGTGGTTTTCTTGTTCATGTTTCCTTTTGTTTGAAAAGTAAGGAATCTCCAGGCTTTAGGAATATCTGATTAAAATTTCCTTCTATAGATCCCAGCCTTGCAGAGTGCAAAGAGAAGAATTGTTCTGCTCCATTTCTGCTCCTGGTGGACTCATCCCAAACTCAGCATTTTGGGGCTCTTTGCTTTTACAATTCCATCATGGAATCATGGAATGGTTTGGGTTGGGAAAGAACTTAAAAGCTCATCCAGTTCCAACCCCTTGCAAGGGCAAGGACACTTCCACCAGAGCTGAGTGCTCCCCCTTGGTGATTCCAAAGCTTTTCTCCTTTCCAAATCCAGAATATTCCCCAAGCACGATTCGCTCCTCTCATCCAAATAAAGGCGTTCATTGGAGCATCTGTCGGATCTCAGGATCTCAGGATCTCACCTCTCCTGAGGTGCCGAGCCACCGAGACCCTTGGGGGGCTCGGGAGTCCTGGAATGTTCCAGAAGTGTCTGGTGGCTGGACTTTGATCCTACACGGGAGACGACACCTGTATGAGGACAGGAGGGTTTCACCGGGGTGAATGGTGAAGGGATTGGTTAATTAGAGGGTGAGACACAGGGTTTAGGATTTCTGTACAGGGGGGTTTAGAGAAGTAAGATGGAGGAATTGGGGCGTGTCCTGTCCTCCTTCTTCTTCTTCTTCTCCTCCATCTTCTTGGTATGGTGGCACTTTGGATTGGTCATTACTGAGAGTGCACCCAGCAATGAGAATAAATGGTATTGGGGAAAAATGATAAATATTGTACACGTAACAATGGGTATAAAGATAGTGGCTGTCCGGAGGATGGCACAGTGTGCTCATGGCTGGCTGCTGAGCAGAGCTCTGTCGGCCGAAAGAAAATCTTTTAGATAAACAATTAATAAACATAAAAACCGAAAGAAGAACTGAAGCCTCTTCTCGTCCTTCGATACGCGGGCTGCCCCAAGGCCACTCCGGGCCTTTCCAGGCCCTTCAAACAGCCGAGATAACCGGACAAGCATCCAGATTTCAGCTCTCCGCTGAGAAAGGGAAAAATTGCTGCTCCAAATTCTGCTGAGCTCCACTTGGGTGCTGCTGTCCCCAAAATCCACCTGGCTGCTCCTAATTGCTGCAGGTTTCACCACGAGCTAATTGCCTGCACAGAGCCCGTTGTGTAAAGCAGCAGAAGTAATGGCCCGTGAGACATTAGAGGTGATTAGGAAAAATAAAGTTCTGTGCAAGACTGAGATGTTGGCTGCCTGGAAGTTATTTCTTCGCTTAAAATTCCAGCAGCTCAGGTGGGCAGGAGGATCCAGCAGGAAAATTAAAAGTGGTGTGGTTAAGGTGCTACTCAGCCTGAGTTAGCAAATTAAGAGCAAGGCAAATAAACAGAAAACTCATCCAGATTATATTTGATCAAATAAACAGAAAAAAAAAAAAAAAAAGAAAAGAGCAGGTGAAGACCTGATAGAAAATGAAAAAGATGCAGAGTGAATTTTTCACTACTTCAAACAGAGATAATTACTGGAAAGCTGGAGTAGGGAATGTGTTTATTGACCTGGGGTTTTTCACACCGGATCTCAGCAGCTTGGAAATATCCTGGCAGTCAAGAAGTCAAATAAAAAAATGGTTGTTGAAGGGGAAAAAAAATAGGTGATCACATTAAATCAAAATTGACTTTCATTCTGGCCAGACTATGGCTACATGATGGTACATTAATGTTTCATAGAGAAATTTGCTTAAAAGCACATGAACATATGAAGGGTAAGTGGAGCATCTGAAGAGGCTGCAAAAATATTGCAGTAAAAAATCTCTCTGAGTAAATTATTCAAAGTATATAGAAATTATGAAACAATGCAGCGTTTTAATAACCACACTGAGCCTCAAACCTTTTCAGGTCTAGGCTGGAATTTGGGTTCAATGAGGATTTAAAAGGATCCCACATTTAGGGGGGGTCAGGCACCCACACTGCTCTGGGAAGCTCCTCCCCAGGGATTTATTAAACACAGATGATCTGTTCTTTCTTTTGAGAGTTCTTGATCTCTCCTACAATAAAATCTAATGGTACATTTTCATTTTAAATGACAGATAGTCATGATCCTGTCAGAGCTTTCCATTGGGAAACCTAATTTTTAGTTTTGAAATAGCGAAATAATGCCAGAGACAAGGCTTAGAGGAACGGATTTGCACGTCAACATCCTCATATCTGCCAGCCTCTAACTTTAGGGGAACTTTGGGTCAGGCTTTGGATTGAAAAGTGGAGTTTTTTGAGCAAAAGTATTGTGTGATATAAACCAGAAATCTTCCAGCCTAGTCTTTTAAATTCTGGAGGGTTCATGTTTAAAGAAATGCTTTGCTGTCAGCAGACAAATACTGAAATAATTGTTCTCTAGGGGATGACAAACACCCGTTAAAATGCAGACACACATCCAGTTCTTCATTTTTAGAGCACACTAAAAGTTTGATACACTGGGGACTGGCAGATTGATCAGGGAATCTGGAGGTTGGACAACAAACAATTTCTCATTTCTGTCTGCAGCAGCTGAACCCAAGCTTTGAGGTGAGAATGATTCAGTGGCACAAAAGGTTCTGATTCACCCCAATTTTACAAAATACCCTGATAAGGTTCTGATGGAGGAACAGGGGGGTGTTGGTGCAGGAGGGGCTCCTGGTGATGCCTTGTGATGCCGAATTTTGCCCCAAAAGGCGAGAATAACTGCCTAAGAGACTCAATTTAAGTCAGCATAGACAGGAGGTATTTTATTACGACGCGTCGGAGAAATCACAAAAGGGATTTCTGAGTCTCTCGTAACAAAAGCAAGCCTTTTATACAGCTTTGAATATAGAGTTACATCATATACGTGCATAATCATGTTTTTGCATGCATATTCATAAGAGGCGTGGTGTAGGCGGAGCGTGGGCGGAGACATCTCTTTTGAGGATCATCTTGGTGGTCCGTTCCGGTGCCTTCATCGTGGGCAGGGGTCTCCTGAGGGGTCTTCCTCTTAAACTTTTGAACTCCTATCCTAATATGGTCAATTCCCGGTGTACTTGGCTTGGTCCCCATGGCCTGGCAAAGTTCTTAGGGTCAGTTTGACATTGTTGGCTCTGAACATGCTTAGCCCACCAATTCTCCTATCCTGTCGGATCTCAAGATCTCAGTCCTGAGGTGCTGAGCCACCGAGACCACCCCTGGGGGGCTCGGGAGTCCTGGAATGTTGCCAGAAGTGTCTGGTGGCTGGACTTTGATCCTACACAGGAGACGACACCTGTATGAGGAAGGAGGGTTTCACCGGGGTGAATGGTGAAGGGATTGGTTAATTAGAGGGTGAGAACACAGGGTTTAGGATTTCTGTACAGGGGGGTTTAGAGAAGTAAGATGGAGGAATTGGGGTGTGTCCTGTCCTTCTTCTTCTTCTTCTTCTCCTCCATCTTCTTGGTGATGGTGGCACTTTGGATTGGTTATTACTAAAGTGCACCGGGTAATAAGAATAAATGGTATTGGGGAAAAATGATAAATATTGTACACGTAACCATGGGTATAAAGATAGGTGACCGTCCAGAGGGCAGACAGTGTGCTCATGGCTGGCTGCTGAGCAGAGCTCTGTCGGGCCGAAAGAAAATCTTTTAGATAAACAATTAATAAACATAAAAACCGAAAGAAGAACTGAAGCCTCTTCTCGTCCTTCGATACGCGGGCTGCCCCAAGGCCACCCCGGGCCTTTCCAGGCCCCTCAAACAACAGAGATAAACCGGACACTATCCCTATCTCTCTTCTTGTCATTATGTTCCATGCTTTAGCTGATCTATTGCTCTATATGTTTCCTAAATGCTATGCTTTTTCAAATACTTCTCATTCCGTGTTTTAACTCGTTATTTCTTAAAGGCTATTTGTTTTGGGGCTTCACTTGTGCAGGCTGCCCTGGAGCAGAGTCCCAGAATAAAGCAGGGATTTATCCAAAGCATCTCCTCCATGGATCCACCTTGGGCAGCACCAGAGCCCAGCCAGGGCTGCACCCAAGATGACCCAAAATGGCCCCAAAATGCACGAGCGCTCCCGGGCTCTGTCCCTGGGATCAGTTCTGCTCCATTTGCACCTTGCAGTTCATTGTCCCATCCCAGCTTTAGCCCAGGCAGTCCCACCCTGCTTGTTTTTCTCTCTGCAGCCCACGGGGTTTGTGCTCCTGGGCTGAGATTTGGGTCATTTGTCCTTGGTGCCCAGCTGGAGCAGGAATTGTTTTGTCTCCCTGCTCTGTGCACAGAGCTCAGCATCCCAGAATGTGAACCCAGACCCTCACACTGAAGCAGCACAGAATGTGAAAATATAAAAGCTCAAACCTGAGGCATCAGTGGCACTGGTGAGGTTCCCAACAATGCCGTGGGCATGGTGCCAATCTGCCAGACAGAGCTGATGCCAATCATGGGATAACCCAGTCCTGGTGTGGCTGTCAGGGCCAGAGGGAGGGGTCCAGCCCCAGCTGGGCTTAGGGTGGGTTTGGGTTTAGGCTTAGATTTAAGAGGGAGGAGGAGCAGTTTGGGTTTTGCTTCCTCAGAATCGCTTAGGTTGGAAAAAACCTCTAAAATAATCCCGTCCAACAATTCTGGCACTGCTGAGCCCTCAACTCAACCACATCCCCAGCTGCCACATCTCCTGGAGGAGGTAGGAAAGGAGGTGTTCTTGATTACCTTATTCATGATGGTTAAAATAATACTTTTCATGGTTTTTTGTCCTTCTTTGTATTTGTGTTAATGAGCATTTGTCCCCTTTTGTGTCACAGAGATTCTTGGTAGAAACCTCAGCTTTGGCAATGTCCTTTAAGGTGTTAAAAACTAGCAGAATTTGTGTTTTAACTGTGTTTTATCCCAAATCTGTTCATAGAAGCTGCTTATTAGGTACTCTGGCTAATGAAGTGTCCTTTGATAATTAATTTGTCAGATTCAATTTATTGTTTCATAGAAAAAAAAAAAAGTTGAATGTCTGGCTTTGGTGTAAAATTCAGGGTGAGTAGGTTCAGACAAAGCTGCTAAAAATAGTAAAAAAATCTGTGTTGTGTGTTCAGCCAGAACCTGCTGGATTAATGGATTTTGGAACTGGTGGATTAATGAATTTTGGGACTGGTGGATTAATGAATTTAGGTAAAATTCAGGGTGAGTAGGTTCAGACAAAGCTGCTAAAAATAGTAAAAAATCAGTGTTGTGTGTTCAGCCAGAACCTGCTGGATTAATGGATTTTGGGACTGGTGGATTAATGGATTTTGGAACTGGTGGATTAATGAATTTAGGTAAAATTCAGGGTGAGTAGGTTCAGACAAAGCTGCTAAAAATAGTAAAAAATCAGTGTTGTGTGTTCAGCCAGAACCTGCTGGATTAATGGATTTTGGGACTGGTGGATTAATGGATTTTGGGACTGGTGGATTAATGGATTTTGGGACTGGATTGGGTGGTGCAGGAGGTGGTTGGGTTGTAATTGTTTGTGATGTGTGAGCATGAGGCTCAGTTCTCTTTGGGTGAACCTGTTTGGGGTAATTCCACCCCAGGGTTTGACCTCCCTGCCTGCACAACAATTAATGGGGATTTTTGTGCAGAGAAATGATGGGATTTGCATTCCTTGGTCTCAAATCTGTTGGAAAATGAGGGAAATAACTTTTAGTAGACATGAGCATTTATGGGAGAGGTTTGCTCAGCATTGAGATGGTTCAAGAACTTGATTTTCTATGCCCAGGCACCACTGAAAAAGGACAGAAAAAATATATTGGGCAGCAAAGCAGGAGCTGAGGGTTTCTGGAGCAATCTTGGTGCTACAATACTGATAAGCAGAGAATTCTGGTATTTTTAAGGAAAATAATTCCAAAATGCAGCCACTGCAATGGAGTTGTGACAGCTTGAAGTCAACTAAAACTTGTTCCCTGTGCTCCCAGTTTCCAGGAATGTTAATTAGGAGTTAACTGGTGTGGAAGGTTGGGTTTTTCTGGGACTTTTGGTGGTTTTCTCTGGAGATGATGAGGGTGTTAATGAGCCTCTGCCTGGGTGTTGGTTACTATGACACCATTAATAAGGACAGGCTGTTTCTATGGCAGACAGGATTTTCTATGCAGAATGCTTTAGGTGTAAAGATGGCTCCAAGACAAAAAAAAAAATCCCTTATTTTCTCTTGATATCAACGCAAATGAAAGGTGTCATTAGAAGGTTATTTAAACTTTATGGCTTTAATAAATTCTTTTCTGTTTATGGCTTTAATAAATTCTTTTCTGTTTGGTATTTGAGGCTGGAGGTGTTTGGGTCCATGTGGTTTAAGGAGTATTGCCTGGAAATTCAGTTTGGTTTGGAGTTCCTCCTCAGACTCATCCAGGATTATTCCAAACCACGTGCAAGTGCTAATCCTTGCTTGTAAATACGATTAAAACAGAGTTTAGGCTGCAGACTAACCTGGGCTGCTGGCAGGGTTTGTTTGGGATGGGCTGCAATCACATTTGTTCCCATTGCAGTTTTCTGCAAAGAAATGGAAATTGCTGGCTGCTCTGCACGATTCCAGGGAGCTGTCAATCCTGAGGGAATTAAAATGCATTTGTGCATATGTTCACATAATTCCTAAATCCCCTGGGAGCCCTGTTTTCCTGCGGGCTCCATCTCCCACCCCTCCTCAGCAGTGCCACCACAGGCTGTGAGCAAAGCACTAAACCTGTGCTGGCTCCCGGCATTAAATTCCCAAAAAAATCAGGGAGGGAGCAGAGCAGGAGCAGGGCCGGGATCTGCAGCTCCCGTGCATCGCTAGATGGCACCGTGCGAGAGGGAATGGCTGCGCTGAGAATCCCTGCACAGCGGGGACAGAGAAGGGACAGAGGCTGAGGGGAGTTAACGGTGCGAGGCACAGCCCCTGTCCTGGCTGGGGCGGTGTTTGCTGCTAAAATGTCAAGGGAATATCTAGATTTTGGGGGTTGGGTTTTTTTTCTGTTTAGTTTTTTTTCTGTTTAGTTTTTTTGTTTAGTTTTTTTTTTGTTTAGTTTTTTTTGTTTAGTTTTTTTTGTTTAGTTTTTTTTTGTTTAGTTTTTTTTTTGTTTAGTTTTTTTTTGTTTAGTTTTTTTTTTTAGTTTTTTTTGTTTAGTTTTTTGTTTAGGTTTTTTTTTGTTTTTTGTTTAGTTTTTTTGTTTAGTTTTTTTTTGTTTGGTTTGTGTTTGTTAGTTTTTTTTGAGTTTTGGTTAGTTTTTTTGTTAGTTTTTTTGTTAGTTTTTTTGTTAGTTTTTTTGCTTAGTTTTTTTTTTAGTTTTTTTTGTTTAGTTTTTTTCTTAGTTTTTTTTGTTTAGTTTTTTTTTGTTTGTTTTTAGGGTTTTTTTTGTTTAGTTTTTTTTGTTTAGTTTTTTTTGGTTTGTTTTTTTGGTTGTTTAGTTTTGTTTTTAGTTTTGTTGTTTAGTTTTTTTTTGTTTTGTTTTTTTTTGTTTAGTTTTTTTTTGTTTAGTTTTTTTTTTGTTTAGTTTTTTTTGTTTAGCTTTTTTTGTTTAGTTTTTTTTTTGTTTCGTTTTTTTTTTTTCGTTTTTTTTTCATGTCTCGATATCTTAATAATTTCTTTTTGGTTTCTACAAGGGCAGGTTCCTACTTTCTCTGATATTTCTACATTTTATGGAATTGTTTGGGTTGGAAGAGATCTGAAAGCCCATCCAGGGCCACCCCTGCCATGGCAGGGACACCCCCATTGTCCCCAAAGTCCAGCCTGGCCTTGGGCAGTTCGGAGCCGTTCCTTTCTGCCCTATCCAATATCCATTTCCGTCTTCTCTTTCATTCTAAACGTGACACAGCAATGCAGGGATAACACAGATTAATGGGGATTTCAGCAAACTGGGATTTAACCCTCACTGTTTAAACCTGATCTCTTGAGGGCTGATCACAAATTTCCTCCGCAGTGCTCTCCCCACCCATGTTTGTGTGGGATCTCAGCACCTCAGGACTGAGGTGCCACCGAGACCACCCTTGGGGGGCTCGGGAGTCCTGGAATGTTCCAGAAGTGTCTGGTGGCTGGACTTTGATCCTACACAGGAGACGACACCTGTATGAGGACAGGAGGGTTTCACCGGGGTGAATGGTGAAGGGATTGGTTAATTAGAGGGTGAGACACAGGGTTTAGGATTTCTGTACAGGGGGGTTTAGAGAAGTAAAATAGAAGAATTGAGGCGTGTC
Organism: Zonotrichia leucophrys gambelii; assembly: GCF_028769735.1. Lineage (NCBI taxonomy): Eukaryota > Metazoa > Chordata > Aves > Passeriformes > Passerellidae > Zonotrichia > Zonotrichia leucophrys. The sequence goes on along the minus strand of NC_088179.1, from coordinate 23,278,059 downwards.
CTGTCCTTCTTCTTCTTCTTCTTCTCCTCCATCTTCTATGGTGATAGTAGCACTTTAAGATTAGTCATTACTAAAAGTGCACCAAGCAATAAAAATAAATAGTATTGGAGAAAAATGATAAATATTGTACACGTAACAATGAGTATAAAGATAAGTAGCTGTCCAGAAAGCGGCACAGTGTGCTCATGGCTGGCTGCTGAGCAGAGCTCTGTCGGGCCGAAAGAAAATCTTTTAGATAAACAATTAATAAACATAAAAACCGAAAGAAGAACTGAAGCCTCTTCTCGTCCTTCGATACGCGGGCTGCCCCAAGGCCACTCCGGGCCTTTCCAGGCCCTTCAAACAGCCCAAAACCAGACATGTTTGATGAATTGTTGCACCCTCACTGATATCACTTTTGCGTTTTGGGTTCAAACCCCTTTGAGAGCAAGTGATGGCTGCACTGACTGCCCCTGGCATTTTTTTGGGATGCTGTGGTAGGAAAAAATGAGGAAATCTTGGTTAATTGTCTTCAGGGGGAGCAAATTGGGTGATGAAAGGAGCACTGGTCTGCAGTGCCAGTGGCTGTTGTTCCTCAGAGTGAGGATATTTGTGATTTCTTCAGCTGGAAGGTGGTGAAGGAGTTGCTGTGCCATTCCAAGCAATGTGACAACTCCCAGTTTGGCCAAATGCCTGCAATCCCCCCGAGGTGATTCAGGCAAATCTTTGATAGAAACCCAATTCCATTGATATTTTCTATTTTCCCGCTGCTGGATACGCTTGAGGCAACTCAGTGACAATCCTGAGCTCCAACATCACGGCAAGATCAAGGGACAGGAGGCAACTTTGGAGTCTGGGCTGTTTCCGTGCGCACTTGTCACGGGAACAGCGGGATGCCCTCGACTGCAGGTGCCACTAAGAGCTCCAAAAAGGCATCAAATCTCGTCTCTGTTGTAGGCAGCTGCAGCAACAAAAAATAAACCCTTTGAAAAATAAATCCCCAGTATCCGTGGGACTTCTGACAGGCTTTGGGAGTTTGATCACCAAATCTTGAGAGAAAAGCCCAGCTCTGGAGTTAACAGAGGAGCAAGCAAAACCCCAGATTACCTTGAGTGCTGTAAAATCCAGATTTTTGGTATAAAGAGAGAAAATCAGACCTATTTGTATACATGTGATGCTCCTCTGAAGCGTTGCTTGTTCAAAAATCCCAAGAAAATAAGGGAATGCAGCTTTTGTAGGAGGGCAGAGTGACAAGAAAAAAACCAGTTCACCCTTTTAGGAGCGTGCTGGATGAATGTCTTCAAATTCCAATGTATTTTAGAGAAGCAAAGAGTTCCTGCAGGAAAAAGCTGAGATCCAACTCTCCTTTCTGCCCCTGTCGGACTCCTATTAATAGTATTAATATTAATAAGCTTTCAGGGGTGTTTTAAAAGGGAATAATATTAAAGCAACGTTCAAACATGCTGACTGGGTTTTATTGTGGGAGGTTTGAAATGACATCACACCATCAGATAAAATAAATCTTGTTATCATGGGGTGATTTGGGTTGGGAGAGGCTTTAGGGATCATATCCAGCCTGTTCACAGGGAAGTTTTCTCTTAATATCTAACCTAAATTCAGATTCTTTCAGTCGGAAACCATTCCCTCATCCATAACCCCTGATCCATTCCATGCACAAGGACTGTCCATCTGAGGTCTGTATAGCCTAGAAAAAATTCCTGTTTCCTCTGCAGCTTTATCATGCTTTCATCATTGTAAAAGCTCTTTCAGAGCAGTTTTTGAGCTGCATTTTGAGAAGGTGTAAAAATAGGGATTGGTCTTACTTTAATTTGTTTTTTTTTTCTGTCACTGTGCATCCTCATGTTCATACATTGGAATATTTTTCTCTCTGCCAGTGATCTCCCCCTTTGGACCATTAAGGAAATCCTGCTTTTTAGTTAAATGCTCAATTGTAAACAGGGATCAAGATCTATTAATATCCAGTAAAGTTTTTTAATATTAAAAATAATCAGGCATGTGTTAGCACAGCAATTCCTGCTCCAGCAGGAGAATATTCCTTAAATGAGAGACTTCATTATACCCCTGGCAATTCCAAATTGCTGCTCAACTGGGTGCACTGGAAAGCTCCAGCTGCAATCCATCACTTTATTGCTTTAACCTTCCAGAGCTGATGTTGAAATGTCAACATTTGATGTGGTCGTGGAGCCGCTGCTTCCCCTGCTTGGGAAACCTCTCAGGCGAGGTCAGGTGTGTTTGTTTAATCCTGGGTTTATAGCCAGGGCAGTGGGAGTCTGGCTGCTGGGGTAAATGGTGATTTTTGTCTGGAATTCAGCTTCTGATGTGCTCAAATTGGCCCTGTGCTCTCTTAATTCCACGTTCATAACCCTTAGGAGGGTGTGGGGAGAAGGAAATACTGAAAAAGGATATTAATTAAGATTTTAACTTGTTGGGAGACGCACAGACTTTCCTTCCCAATATATTCAGTGGGGACAGTGCATGGCACCATAAATATGGTGCTGTGCTGGGGTGAGCTGTTATTGCTCATTACGCATAAAAACTGGAATAAAATCCTTTAATTTCATCTCTTTCATATTCCCAACCTGTTCTCCACGAGCTGTGCATCCCAGCAGGAATGATCCTGTGTGCACCCATCACAATACACAGAACACACCTTGGCTTTTCTCCTGCAGCACTGCTGAAAAATAACAATTTATGGTTTTTTAAATATTGTTCTGTCCCACATTGTGGAAATGTTGGAAAAACCCCACGTGGGTTTCAGTGTGGATACTTTACTCTGACCATAACTTATTTCATGTATTTCCCATGAGATATTTGCATATCAATACAGCAATGTGTTTTGTATTTTGGTTTTGGTGCTAGATGAGCTTGGACAGAGCACAAAAAGTGAAAATAATAATTCTGGTGGAATTATCAGGTGAAAATAATATTCTGGTGGAAATAACACAGAAATACAACTTTTTCTGTGCTGGCCTTTCTGGATGGATGCATATTCCAAAATCAGGGATTTAATCCCTGGACCACTCATTGCTCCTTGGTGTTCAAGGCTGAGAAATTATCTCCACAAAGTGGGATACCTGCAAATGGAAAATATTTCATTTTGGTATCCATATCTCTAAGTGGAATAGGAGATGCTAGAGCAGGCAGTGATTTTGTTTTAGATCTGCAATTCAGACAATTGTTTTTTTTCCTGAAAAATGATGACTGTATTGAAAAATGAGGAATAAAAGGAAGAAATGAGTGATCATTTTAACTTGGGGTTTAACACATAATTTATACCCTCATTTGGAGCTGTATCATCTCCCGTGTAATTCCTGTGAGCAGCTCTTTTATTGAGAAGTATTGCTGCTATCAGTGCCACTTTTATCTCAGAATCTTTTTTATGCAAGGCAAAGCTGGGAAGAAAAATGCATTTTCTCCTTCAGTCACTCATCCCTGTAAGCCCCAAAGACAAACAGCTGGAATTGCTGGGGGTGAGGCACAATCATTTATCACTCCAAATTCTGGAATGCAGAGCCTGGTGGGAATGCTGAGAGACAACTGGCATTCCACTCCAGGAAAAAAGAAGGAAGGGAAGGGTGGAATTTGCCACAGAGCTTTCACAGTGGGGAGGGAAAAACCAAAAATACCCCAACCAACCAAAAAAAAAACCCACCAAAAACCAGGAAAAACCCCTAAATACCATAAAAAAAAAACCAAAAGAAAACCCCAACCAACCAAAAAAAACCCACCAAAAACCAGGAAAAACCCCTAAATACCATCAAAAAAAAAACCAAAAGAAAACCCCAACCAACCAAAAAAAAACCACCAAAAACCAGGAAAAACCCCTAAATACCATCAAAAAAAACAAAAGAAAACCCAACCAACCAAAAAAAACCACCAAAAACCAAAAAACCCTAAATACCATCAAAAAAAAAAAAAAAAAAAGAAAACCCCAACCAACCAAAAAAAAACCACCAAAAACCCCTAAAAACCAGGAAAAACCCCTAAATACCATCAAAAAAAAAACCAAAAGAAAACCCCAACCAACCAAAAAAAAAAAACCACCAAAAACCAGGAAAAACCCCTAAATACCATAAAAAAAAACCAAAAGAAAACCCCAACCAACCAAAAAAAAACCACCAAAAACCCCTAAAAACCAGGAAAAACCCCTAAATACCATAAAAAAACCCAAAAGAAAACCCCAACCAACCAAAAAAAAAAAAACCCAAAAACCAGGAAAAACCCCTAAATACCATCAAAAAAAAAACCCAAAAGAAAACCCCAACCAACCAAAAAAAACCCACCAAAAACCCCTAAAAACCAGGAAAAACCCCTAAATACCATAAAAAAAAACCCAAAAGAAAACCCCAACCAACCAAAAAAAAAACCACCAAAAACCAGGAAAAACCCCTAAATACCATAAAAAAAAAACCAAAAGAAAACCCCAACCAACCAAAAAAAAAAAAAACCCAAGAAACAAAAGAACCCCAAACAAAAACAAAGAAACCAAACCCTGACAAAAAAAACATAAAAAACCAACAAAAAACCCAACTAACCCCAAGAAACAAAAGAACCCCAAACAACAACAACAAAGAAACCAAACCCTGAAAAAAACCCCATAAAAAAACCAACAAAAAACCCAACTAACCCCAAGAAACAAAAGAACCCCAAACAACAACAACAAAGAAACCAAATCCCGAAAAAAAAAAAAAAAACAAACAAAAAAACCCAACTAACCCCAAGAAACAAAAGAACCCCAAACAACAACAACAAAGAAACCAAACCCCGAAAAAAAGCATCAAAAAAAACGAACAAAAAACCCCCAACCAACCAAAAGAAAACAAAACAAACCTCCCAAAAAACCCCACACCACCAAAAAAAGCAACAACAACAAAAAACCACCAAGAAACAAAAGAACCCCAAACAACAACAAAGAAACCAAACCCTGAAAAGAAAACCATCAAACAAACAAACAAAAAAACCCCAACCAACAAAACAAAAAATACAAAAAAACCAAGCCTCCCAAAAAACCCTACACCACCAAAAAAACCCAAAAAACCAACAACAGAAAAACCCAACACAAAAAAAAAAAAAAAAAAAATCCCAGGGTGGAAATATTATGTTCCAGAAGTAGAAATGAGATTTATCTGGGATTGCTTCTTTTAAAAACCAAGGTGAGCTGCAATCATTCTGGAGCAGTGTGTTAGGGCCTGTTAAGTTTTATTTAATTAATTTTATTAATATTTATTTAATAAATTTAACTTAAATTTAATAATTTAAGTTTTATTTAAGTTTTATTTTATTTAATATTTATTTAAATACTCCAATGGCCAGCTCTAATTTTTGTTTCCTCCTTTTTTTGTTGTTTCCTCCTTATTTTTTTGTTTCCTCCTTTTTTTTTGTTTCCTCCTTTTTTTTGTTTCCTCCTTTTTTTTTGTTTCCTCCTTTTTTTTTTGTTTCCTCCTTTTTTTTTTGTTTCCTCCTTTTTTTGTTTCCTCCTTTTTTTTTTGTTTCCTCCTTTTTTTTTGTTTCCTCCTTTTTTTTTGTTTCCTCCTTTTTTTGTTTCCTCCTTTTTTTGTTTCCTCCTTTTTTTGTTTCCTCCTTTTTTTTTTTCCTCCTTTTTTTTTTTTTCCTCCTTTTTTTTTTTTCCTCCTTTTTTTTTTCCTCCTTTTTTTTTTTTTTTCCTTCTTTTTTTTTTTTTTCCTCCTTTTTTTTTTTTTTTCTCCTTTTTTTTTTTGTTTCCTCCTTTTTTTTGTTTCCTCCCTTTTTTTTTGTTTCCTCCTTTTTTTTTGTTTCCTCCTTTTTTTTTTTTTGTTTCCTCCTTTTTTTTTTGGTTTCCTCCTTTTTTTGTTGCAGTGCTCTCATCTTGTTTGATTTTCCTCTATGGGATCAATGCGATGCCAAAAATCTGCAAAAAACTCTGTGTTTTCCTATGGTCATCATAAAATCCCAGGATGGCTTGGATGGGATGGAAGGGACTGATTTGATGTTATTTTTCCAACTGTAATTACACTTGGAATAAAATTGTTGATATATCAGGGAAGCACTCTATTATCAATAATTTTTATGCCTAAACTTTCATCTTCCCATGTCCCAGTGTTAGACAAAGGGTCCTCAAGACCAATCCTAAAAATCCAACATATTTTAGTGACTGAAAGAATGAGATTTTGTCCTTGAATTGTATTTCAGTGATGTCTGTGGCTTCTAAATATCTCAGGCCAATATCTGAATTATCTGAATTTTTTTGAGCATGGGACAGCCATGGTTGTGACAAAATCTTGGAGTTCTCCGTATCTTCCCAGAAAAGGTGTGGTGTTATAAATTCCAAATGGATTCTGAATCCCTTGGCTGCCAGGGATCACCAGGAGGCCTTTGGAGAGCAAATGTGGATGCGCAGGCAGCTCCTGTTGATAAATGAAGTGCCAGATCTTTAATCATCATCTTTAATCGCATGTCCAGCTTCAGGTTAATTATTCAGAGCTCTTGGAATCAGTTCTGGGATGGTGCACGCACACTCAGGAAAACACTTCAATCAAATCCAGGGCTGAACATGTGTGCTCAAACAACTTATTAAGGGTTTTTTGCAGAAATATTCTGTGTTCTTGAAGGCAGGTGCTTAATGGAAAGGGGAGGTTGTTAGGGAGAAACAAGAGGAAAATTTAGGATATTTCTCCAGAGGGAATCTCTTTTTCTGGACCGGTGGTGGTGAGACTGAACACAACTTGGCCAAAACTTGCAATGAAAAAAATTTAATTTACTTATTTTAGGTATTTTTGAAAGCATTCCTTGGTGATGGGGGTGGGTGGTTTGGTTTTTTGGGTTATTTGTGTTGGTTTGAAGTTTTTCTCTTGGAGGTTTTGGGTTTTTTGGGGCGTTTTCCCCCACATTCCAATAAATGGTTGGGTTTTTGGGGATGAGTGGATTTTGAGTCATTTGTAGGAGTCACCTGCCAGTGCGTGGAGCATTTTCCCCACAGCCAGTGGAAAATGGGAGCTGCCCTCCAGAAATGTGATTTCAAATGCCTGACATTGAGTGATTCCCACCAGGAATTACCTGGAAAGTGAAAAACTAAACCCACACTCCAGGTGGGTGATGGAGAGCTTGAAATGCACCTTCCACAGCCACGAAAACCCAAAACCATTTAGAAAAAATAAGAACATTTAAGCCGGATTATTTGAAGTGGTGCATCCTAGGGGAACATTAATTTGTGTGGGTTTGTTCCATATATTTTTAACCCCCTAAACATCCAGAACACTTCATGGAGTTTTGGGATTCCATCACGGGACTGTGAATGTAGTTGTACATTTAAACAAATTAAGTCTATAATTCTCTAGCAGAGTGATGATACCTTCTTTTTTTTTTAATAGATTTGAATTTGCTAATTTCTCTACAGATTTTTATTTGCTGTCACCTTTGTGGCAAAATCCTGAGGGAATTCATTAAAGTGAGTTAGGAGAGGAATGTCATCCTTTGCAGGATATGTTTTGTTGTATTGTCCCAAGCCCAGGGTTATTTTGACAGAGGAAAAATGGAGATAGCCATGATTTAAAGAACAGCAGGAATTCCTGACAGGAATGGGGATCTGTCCTTGTTGGGAGCCAGCCTGGGGCACTTGATCATGGCTATTGATTCAGCCCATCAAAATTTGTTGTAGGAAATGTAATTTATGCTGCGACCTTCAGACAGCTCTCAGCTGAAATGGAAAAACATGATCCTTACGGATGGCTCTGCTTATCACTGGCTCCAAGGAAATGCAGGATGGATGGAGGAGTTCAAGCAGGCTGGAAGGACTTTCCAGTGCAAAAAACATGGAAATATCTGTTCTGTAGGCATTGCTTCACAGAAAATTTTGCCATAAAACTCCTTTGATGGAAGAATTGCAGCTCCCAGAAAGTAAAAACCCTTCCTTCCTTCCTTCCTTCCTTCCTTCCTTCCTTCCTTCCTTCCTTCCTTCCTTCCTTCCTTCCTTCCTTCCTTCCTTCCTTCCTTCCTTCCTTCCTTCCTTCCTTCCTTCCTTCCTTCCTTCCTTCCTTCCTTCCTTCCTTCCTTCCTTCCTTCCTTCCTTCCTTCCTTCCTTCCTTCCTTCCTTCCTTCCTTCCTTCCTTCCTTCGCCACTTCCTTCCCTTCCTTCCGCCACTTCCTTCCGCCACTTCCTTCCTTCCTTCCGCCACTTCCTTCCGCCACTTCCTTCCTTCCTTCGCCCTTCCTTCCGCCACTTCCTTCCGCCACTTCCTTCGCCACTTCTTCCGCCACTTCTTCCTTTCCGCCCTTCTTCCCTTCCTTCCCCCTTCCTTCCTTCCTTCCCTTCCTTCCTTCCTTCCTTCCTTCCTTCCCTTCCTTCCTTCCTTCCTTCCTTCCTTCCTTCCTTCCTTCCTTCCTTCCTTTTTCAATTCTATTTTATTATTTTCATCCTAGATGTGAGGTGCTGTTGATTGTGTTTAGGTTTAGGCCAGCTGCAGCTCTGGGGATGGTGGAGGTGCACAGGAGCAGGATTTGAGGGGTTGTTCCTACTGTGAGGGTTAAAGATGTATTTAAAGGAACAGAGTGATGAGAAATGATTGGGAATGGGAAAAACTTCAGTGTAAAGGCAAGGAAAGGAGCAGGGACTGCTATTCCCAGTTAGTTTTGGGAAAGTAGCCTGGTAGGGAACCTTTTAGCAGTGCCCGGCCGGAGCGGCAGCGTGTGTGGTAGTGCCGCAGCTCCGAGACAGAGACTGAAAGTTTTAACCCCTTTCTTTCATGACTGGGGCCTTGCAAAAATCCTAATCCTCCTCGAAGCTGAATAAGAAGGGAGATAAGAGAGGAGATGAGACAAGGACCTGGCCCGAAGAACGTGGAGGTGATTGAATGGGGAGAGATGATTTGGAGTGGCCTTTTGGCTGGACTTTTCTTGTGGCCATGGACTCAGTTGTTCCTGTGACACAGAGACTGCACTTGGGGGAAGCAGTGGCTCAGAACCAGGAGGGTTCATCGTGAGGACTCCCCGGCCCCAGGGGGTTGGAAAAATATGGGGGGGACAGATGTCCCAAAGCAGAGACTGTGCCTTTTTGGAGTGAGACAAGGCATCCTTGAAAGACAACCCTAAAAGAGCTCTGGCCATGCACGGTGGTGAGAGCACTGGGCATGGAAGGAAGATGTCACAAGCGGCAGGATGATGTAAAGCATCTGTGTAGGATCCCAGAAGGGTTTGGGATGGAGGGAGCCTTCAACACCATCCCACCATGGCAGGGACCCCTTCCACAGGAGCTCCAAGCCCTGCTCATCTTCGCCTTGGAAAATTCCAGGGATCCAGGGGCAGCCACAGCTGCTCTGGGAATCTGTGCCAGGGCATCCCCACCCTCAGAGGGGACAATTCCCTCCCAAAATCCCACCCAAACCTCTCCTGTGTCAGTTCAAAGCCATTCCTCCTGTCCATACCAGGATACTGTGTCCAGTTTGCTCCTCTGCTGTTCAAGAGAGCAAAATCTGCAGGAGAGGCACAGGAGGGATATCACGATGATTAGAGAGTTTGGGAAATTCACACATGAATAAAGATTTTAAGAGTTGGCTCAAGAAGTTTATGAGTTTATCAAGAAGTTTACCTTGTAGTGCCAACAAGGTAACAGAGGGGGAAATGAAGTTTGTTCCATGGTAAGGATTTGAATCAGGGACAGCTGGGTTCAGGAAAAATCTGAGTGGTTAGAAGAAGAAGGAAGAGAAAGGAAAAAAGAGAAGGAAAGAACCATTGGAGTAAATTTTCCAGGGAGGTGTAGGGCTGTTCCTGGCTGGGATGGACAGGGAGCTGGATGAGGTGGGAGCCAGGTGGACGTGATGGACGAAGGGATCTCCACAGGACTCTGCTCTGGGGCCTCCCACAGCAAAGTTCTGCAGCACAGGAGGTTTTTGCTCTCCTCCCACCCTCCCCACATCAAATGTTGTTCCAAGCCTCGGGGTAAGAGCGCTTCGGAGTCGCTTGCGATGTGGATTTCCCTACATTAAAATGTTTAAGGAGTTTAAAAGTGCAGTTTTCTAAAAACAGACACCCTCAGGCTTCTGCTTGAGGAGCTGGAGACAGGAATGCTGTTTCAAAGCTGCCTCAGATGCTTGATGGCTGTATCAGAAACTGCTCCTGCTGATGCAGGGCTGGTGCCTGCGGTGCATTCCAGCGCCTCCAGCCTTTGTGTCTGCTGGATTTGGAACATTACAAGTTTTATTTTGGGGTATTTATGTAAAAAGCTGCCATGTCTGGAAACTCAAGAATTGGTATTATTAAAGATATTTCCCTTCCTCTGCTCTTGGTAGGGATACAGATGCAGTTCTCAGTTTTGTTGGAGTTGAAACCCCCTGGGTTTGGGGCTTTTCTTTTCCCCCAAAATGACAAGGGTAATCAGCACTGTGCATTTCAATTGCCCTGGAATTAAATTTCAAGTGGAACAGCATGGTAGCTATTTCATTATCTCGGAATTTATTCCAGAATTAGGAACCAACGTTTTCAAATTTCATTTCCTTGTGTGGCTTCTTGAGCCAGCCCCTGTCTGTGACAGGCTGAGCTCCAGCAGGAACGGGTTTAATTTATTAATTGGAGGCAGCAGGCATTGTAAGGTTCTGCATTTGGGCATGAGCACATCTATATTTGCATACCTTAACTAGAACAAATGGATGTCACTGCTCAGCCCTGGATTTTCAAAGGAGCTCAGGAAGTTACTTTTCTCTTTGAAAGCCCTGAACTTCAGAGGAAATATTTTTTAAAATTATTTTTGCAGTGACTCTGTGGCTTCACAACCATCAAGAAGAAATACTGATTAACTCAGTTTAGAGACTCTCCCCTTCCTTAGCTCAGCTCCTTGGAGTTATCTCAGAGATTTTGTTCTGTTGTTGTGCCCTAAGTTTGTCAATTCTTCTTCAGCAGTATTTCTGAAACCCTGTCCTTTCCAAACAAACGCCCAGCATCTTATCTGCCATCGAGGCTGTTGGGGCCTCATCTCCCATCCTTTATCTCTTATCCCTTCCAGTCCTCTTGGAAGCTGCTGGATCTTTGCTGCTGTCTCTGGCACTGACAGCCCCATCAATTCTCCGTCCCTTCACTGGTCCCTTTTCTTCCTCCTGCATCAAGATAAACTTTTATTTTCATTTCTGAAGACATTCCCTTTGTTTTCTCCCCGGTGCCAGCTCCTGTCACGCTGTGCTCTCACTCTGTTCATGTGGATGGCTCCAGACCCTCAGCACGGGCTCCTGAGTCCATCCCTCCTTGTTCCAGGCTCAGTTTCCTGTCCTCGGCCCCTTCCTGCTCTGCAGGGGCCAGAGCTTGGTTAAAATTATAAAAATGCAGTGGTTGAGGTTGGCCAGCTTGATTTAGCCCTCACCAAAGTGATCACAGGCAGCCCAAGGGTGTGTGCTGGGGATTCAGAGTCCCATCAAAACTCTCCTCTGGCACATTTAGGGAGTGTCATCCTCTGCAAGATCATGGAAAATGCCAAGGAATGCTTGGTGATGTAGGGAATGCTGCCTTTCCCAGCCAGGTGCTGGGAGGATGATGATGATTGCTGCTGTCCAGGAATGCAGCCAGTCTGCTCTGTGACCCTTGGGTGTCAGCTGAAGTTGGATTTTATCACCATTTCACTGCTGGTTTTGTTGCACAGGCCTCAATCCTTTATTCCTGGTGAATTTGCTGTTGTGAGCGTGGTTAAAAGTTTCTTCACTTCTCATCTCACTTAAACCCCAAAAAAGCTGTTTATTCCAATGGAAACACTGATTTCATCTCTGCTGCCTGAGAGCAATCCCAGACTGATGCAGAATTTGGAATCTGAAGCCTGGCAAGGTGCTGAACACTTTTGGTTCCAGTCCCTTTTTCTGTCTTTGTGCCTCATTCCCTGTGGGCTCACCATCAACCTCTCCTTGGGGAAGAATCCTCCTCTTATTTTCACTGCTCACACTCAATACACCTTTTGCTCTCTCCAGCACAGCCTGGGGGGATATTTAGGGGACAATTTCTCTCTAAATATTCCCAATTTCTTAAACCCCTTCCCCTGTTTGCAACAGCTGAGGATAACACCTAAATGAGCAATATCTGGTTTGTCCAAAAAACCCCACACAGCTTCCCAAAACCAGCACGGCCTAAAAGGAAATGGATAATTCCCATCCCTTGGATGTCTGAGTGTGCAAAGGTGCATTTGGTGCCATTCCTGTAAAGGCCTGATTACATGATGGCAATGAGAGTTTGGGGAGCTGCATTGTTGTTACAGGAAAGCTCCTTTTGAATTCAGCACAGCAATAATTCGCTTCCTTTGATCAGGAGAAATGTCAATTACATTCATATTTGAGCTGGAGATCATATAAACAAGCCCAGTCCTTTCAGCAGTGCATGGTTAACACAAAAAAAGTAATTAAAGCACATCAATAGCATTTCTCAGAAAGCATGGGCAGGGGCTAACAACAAAGTACAGACTCTCACCCTGCTTCTCATTATTCTCCAGGTTAATAAAAGGTATTTTTACATCAGCTTGGTGGTTGTCCACACATTCTAAACACTTTCCTCCCTGGCAATGTTAGATATTTTTCCTTTTCCATGAGGAGAAAGACACCTCTGGGAACTGAACTGCTACTAAACCAAGTACCCAGGGATTTTCAGAGTTCATTATACCTGTGAATTGTCTTGTTATTGAATAGGAAACTGGGCAGGGTTTTATAATTCAATTATAGCATTGAGTAAAATAGCAAATATATTTCATATCGTGACTTCCTAAGAGAAGAGCCTGGTAGGAGGACATGGTCAAGTTGGTGGCCTGTGTGCAGCAGGTGGGAAACTTTGAAATATGGTGTTGGGGAACTGAATTGTCCTTGTTTCTTAGGGTCTTTTTTTCATTTTCAGCTCAAAATATATGGGTTAAATCAGGGTCAAGAGTTTCTCTGTCCAGGCTGGTGTGAAAACAGCTCTCAAGAACTCACTGCAACCATCCAGTGAAGGATGAAAAGATTTTATAGATCTTTATTCTGCCCCAGAGTGATGCACTTGTGTTGGTGGAGAATTGTGGATGCTGTGTGCAAAGAGGGAGGACCTGCTTTTCCTCTGCTCCTCAGTCCCACCACATAGAAAGGGCTCAGGAATGATGGATTTGGAAGTTTTTGGCTGTGATCTGGGTGTACAAAAGTCCCTGGATTCATTTCCACAACACTCTCAGGCAGGGGGTGTGGGTTTGGAGCTGTCCTGAGCAGGATCAGGAGTTGGAGTTTGAACCCTGTGGGTCCCAATTCAGGATTTTCCATGATTCCCTAGATCAGTGTCTGTGTGGTGGTAGTGAAAGGGGTTAAAATGAGCAGGAGAAGAAATGATGCTGAATTGGGAGCTACAAATGTGTGTAAGTTGATGTGTAGCGCAGTAACTACGCTGTGCAAATTCCTAAGGAAAATATTCCTAAGAAGAAGCAACTTCAAGGATAACAGTTAACCACTTCCAGGACAGATTTATAATCCAGAACATGGAATACACTAACTTAATCTTGGCTCTGAGCAGTGTATGGCAAGAAAATAGGGAAAATATTCCCTCCTCTCCCCTGCAAAGCATCAGATGCACTCTGCTAAACAACTTTGAGGCACAGCAATAGGTAGGATTTTTTTATAAATGCTTGATCTCTAAATCCATGGGCAGAACTGGTTAACTGGGCTCTGGTGGGAGGGATCCATGAGGGAAAAGCAGGAGTGTGTCATTCCAGGCAATTGTTTCAGTGCTCAGTGCATCTATCTCAGCGAGCAGACGCTGCTTTGTGTCACTGGCCAGAACTGTCATGGTCTGCTTCAGCAGGCAGACTTGCAGAATAATAAACAAGATTTCTGTATGTGTGACTGCAGCAAATACTTGTTGATGGTGACTGCTGTATTTCCTTCAGAGGTCCTGCCAGCTTTAATTAACTCAGGTTTATTCTGAACCGTGCCGAGATTAGGAAGTTGTTTGCAATCTATTTGTGCTGTAATACACAGCCCAGAACATCTCTCCCCGTGTCTCCCTGCCTGCAAACCTGTCCTCTGCCTTTCCACAAGTGAATTTGAGCCCTGGCCATCCTCTCTGCTCCATTTAGCTCCTGCTTTTCCAGCCCAGGTTTGGGGACATTGGCTGGGTTTGAGCACTTGAGGAGAGGGTGATTGCCTGCCAGGCCTGTCAGAGCCAGCAGCCATCAAAATCTCTGCATTTCTTTTCAGATGTGCTTGTGTCACATTTCAGAGTTATTCCACATCACCTGCTCCTCTTGCCTTTGTCTGTGAGCACCTGGGGTCTCTGATTGAAGGGCTGGGATCTCCTCGAGGCTGGAGTTGCCTCCAGCTGCTGCTGTGCAGTGCTTGGAGCAGGGGTTGGATCCTGGGTGTGCTTGGGGTGTGTGAACTCGGCTGTAATTGCACAAGAGTTGTCCAAACACACATTTATGGCTCTTCCATAAAGCTCCAGCACAAATTCTTCCAGTGTTTCACCATTTTCTTCCAGTGTTTCACCATTCACCTGCTAGGACAGGCTCTGCCAGGGGTGCTGCTGCACCTCCTCCTGCTGCTCCCTCCCCTGATCACTCTGCTCTCAGCAATCTCCTTAAAATTTAACTTCTGGGTTAATGAAACAGAGCCAAGCCTGTTCTCCCTGGCAGCACAACTGGCCAAAATGACAGTTCCCACTCTGGCTGGGACAGAGATTGATGTTTGTGTGCTGTGGAGGAAAAAAGCTCCAGTAGTGCTGGGACAGAAGGGAAAACACAGGGACAATGGGAATGGAGGATAAGTAAGTGCTGCTGCCAAGTTTATTAGATGGCTGTGCTGGATTGGTCGGGACATGATTTGTTTCCTTTTTCAGGGGAAGGGAAAAGCAAAGTTCTTCCCATCACTGCATTGTGTAGTTTATAGTGTAGGGAAATTGGTTTCTGATGCTGAATGTATTTTAACTCACCCCTTCAGCTTTCAGTACTGAAACCCACAATTATCTGTATGGAAATGTTTTCATGACAACAGGCCAGGCCGTGATTTACCCAGGAGGTGGTGTCAGCACCTCTCCAGGGCCACTGAGAGCTGTGCTTACTTGTTCTCTGTGGGAAAGAGGAGTTTTACCTTGTGTCCCTGTCATAAACTCGCCATCCCTCTGCTGCCCACCCTCCCACCCCTGGAAGAGAAACCTACCCCATCCAAGTGGGAAAAGCTGAGCTGTGGCCAAAACAGTGCTGAAAAGGTGATTTTCAGTTTAGTGCAGAGCTCTCCTTCACTGCTGCTGCTGCTCCAAGCTGGCCTGGGTCAAGTGTTCCACTCAACAGTGAGAGCCTCAGTGCTGGGAGCAGCCCCAGGAGCGGTCCTGCTGTGGGGATGAAAGCCCTCAGCACACAGGCACTCAGCGTGGGTGGAAATGGAGAGCTCCAGGCTGTTCAAAACAAACATTTCTGGCCCAGCAAGCCAGAGAGAGCCCAGCCAAGGAGCCACCTGCTCCTGCTCTTGTTTGAAGTGGAACTTGGGTCTCCTCTCGTTCACAAATGCTTTGCCTCACTGCCAGCCATCAAATACTAATATTATTTTATAGAATGGAGCCCTTTGTGCTCCTCTGAAGGACCAGCAGGGCTATAATCATTGCCTGGAGGGTTTTAAAATTCCGAGTAATTTTGCTGGATGGTTCTGGGAGGTTTTCCTCTGAAACAAGCCCTGTCCCAGGGGAGCTGCTCTGCTCTCCACAAACAGAGCACAGGAATTCCTTGTGGCACTAATGGCAGCTGTGCCTGCAGGAGGCCCCACTGAGAGATTCCACAGAACAAAACTCGGCCTCACAACACAAAATGCAATGGGGAAAAGGTGAAATTGTAAAGGGCCTCTGTGAGGGTGTTCACAGGGATTCTTGGATGCGGGAAGAGGTGGGGATCTGACTCCATGTTTCAGAAGGCTGATTTATTATTTTATGATATATATTACATTAAAACTATACTAAAAGAATAAAAGAAAAGGATCTCATCAGAAGGGTGGCTAAGCTAAGAGTAGAAAGCAATGATAACAAAAGCTTGTCTTGGACAGAGAGCCCGAGCCACCTCACTGTGATTTGCCATTAATTACAAACAATCACATGAGACCAATCACAGATGCACCTGTTGCATTCCACAGCAGCAGATAACCATTGTTTACATTTTGTTCCTGAGGCCTTTCAGCTTCTCAGGAGGAAAAATCCTAAGGAAAGGATTTTTCATAAAAGATGTCTGCGACAGGCCTCCTCCTGATCTTGCCCAACATCAATCTGAAAGCGATGGAGAGTGGGAAATTGCCGTAGATTCTCTCTCATGGTAAAATCAGTTTGTTTCTTGGATTCCTTTCCCTTTCCTGCAGCCAGCCTCCCTCCCTCTGCTCAGAGGCTGCTCAGGTCCTTGTGGTTCATCACCCGTTGGTGCCCTGAGGCCGGGCTGCTGTCACCTCCAGAGCTCCCCTGGCCGCTGCTGCCAGGCCCCATCCATCAAGGGAACAGGTTGGAGGCAAACAGGAGCTGCCAGCCTGGAATAAATCACAGCTCTGAGCAGCACCAGCTCCTCATCCCTGCCTGAAAGCTTCCCAGCTCCTGGCATGGCTCTGGAACGAGCTTGGCTTTAGTGCTGAGATGGTTTTTTTGGCTTTTCCCTGCCAAACAGGCTGGGAATGGTGGGGCTGTGGGATCTGGGCCTGCTCAGACCATGGTGGCAGTATTGATTTTATTATTTATTTTTATTAACTGCTTCCAAGTGAGAAAAGAGATTCCATGTCATTGTATGACGTGGAATGATCTGCATCCAGAGAACTGCATGAATGTTTCCCTTTCCCTGATCAAGGAATACCAAGGTTTCTGTGCTGTGGTGGGGTTTCTGGGAATAAATTTGGAGGTCCTAATTTAGTTTGGAGTCCTAATTTTTGTTGATGACTGGGTTGCCTAATGAAGGGAACACTGATTAATGTGGTTATGAAAGGTAGTAAACAAAAACATGGAAAATAATTCAAATTTGTTGGTAGTGCTTTTGCAGTTGTTGGACGTCAGAAAGTCAGTGGTACAAGACCTACAAAATGTAAATTAAGGGTGGAGGAGGAGCCCTTCCCTTCCTCCTAAAAAATAAAAAAAAAAG
The DNA here is from genome assembly GCF_028769735.1 of Zonotrichia leucophrys gambelii. NCBI lineage: Eukaryota > Metazoa > Chordata > Aves > Passeriformes > Passerellidae > Zonotrichia > Zonotrichia leucophrys. The sequence goes on along the minus strand of NC_088179.1, from coordinate 23,261,012 downwards.
GGAGAAAATAGACTAAGGGTTTTGAAAACATGCTGTGTTTGATGAATCACAACCACTCTCTTGAATGACTTTACTTAAAGGTACCAGTGCATTGCAAGTTTAATTCCTCTGGTTTGAAATCTTTCTTGAAGCTGTTCTGCTTCAAGGAACGTTCAGTGAGTCTGGACAGGGTGGAATGAAATGATGAATGGTTCTGTAAACATCCCTGATGGTGGTGCACAAACATGGGGACACTCATGGATTGCCTCGATGGAGGAGAACCAGGAGCTCCTTGGAGCTGGGGCAACGCAGGGTGTGGATGTGTGAGCAAAAGACAATTTCAGTAATTTTTTAATTTCAAAACAATTTTGAGTTTCTACAATTGAATTCTAGACATCTAACTTAAACCCATGCCTGCTTTGGTCTTTTTTTTCATGTTTTTATTTGTTTTATAAGATTCGTTTCAGTCATTTTTTTCCCCACCAAAAGGTAAACTCGTGGTTAGCACGACACCTTTAATTTTCTCCTTTTCATTTCTCCTTTTTATAGCACACCTCGGGACGCCTCTTTGCCTCCACACCTTAATTTTAATCATGCACTGAGAGCAGCCTTTCTCTTATTCAGGCAATCTTGGTGGAATAAAAAATGGAAATTGTTATTTGTCCTTGATGGCTCCATTTCCTGGGGAGATGTAAACACGCCGGGCTTCACTCCCCAGTTCCTAAAGCCAGACTTCCAGGAGTGTCAGGATTACACACGGAGCATTAGGAGGTTTAAAATGTTTTTCCTGCCAGGATGGGAGTCACAGCAATTTCAGGCATTTGATGCAAGGCCCCATCCCATGCTCGCTCTAATAGGGGTCGTTATAATGCCTGTTTTGGAAGTGGGGTTATTGATGAGCTGCAGCTCTGCAGAGCCCAGATTGCCTTTCCAGTCTGCTTTCTGCTCACAAGTTGTTTTCTCGGTGGGAAATAAATTGTTTTCACTGTGGGAAATGTTGGTTGTTTACTAATAAGTTGTTTTCTCGCCGGGAATAGATTTTGAATGTTAAGATGGAAGATGGGGTTTTGCTTTGTGCTGGTGAAGGAAACACAACGAGCTTCAAGTCCCTGAGCTATGGGGACTTTTTAAACACAAGATTTGTGGTGTCATGTGTCAGTTTTGCACCTCATGGGGTTTTATGAGGACACAGGGAATTGTGTCTTGGCAGTCACTCAGAACTGAAGGAATGTGGTCAAGCAGGCTCCTGTTGATGGAAGAGGAGCACGGATTTCCCTGGAACTTGTGCTCATCTGCAGCTCTTCCAGGGCAAGATCTGTGTCTTTGATCTGTGCCTTTGTCTTATTTCTATCATGGAGAACAAAGGTTGGAAAAGATCTCCAAAGCTGAGTCCAACCTGTGGCGGATCCTCACCTTGTCAGCCAGACCGGTGTTTGTAGGGGAAAAGTCCTGAAATCCCCCCAAAGTGCAGCTGGATGTGGGATGTGTTTTCTTCCCTCCCAGCAAACCTCCCTGGATTCATCAAAACTCCAACAATATCCCCCCTGTGTGGAAATGGGAACATTGGACTGACATTTTCTTCTGGAGGTGTTTGGACAGAATGAATTGTAACTGAAATACGTTCAGTGGAACGAGGGTTTCATAGCTGGAAAAATGGGATTGAGTGGGAAAATATTCAGCAATTAATTTATTTCCTCTATTTTTCTTCAAATTTTGGTTCTGTAGGCCAAAGTAACATTTTGATGATGTGTTTCTGTATGAGATTTCTGAGTTCATCCTAGAATTCATAGAATTGTTGTAGAATAATTTGGGTTGGAATGGGACCTCAAAATTCCTCTCCTTCCAACACCCTGCCATGGGTCATGGTATTCAGGAGGAATTTCTCCATGGAAAAGGTTGTTAAATATTGGCAGGGGCTGCCCAGGGAGGTTTGCAGTGCCCATCCCTGGAGGTGTCCAAGGAAAAGCTGGAGGTGGCACTCAATGCTCTGGGATGGGTCACAGGCTGGACTTGATGGTCCTGGAGGGCTTTTCCAACCAAAATATTTCTGGAATTCTGTGATAGCAGTGAAGTAAAAAAGACCCAATCCTATCCAGGGAATCCATCTTTCTTGTATTTCTTGGATACATTGGATATTAGGGAATATTCCTTGGAGTCGAGTCACCATCCCTGGAAGTGTCCAAAAAAATGTGTGTATATGGTGATTTTGTACATAATTTAGCAGTGCTGGTTTGATGATTGCATTTAATCTTGGAGGCCTTTTCCAACCTTAATGATTCTGTGGTTTTGGGAAATATTAAGGAAAGTTTGATACACGTTTTCTGTAACACTTCTGTTCAGGTGAAAGATGAGATTTGTGGGTTTGCAGGAGGTTTTGAACTTGTTAATAATTTTCTTGTGATCAAATGGGGTAAAACTACTGGAGAGGGCTTTCCTGAGGGAGGAACAAGGTGGTTTTCCAGCAGCCAGAACTGGGATTTGCAAACACACTGTACACTTGGACATGTAAGGCTTTTAAATGGGAAGAAAAAACCAGATTATTTTACCTGGGGAGAACTTGTTTGACTGGGTAGAATACATATTCCCCCAAAAATGGGCTCCATGATCCCCATTTCCTTTAGTGGAACATTCCCAGAGAACTGAAAGATGTCAAAAATTTGAGATTTTGCATCTATTGGAGAATTTGCATAGAATAACTGCAGTTCCTGCTGTAATTCATTGGGCGCCTTCTGTGAACACAGATGTGAGCCCTTGGTGCTCTCCATAAATTCAAAGCATGACTGATACAAAATGATACATCTAAAAAATAAAATTTAAAAAAAAAGCAAATAGAACCAAGGAAAAATCTGGGCAGGGGGTGAAGAATTTGCCAGATGTGCAGAAGAGAAATCACAGCAATGAAAGGCAGCAGCTGCTGGAGGGTGGGATCTTCCTTCCAGGCTGGGAGAAACTCTTGGGGTCGGCTCAGGGCCTTGCTGGGCCACCAGAAACTTCTCCTTGATTCCAGAATCGTGGAATCATTCAAATTGGAAATGCCCTCCAAGATTTTGGAGCTGAACCATTCCCCAGCCCTGCCAGTCCCACCAGTGTCCCCAAGTGCCACATCCACACAGCTCCGAAATCCCAACAGGGATGTTGGGAAAGGAAGAATTTTGGAGGGAAAGGATATTTAAAAGTGTGGAGCAGCAATTCAGATTTGGGTATGCAAAAGGAAGTAAAGATCTCTGCGTGGCAAAATGGAATTTGAATTTATTTTCCAAACTGAGCCATACAAAATTCTTCTCTCAACTACAGGATGAAAAGGAGATGTTTTAGGTCACCTTCCTTTTGGTTTTTGTTTTGTGGGGTTTTTTTTTTCTCTTTTATAAAATTTTATTTTCAAAATTTTATTTGGGATTTTAAATTGTGTCTTATTTTGTCTCCATCTTTGCAGCTCTTTGCCTTTTTGGACACTCCTGTGTTTCCATTCAGGTCTCTGCTCTCTAGAGCCAAGAGTCCTGGAATTACAGAATTCCTTAGGCTGGAAAAGCCCTCTGAGTCCAGCCCTTAACCCAGCACTGCCACCACTCATTTCTACCCAGTTTTGGTGGTTTTCCTCAGGTTTTTCTCCATCCACTCTGCATTTTAACAAATTGGGATGCCCAAATTCAGCTCAGTGCTCCAGGTGATGACTCCCCAAGGACACAGGGAGAGGGAGCATCCTTATCTCTCCTTCCCCCTTACTTTTGATATCAGTTTAGATCTGTCTGATAAAAAGCTGTCACCAACTAAAGTCACCAAACTGGGCTGGAGGGAGGAGCTCAGGCTGGCTTTTGGATGTCAATAAATATTCAGAAAGGTAAAGAGGCTAAAATGGGAATTTTGTGGTGTTGGAGCAGAGGAACAGATGGATTTCTGCTGTGGTTTCATTTAGGTCAAGGGAAATCTAATTAACAGAAATTACAGCAGTTGAGTCTGGTATTAGCGCTGTATTCACAGAAACTATGATTTTTACATTAAAAAAGGTAATTATCTGTTCCTGTGAAGCAGTAGAGGAGACATAAGAGCTGTCAGAGGGCATTTGGTGTATTTTACCATGGAATTTTAGTGCTAAATCTAATTAGAATAACGAATTTTTCCAGGGATGGTGAGACTGAGGGGATTGCTCCTGAAATGAGGAGCAGTGATTGCTATTTCGCAGTCTTCCAAGGAATTTATCAGGGCTTCTTAGGCTTTGTTTTGTGGGCATAGCTGGGAAAAATAATGCAAGTGGATTTTTCAAATGGGTTATTTGAATTGAGTTTTGAATTGTAGACAACCAGAGACTGAGAATTCAAGTCTTAAATTGGCCTTGGAGATGAATTAAGTAAAACTGAAATAAAGCTTTGTTAATTCTGAATGTCTGAGAGGCTTCATAGTTGTTAAGGCAATTTTAACTAATCCCCTTTAACTTGATATTTCCAGTTAATTTGGATTTATATCTCAGTGTCTCTGTGCTGACAAACCCTGATATAAAACCCATATTAAAATGAGCTTTTTGTAGGGATAAAGTGGAATTTTGTTGTGCATCTCAATGGAATGGTACCACTTTGCTGAAATCCAGGGGGCTTTCCCTCTTGCTGGAATTGTGACAAGGCAACCATTTGGATGACAAATTTTAATTGCTAATTTCTAATTAATTGATTTTTCAGGGGTGTCCTTGAAAATTTTTCATTTCTCTGGAAGAAGCCTTACCTTTGTCAGGCAAAATTTAAGATTGTAAGATTTTACTGGGACCCTGAACACTTTTTAATTTAAAAACTTGGCTTTGTACGTTCAGAGATTATTTTGTAAAGTTTTGCTTACATGAGGCAAAGTAAGAAACAACTGACAGAGCTTTATAAATAACACACCTGGAGAAACAATTTACCGGCAGGTTTAAAAATCCCTCTGGTGGGGAGGTGTGGTCTGAAAAGCTGGAGAGAAAAGCTCAGCTTGTGCTGGTGTTCAGGAAGAGCAGAGTCACGTCCTGGTGGCATTTAATGATTTTGTCATTGCTCTGACATTGCTGTTTATTTATCCAACCTGCCTGAGGCTCCGGAGCTCGTTGGGAGCTCTGGCACTCAGAGCTGTCCCAGGAACAGATCTGGAGCCAAGCAGGGCTCTGTGACAGAGGATGATTGTCGGATCTCAGGATCTCAGTCCTGAGGTGCCGAGCCACCGAGACCACCCTTGGGGGGCTCGGGAGTCCTGGAATGTTCCAGAAGTGTCTGGTGGCTGGACTTTGATCCTACATGGGAGACGACACCTGTATGAGGACAGGAGGGTTTCACCGGGGTGAATGGTGAAGGGATCGGTTAATTAGAGGGTGAGACACAGGGTTTAGGATTTCTGTACAGGGGGGTTTAGAGAAGTAAGATGGAGGAATTGGGGCGTGTCCTGTCCTTCTTCTTCTTCTTCTTCTCCTCCATCTTCTTTGGTGATGGTGGCACCTTTGGATTGGTCATTACTAAAAGTGCACCGGGCAATAAGAATAAATGGTATTGGGGAAAAATGATAAATATTGTACACGTAACCATGGGTATAAAGATAGGTGGCTGTCCGGAGGGCAGCACAGTGTGCTCATGGCTGGCTGCTGAGCAGAGCTCTGTCGGGCTGAAAGAAAATCTTTTAGATAAACAATTAATAAACATAAAAACCGAAAGAAGAACTGAAGCCTCTTCTCGTCCTTCGATACGCGGGCTGCCCCAAGGCCACCCCGGGCCTTTCCAGGCCCTTCAAACAGCCCAAAACCCGACAGATGATCCATGGGGACGAGCTGCCCCGTTCGTGTTTCTGTGGAGATGGCCAAGGTGATGGAATGAGCTCGGAAATATCCGGAACGGCTCATCGGGGATCCAAGGACCTTCTGCTTAAAGATTTCTCACTCCATTGAGAAACCCAAGCCAGTGAAAGTTAACTACTCCGTAATCGCTGGGTTCTGAAGACAATTTGCCATCAAATTAGGTGGGATATTGAGAGGGAAGGGCTGTCTCACACTTGAACTCCTATAAAAGCATTTTGAGGGACGTTTTTCCTCCCCTGGTGAGCAGCACATGTTCAGATTTATCCAAGTGACGTTTCCACCCTGGAATATCAGCTGGGTGCCCTAGAAAATCTTGCCAATCATCTTCCCACTTGATCTTTGGGGATAAATTGGGAAGTGCTATTTTCCCTGGGTTTCATGTTGGTTTCATGATCTTTGGGGATAAATTGGGAAGTGCTATTTTCCCTGGGTTTCATGTTGGTTTCATGATCTTTGGGGATAAATTGGGAAGTGCAATTTTCCCTGGGTTTCATGTTGGTTTCATGATCTTTGGGGATAAATTGGGAAGTGCTATTTTCCCTGGGTTTCATGTTGGTTTCATGATCTTTGGGGATAAATTGGGAAGTGCAATTTTCCCTGGGTTTCATGTGGAAAGGAGGCGAGGGAGCTCAAGGATGTGAGATGGCTCCTGTGGGTTTGGCTGGCTCTTTTAATCCTTTGAAATTCCAACATTTCTTCAGTGGAAGAGTTTGGGAGCTCTGTTCTCCACCATTGATCATGAGAAGATAAAATTTTGAGCCAAATATTTTTGCAGCTCAAAATGAATTTGTGGAAATTTCAGGTGAAGCTGTTTGACTTTGGCACAGTCCCTTAAGGTGTGGTAAATTCGGCAATTTTCCTGAATTTAGACAAAGAGGACTTCAATATCTTGGAATAAACTTCACATCTTAAACATTTCCAGCTGCTGTTAGCACCTGAGGAACTGAGCTGCTACTGCCTGAACAAAATTAAATGTCAGCTAAAACAAGTGTTACTGTTTAATGGCATGAAAGAAACTGAGCTATGGTTCACAAATTTCTGGGTATTGATATTCTTTAGAAGATTTTTTGTGTATTTTAGGGTTTAGACGATTTTAGAAGATTTAGTTGTAACCCTATCATTAATTATTGTCACTTTTTTGATATTATATTGGAATTTCCTTCTCACTCAACTATATTTTACTTCAATTCTTAGCCTTTTTTTCCCCATAATAAACTTCATTAGTGAGTAGGATTTAGCCTGATTTTTAATGTAGCTTATCCAAACTGAAGCACATCAACCAGGAGCTCTAAAAACGCTGGAATGGGAATGTTTACAGACTTCTGACAAATACTGAGCTGTTGATTGCAGAGATATTTTTATGAGTGAGTAGCAAATGTTTCTGGAGAGATCATTTACAGTGAGGCTGCTCTGATTGAGTTATTTGCTGCATTTCTGTGGTGCTTTTTTAATTTTTTTTTTTTTTTTTTTGGTTGCTGTTTGTTTTTCTCCAAGGGAAGTCACAATAAAAGATGAGTCTGAAAATAGGCCCCGTGTCTGGTGGTAATGGATGCTCTGCTATAAATAGTGGGACTTCTGGGGGCTTTTTGGATGTCACAATGAAATCAATCTTGGGATAATTATGCTGCTCTGAAGAAGCTGGAACATCAGCTCAGTCTTTTATGTGTGACTGTATAGGAGTGGCTTTATTGATAGTGCAATAATTGGGCGTTATGAAAACTGCCCAGCATCTTCCCTAAGTGTGGAAGTGCCTGTGAGGGTAACAGAAATTCAAATTTGATGTGATCCCAGCAGCTTTTCCATAGGTAGGGAGTTCCTTCTTTACCTCTATCACCAGGAATGTTCGAAAATGCAGTTTTTCATCATAACGCAAGCAGCAATTAAAAAGTTTCCATACTTTTGTTTCCTTCCAAAGGGAAATGAAGTGTGAATGACGTATTTTGTCCCATTTTGCCAATACATTTGTTAGAAATGTTTTCTTATTAAATGGCTTTAGGAGGGGCTTTTCTTATCCGTGGTCTGAGTCTTGTGTGTCTCAAGTGAGATTTTTACACCAAAACAATTATTAAATAAGAGGTTTTTTTGGTTATAAAAACCCCAATAATCCTAGATTAAATTTAGAATCTGAATCTCTTGAGACTAAGAAAGCACTGTCTCAAAAAGACCAGTAATATTTATGTTAATATTTGCTTTAAAGGGAAGGTAGTTTTGGGAACTCCAGGTAAATTCCTTCACTAAAAATGTGGGGAGAAGTTTTGTTTTCCTGCTTAGCTTTGCTCTGGAATGTGGTGCTAACAGAGGGAAAAGAGATTCCTTGTAGATATTTTGTAATTATTTTCTAGTTCTGGTGTTGGGTTTTCATTGTACAGGGCAGTTGTACATAAAAAGCTGGAAAAGGTAATGGAATGACTGGAAAGAAAATAATTTTGTGGGTGTCTTTAAGTCCTTCCCATGGTTGGCATTGTGGAGATTCCTCCTTGGGCCAGTCTGGCTGATGTCACTCAAATATTTGGGTGGCTCCCAGGAGCAGTAATCACTGATTTTACAGCAGAGGAACTGTTAATCCATTTCCCTGCCTTATGTACATGTAGATTTTATGTGCATATAGATTCAAGGAGAACGAAGACGTCAGGAGAAAGCTCAAAAATGACATTTCTTACACCTTCATGGCTATTAAAATAAGAGCATTTGAGTCCAGCCCTATCTATAGACAAGTTATAAATAGGTTCCAGCGAGCAAATGATTTGTCACCAGCAATTATTAAAAACTTTCCCGTTAAATCCAAGCTATAACCTCCTCCTTAAAAACAGAATTATTATTTTAGGTTTCATCTGGGTCATTTTCAAACCATGAATAAAACATTTCCCTTGCACGAGTCATTCATCTCCACGAAACCTTCAGCAAGGGTCGCAGAAATGACCAGCAGAGGTGAAGATGTTCATGCAGATTTCGTGGTGATGGAAAAGCTTTTTTGGAAACAAGGGGAGAAAGCAGAATGTGAGAAGAAATCCATCAATGGAGGAGTGGGGAGAAATGAAGTGCTTTACTCAAATGGCACCACGACTGAATCAGTCAGGGGGATGAAGGCTTATTTCCAACAAAATATGTTCACCCAGCTATTAAGAGTGTCCTCATGAGGAATTCCTGCTGTGTGGGACATCAGTCACAGGCAAATCTCCTGGCTTCTATTGAAATTGCTGGGTGAAAAGGTGATTTCAAGTCTCCAGTGATTGTTACTGGATTATACATCAGGGCAGAGCGAAATGGCAAAGCTTTATTGTCTGATACTGCCTTGCAAAATTGGTATTAGGTTAAATCACCTTGGTTGGTCATAAATCAGAGACACGCGGGTGAAAAATGAATATACACAAGCCTTTATTGCTGTGGCTTTGTTTGTGGCTTTTTCCACTAATTCCTGCTTAAAATTCAGCTCTGGCTGCTGGAAAAGCAATCCCAAACCCATCAGTGGCTGTAAGGACCTGACAGGAGCAGGGGTTTGGGGGAGCTGCTGCAAATATTTGTGAGGGGGCGCTGGCTCCGCAGAAATCGCGGAGGAATCATTTGTAAATAGAATTTACAGAATTTAACTGCAAAGTTCATCTCTGGGTGCTTCATTCCTTGATCTTATGGGGATTTCAGAGGGAATAAATCAGGGAGTTGGACACTTGGACTCTTCCAAGGATGGGGCAGCCACAGCTTCTATGGGCACCTCATAGGGGGGAATTTCTTCCCAATAGCCTATCAATTCCTGTCCTCTGGTAGTGGAAAGTCATTTCCTGTGTCCTGACACTCCATGAGCAATAAAACTTCATCAAAAAAATCAATTTATCAATGGCATCACTATCCAGCAAAATTTTGCATAGCTGAAGACACAAGCCCAGAGCCAGAAGCCTTCCTTTGGGCCTGTAGCTTGTTCTGGCTAATATTTAATGGTTTCAGGCAAAAACAAAGTAAGAAAAATAAGTTTATGACGGAAGATTTATTTTTTTCTTTTTACATTTTAATTTCTTGGGATATCAGGTTAAAATTCAAGAGTCTCCTCAGATTTTTGCGTATTTGATTTTGTGGTCACCGTGCAGGTTTTGGTAGCACTAAAAAGAGGTTTTGCCTGTAAGAATGGGGTTCCACACCTGACTGCCATAATGAGTCATGAAGTCCACATAGAAATTATTTTTAAAATCCCCTTGCTATTAATTGGAGTGATATTATTTCTCTGTATGTTATTTCATTTGGGCTTTGGAGGATTAATTTGCTGGAAGTGTCTGAATTGCTGCAGAAATGCTGATTGTACTGAAATTACCTCAAATGAGCCAGACAAAAATGGGTTTTTACAGTCAAGCTCCTTTTGCTCCTTTTCTTTTTCTTTGGAAGTTTTTCCTGCTTTTCCCCTTGCTTCGTCCTATAAAAATATTCAAATTCCAGTTGTTTTTTAGAGACCTGGAAAATCTTAATGCAGTAAAATTTGATTTTAAAAACTCGGCTACACTCAGGGTTTGTATTGGTATCTAAATATCTGTGAAGGGAAAGTTTGGGGGTAGGAAGTGGAGGAAATTCCATGGGAATGATCAGAACTAGGAAGCGCCAACCTCTGGTCTTGATTCTCCTGTTTTTTGGGGTTTTTTTGGCTATTATTCCAGAAACTTCAACACTTAAACAATCTGTGGTGTTTCTCTGTCCAACAAATCAATTTTTGTTTGTATTCGTGACTTTTTGCTCAAATATGTGTCAGTAGTGATGACAGATTTATGGGATACAAGGACCTGCCAGCCATCCTGAGGCTTTCCAAGGATTTTTAGTGTAACAGGGATGTGCTTCCCTATTATTGTTATTATTTTTCTCCCTTACCTTGGCTCAGCTGGCAAAACCAAATCAGTTTTACAAATCTTAATTCAAGCCCCTGGTTCCAAGCAGGGTTTTTGACATTTCCCTTCCTCCCCGTGTCAGTTTTTGGGTAATTGCTGCGTGTTTATGGAAGCGTTGGTTTGGAAAACCTGGGAAGCTGGAGTCCATAGCAGCCAATTAACACTATTTAACAGCTGTTCAAAGGGATAATTGCCTGATGTTAGCATCACCTCACGTTATTTTTAATGCTAATTATGCCCAATTTACTCTCCCAAAACACGGGTATGTTTCCAAACGTGACAACGGCAATGTTTGTGTTCCTGCCAGCTGCACACTGGAGCTGGAGGATTTTGTGGCGGTGCTGGTAAATCAGAATATTCCTTGCTGAAGGATCCTCTCCTGCATGGAGACGTTGTGGTGTCACATTTATTCTCCTCTCCCTGGGGGTTTCTTGGTAGGATTGGAAAGCCAGAAGGAAACAAGGCACAAAAACTTCCATAGCCCAGCAGACAACTCAGGTTTTGTTAATTTTTCCAGAAAATTGGGACAGCAGAGTAATTCCCACCCTTTTTAATGAACTTTATGCTGTATACATAGTCCTGTTCCCTAGAAATTTCTTGGAGAGTTACAAGATAACATCTGTAATTTCTTTTATTCCAGCCTCTTGATTTGTGTGAATTCCAGAAATGTAGTTTTTAATTTTTTGAAGTTTTTTTTAAGATTTATTTGATCCATAACCTCCTGCTAACAGCAGCCTAAATTTTACCACTTTACATAAATGACTTGTTCCTCAGCTTCTGTACAGTTTTGCAAACTGAATAAAGCAGCATAAATTACCCATTTAGGAAAGGTCTTATTGAATGTTAACATTTTACATCCAGGATCAAATTGCAATAATTGCCTGAAAGGAAAACGCCTAAAACAAATGATGAGTTTTGAAAATAGAAATCATAGTTTCAAATAAAAATAGATAGAGAGCCCTTCAGAAGCTGTGGTAAATGAAAGGTTGGTTTAGTTGGGAAGTGGCGATTTATTAGCTTGGGTAGATTGTGATGGAAGATACCTGTGAAAATAATTGGTCTAATTTTGGGAAAATCAGGCAGCCCATTAAAGCTGCTGCACACCACGATCACAGGAATGCTAATTTGGCTTGTAAATTCCTGTGGTTTTTAGCGCTCCCCGAACCAGTGTAAATCCCCCCCAAGAAAGGAGAATTCAGATCACCCAGAGTCTTTTGTTCGTGCATCTCTGCATCCCCAGGAAGATCCTCGTGTGGGAATGGATGCTGTGAATCCCTCTGAGGTTCCAAGTGCAGGCAGGGACATATCAGGAGTTGATTACAATTAATTTTGGGGTGAAATAAGACAGAAAATGGAGTTTACAGTGCCTGGCCCACACCCAGCCCATGCACACAGCAGGATGAGCTGTGAGAGTTTTTGAGGCAGGAAAGCAGAACTGGAATCACCAGTTAAGGCACAGGGAAATAAAATTCTCCCTTTTGCCTTTAAAGATGTAGAAATAATTTAGAGAGATGTAAATAAAATATATGTGCTTTGTTTTTAGGACAGAAAGAGGTAAAATAATCACTATTATGAGTAATAGAAGCTTGGGTGGAAATGCTTCATTGGTAGCAATGTATTTTCTGTAGGTTTGATAGAGACAGGAAAACACTTTAAATCTTTTCAATCATGATTGATATCAATCATCTAAACATGCAATTACCCAGGTATACAATTAATCAAAACACTGTGAGATGAACAGAGTATCATTATTTAATTCCACCAATAAATGCCTCGACAGAATCTGCTCTCGAAAGATTTTTTTTCCAACTCTGGCATCAGAATTGGTTTCAAAATAAGAAATGATCTCCCAGATGGAGTCATTTGTGAAAGTGTTGCTGGTTTGCAGTGTGGGAATGGTGAAGCCTGTGGGTGTTGCATCTCCTGCAGCAAAAAAGGAACATGAACCTGTGGAGCCAGCCAGGAAAATGTACAGGGCGAAAGTCCAAGGGAAGAAATAGTGGGTGAGGATGAAAATGTTGCACTTTTCTACATATTTCTGCACTTAGATTTCTTATAATAAATTATATTCCCTTTCCCAGCTGGGTCAGGGCTGAGCACTGTGAATACCAACCTAACCTGACAGCGAATACACCTGGAAATGCAGAACTAAAAACCTTTCTAAAATTGATTTATAATTCCTTGTGCCTGTGCATTCTGACCAAACACGGGGGGTTTGTTGCCCTTCCAGTTTTTGAGCTCTGCTGTGGTTGGACAAGTGAGATTTGTTGTTCTTGGTGCCAGGGAGGGAATTTTCTGTGTGGAAAATGAACAGTGAACAAAGAATGGCTTTGCTTGGAGTAATTTTGTGGAGCAATTTGATGGCTTTTGAAGATTCTCTGTCATCCTTGAAGCATCACTTTCTGTGAGAGAATTTGATTTTGATGTTCGTATTTTCAGAGCCCAGTCTGAGCTTGTACTTTCCCCTCTGCTCCTCTGCTCCCTAACCTGGAGCACTGCTAGGATTTCCCAGGGCCTTCTGTTTATGAAATGCAGAGAAAATCTGAATCTTTTATCAAAATTAAGATTGACTTGTGCCTTATCTCTCTTTCCTCTGCATCTGGTGGATTTGCAGGTGAGGATTTTTTCTTTTCTGGGTGGTGTAGGAATGGGAAGGGTTTTCTTTTTAGTGAAAAATCCAGATTAATTCCACTGTAAGGCCAGCTCATATCTCTAATGTAAAAAGTCAACTAGGATGGAATTGATTTCTGGTTTTGCTATAAACAGCACCATAAAACAGATGAAATTGAGAGGGGTGAGGTGCCTACATGGAAATATCTGTGTGTGTGTAATGGCTTCGAGTCGCCTATATATATATATATATATATATAAAAGTATGTATATGTGTGTATATATATATATATATAAAAGTATGTATATGTGTATATATATAGATATATATATAAAAGTATGTATATGTGTGTGTATATATATAGATATATATATAAAAGTATGTATATGTGTATATATATATAGATATATAAAAGTATGTATATGTGTGTGTATATATATATATATATATATATAAAAGTATGTATATGTGTGTGTATATATATATATATATATATAAAAGTATGTATATGTGTGTGTATATATATATGTGTATATATATATATGTGTATATATATGGGTATATATAAAAAACATAAGTTATGTAATAACAGGGTTTTTACAACACAAAAAGCTGTTTAAAGCACACACTGACCAAAGTTTTCATACAGGTTTAAGCCAGACCCTACATTTCATTTCTGCTTTGCCCCTCCAAGTGTATCAGAGGGAAGCTGTGATTCCTCACTGGAACGCTGGGTTATTCCTGCAGCGCTGGCTGGGAAATGAAATAGGCTTTCTCCAAACTCCTTTGCCAGGCTGAGTTTTGTGCAGGGCATGGTCAAATGCACATTGGAGCTGGAAAAGGACAGGCAGGAGCGTGGAGGGACCACCTGCTCTGCCTCAGTCCTGTCTGGAGCAGGGAAGTCCAGATGAATTGTGTTTATATTTGTGTTTAACATGAGATCAGGAATAGCAGATCTGACAGAGCTCGCCAGCTTCAGGGCTGGGACAGAGGACAGAAATCAAAGAATCCCAAGCGTAGAGCTGGGATATGATGCTTTCAGGACGGTTGTGAGGGAATTGCTGTGAATTTCCAGCCTTGAAATTTCAAAGGATGGAGAGGGAAGTCCAGTTCAATGCTAAAAAATCCAGAGAGGTGGCCTTGCCTGATCCTCTGATGGCTGCCAGTGCTAGGGTTTGTTGGAATTGCTTAAAATTGGGGAAGTGATGAAAGTGAGTTATTTCAGAGCCTGGAAATGCTGTGAAGCCACAGCACTTTGGTTCTTTGTCAAAGAGCACTGCAAGTCTGAGTGTTACTGGTAAAAACAACACAAGAAAATGAAGGTTTGGGGCTGTGGCCTCTTGTGTACACCAATGCATCAAACAAGGTATTTCCCTCTGGGTGAAAAAGCCCTGGTTTTAATAGAGTGGAGGAGAACCTTTGGAAGCTGTGCCTGGCACAGCCTTCATTAAAGGCTAAATGTATTTAGACTGATAACTTCGGCAGCGTTGCAACCTGTATTTTGTATTTCTGATAATGCTAGAATGGGAATATTAAACATCTCTATATTCTGCCCTTTGCCTCGACAGATGTCTTGGCCAGGATTAAATTAATTGCTAAATGTCTTTTCCTGCCTGACAGCTGGGATTTTGAGGCTTCAGAGGTAAATAGGTTTTGAAGCAATCCAATAATAGGCTTACAAGGCTGAGAGGCAACAGAGCTGAAAAGTGAAAAATCAAGAGGCTGGACCATTAATACCTCCTTGAAAAGTTAATCAGCCCATGACAACAGGCTGGAGTGGAAAGAGTGGCGGTGCTGAGGGGTTTGGCAGGTCAGGGTTCTGCCCCAAGTGTTCAGGTTTGGAGTATTTATGTAGTTATGTGTTGTGTGGTAGACATTTGTAGTTAATTAACTTTGTAATAACGTTGTGAGGTGATCTGAGCAGGTTTTTCTCAAGAGAAGGGGGTGAATGTCCTCAAAGTGCTCCTCCAAAGTTGGTTGTCACTGCCTAGCAGATGTTGTCTTGTATATCCCAAATTTAGGGGTTTTTCCTGTACTTTGGTTCAGTGCTGAGGCACGATGGAGTTGCTGACTCCACACACCCACAGACTCCAAAGGGTGAGGAAGGTGAGGGTGGCTCTTCCCAGCCTTTTCAAGGAAAATCTCAGTGTTGGTGGCCATGGTTTCAGTGGGGACAAGAGGAAAAGCAGAACATCAGCACAGAACTTCGTTATTACAAAGTTAATTAACTATAAATAACTACCACATAACTACAAAGCCTTGGCGTCTTTGGGCACCAGAGGCTGCAGAAATCGAGGTGGTGCTGGAGAGAGGGCAGAGGTTTGGGGTTGTATCAGAGAATGAAAGTGATGGGGAGGGTTAAAACATCAAACAAAACATCATGGACGGAGAAAGAAAAAATTGGGGGTGACAAACCTACATGTTAATGTTATTATTGAAATAAAAGTAACACTGCTGAGAGCCTCCAAAGCATTTTGCACCAACTGATAAAATACCAGTGCCCATCTGCAAGAGGGGCTGCTGGAGGTTTGTTTTCCTGTTGTCTGTCTCCATGGTAATTCAGTTTCCTGAGGGCTGAAATCCATTTGTTTAATTACAATCTTTCATTTTAATACGGCGGCGCCTCTGCGTCCCTAATTGCTCTGGCTGGTGTGCAGATGCAGAGAGACCTTTCTCCATGAAATGGCTCCGAAATTCTGGGGGTGTTCCCAAGGAAAACATGAACATCTGGAGCAGGGTTTGGCTATTAAAGCTTCAGATGAGATATTCAGCTTTAAAGCACACACCTGACTGTGAGGAACATGGGCAGGAGGAGGTCTGGGAGCCTGGCTGTCGGATCTCAAGATCTCAGTCCTGAGGTGCCGGGCCACCGAGACCACCTTGGGGGTCTCGGGAGTCCTGGAATGTTGCCAGAAGTGTCTGGTGGCTGGACTTTGATCCTACACAGGAGACGACAAGGATGAGGGCTTCACCGGGGTGAATGGTGAAGGGATTAGTTAATTAGAGGGTGAGACACAGGGTTTAGGATTTCTGTACAGGGGGGTTTAGAGAAGTAAGATGGAGGAATTGGGGCGTGTCCTGTCCTTCTTCTGTTCTTCTTCTGTCTCCATCTTCTTTGGCCATGGTGGCACTCTTGGATTGGTTATTACTGAGAGTGCACCCAGCAATGAGAATAAATGGTATTGGGGAAAAATGATAAATATTGTACACGTAACCATGGGTATAAAGATAGGTGACTGTCCGGAGGGCAGCACAGTGTGCTCATGGCTGACTGCTGAGCAGAGCTCTGTTCGGCTGAAAGAAAATCTTTTAGATAAACAATTAATAAACATAAAAACCGAAAGAAGAACTGAAGCCTCTTCTCGTCCTTCGATACGCGGGCTGCCCCAAGGCCACCTCGGGCCTTTCCAGGCCCCTCAAACAGCCGAGAAATCCGGACACCTGGCAGTCCAACTGATGCCACTGAAGTGTGCAAAAGTGCAGAATTAAACCAATCTGGGCTTTTTGGTACCAATTCAGGGACATTTGTGCCGTTGAATTCCCTCCTTGTGGGTAGAACAGCCATAAATTTCCATTTATGGGTACTTCCAGCCCTGCTGGTGCTGGGAACTCATTTTAACCCCCACCCAGCCCTTTTGCCACCTGTAATGAAAGACCTTGGGGGAAAATGGGATTTTCAGCAGGAGCAGGGATGGATGGAGCTGATGGAGACTCTGGAATTATGATGGATTCTGCCTCCTTTAGCAGGAGAAATATCTTGGCAAACACATTCCTGTTCTGTCACCAGCTCCCAAATTGTTTCTTCAAATATTCCTCTTAGAAGGAATTGCAGATGGGCTCCCTAAAAATGGGAATTTACCTCTGATTTGGATAGGGGAGTGTCATGAGGGAAAGGGGCAGGAATGGCTCTGGGAGCACTGCCCCTGAAGGAGGATATAGTAAAATTTATTATTATTATTATTATTATTATTATTATTATTATTATTATTATTATTATTATTATTATTATTATCCTGTCATTTCCTGGCAGGTTGTAACCATGGTCTGGTGACTCCCTTTTTATTTGAATAACTCGCCAGGTGAATTTCTACTTATGCTATTTCTCGTGTCCTTCTATGGGAAATACTGGTAATTCTAGAAAACAGCTTTCAAAAGGAAGGAGTGAGCCTTGTGAATCTTAATTGATTCATAATTAAGTGTGGATCAGATGATATTCCCAGAATAACTTGTCTGGGTTCAAGGATGGTTTAAGTTTTGGCGTTTTTTAATAGGAAAGATTATGAAGGAAAACTTTCTTTAGGGATTTCTGAATCCTGTTATATTTTCTTTAGGGATTTCTACCTGTTTGGATTTTTTCTGTTAATATCCAGCTTGGATGGGGATGGGATACTGGAAGGTGTCCCTGCCCATGGCAGGGGTATGGAATGAGATGATCTTTAACCCAAACCATTCTGTGATTCCATGAATTACTTGGGAAATGTTACAAAAATGAAGTATTGGAGGTAAAACTAAAGGAAGCGTCCTCTCATTCTGTCACTTGTCTGGGAGAAGAGCCCATCCCTGCACAGCAGGGGAAAATGAAGCCCAGCCTAAAGCCATGAGTGGAGAACAGCTGGAAGAATGTGTGAGTTATTGTGTCAATTAAAAATATTGTCCTGCCCTATTTATATTTTTTTCCTGTGGAATTTGCCCTAAAACTGTAATTCCTATTCTTAATTCCCATTTGACTGTGCCTTGTGAGCCAAATATTGACGTGCCTGGGTTTGATTTCTGTGCTAGCCAGGGGTTTATTTATTCATTTATTTGGGTTTTTTATTTTTTTTTTTCAGGCAGTGGGTTTTATTTTGAGTTTTTCAGCAACTGCTGTGGAATATTTGGACTGTAAATTATTTTTTATTATTATTTACATATTATTATTTTTAATGTATTATTTATTTATTATTTTAATGATTTATTATTATAATAATTATATTATTTTAATTATTTATTATTAAATATTTTATTATATTAAAATATTGTTAATTTTTAATTAAGAATCCTTATTAAAGAATATAGAATATTATTTTAATTATTTATTAGTATTTTTATTATTTCTATTATTTATTTCTATTATTTATTTCTATTATTTATTTCTATTATTTCTATTATTTCTATTATTTATTTTTATTATTTATTTCTATTATTTTATTATTTATTTTTGATTTTTTATTATTTAATTTTATTATTTAATTTTTTTTTTGCCAAAAGAGGAAGTTGTGTTGCCTTTTCTTAACGTATAGTTGCACATTCAGTTCTAAAGCTGTAAAAGAAAACCCAACCTTGTACTGATGGAAGTGTTTTTCTTTTCTGTATGAGAACGTGCAGAATTCCACACTTGGATGCTACATTTCATTCCAGTACTCTATTAGGCTGTATCAGATGGAAATGAAGGCATTGAGAAAAATTAGTTGGGTTTTTTTTAGGGTAAAGCAGGTGGAGCATGGCCTAGCCAGGCACAGGGCGCTGATGCAGGTAAATCATGCAGATAAATGATAATTCCCCTGTCCATCAATTAATAAGAGGCATTTCCCCTCCATTTCAAGCTTTGCTTGGGCAGCTAAGACTCAGGAATCAAAACTAGTTTCTTCCACTGTCGATTATGATAATAGACCTTTGTCTTTTGCCTCTTCACAGATCAGTAGCAATTTATCATCCACTTAATTGCATACAAAAAAATTCTGTTCAGCCTCGAGTTAACCAGGAAAGCAGATCCTTCCCTTTGATCCTGAGGATAGGAGTTGCAATGGGGATTTTTCTCCTGCCTCAAAGTCAGACCTCACCTCATGACGCACTTGCTTGAAATGAGCACTGCTTAAACAAAAGAGAAATTAAGTCAGGAGGCCCATGTGAGGATGATTCACAATTCATATTAAAAATCGCCTCGTCATTTAGTGATATCAAACCAACGTGTATCCAGATCTTTTTGGCTTCAAACACTTCCCTGGTGAATAATTGCATCTTTCCAGCTTTGCACTTCTTTTACTCTGCAATTTCCAGGGCAGATGTGCCTGGAGGAAAAGCTCAGCTCCGTGCTCTGGGCATTTTCTAATTAAAGGTTACCAAATGCTGGTTAGAAAGTTCATGAGAAGAGACAAAAAAGCTTTTCTGGGAAGTGGGAGAGGGATGTGAGAACTGGGATGGGACTTTTTGGGACAGTGGGAGCCAGATCTGGGTGATCCCACTGCAGATCCCAGTTTGAGGTGATTTCTGGAAGTTGAGAGACTGAGGGAAGGAATGGGAGTAAGGCCTTGAGAAAGCTGGCCAAGAGCAGAGTCCCAGAATAAAGCAGGGATTTATCCAAAGCATCTCCTCCATGGATCCACCTTGGGCAGCACCAGAGCCCAGCCAGGGCTGCACCCAAGATGAACCAAAATGGCCCCAAAATGCACGAGCGCTCCCGGGCTCTGTCCCTGGGATCAGTTCTGCTCCATTTGCACCTTGCAGTTCATTGTCCCATCCCAGCTTTAGCCCAGGCAGTCCCACCCTGCTTGTTTTTCTCTCTGCAGCCCACGGGGTTTGTGCTCCTGGGCTGAGATTTGGGTCATTTGTCCTTGGTGCCCAGCTGGAGCAGGAATTGTTTTGTCTCCCTGCCCTGTGCACAGAGCTCACCATTCCTTAATGTGAAGCTCAGAATCTGAAACATATAAAAGCTAATACTGAAGTCCTCAGGAGGACCTTTGGAGAGTGCTGTATCCATGGATGGAAGCACAGCATCCTGGTGTACCCACCTCCCTCTTCCCAGTGTCCTCAGGTGTGTTCAGTGCAGGCATTTTCTCCTCACGTTGTTTCTACACACCTGAGCTCACTGTGTGTTCACTGCTGGAGAAATGATGTGGATATGTCAACGCAAACATTCCTGAAAATCCCCTTTGTCCTTTCCAAATGTCCCTGCTGTGCTGTGCCATGTCCCTGGTACAGACTATGGATGTGTTGAGTCTCTAGATTTTACAGAATCCTGGTACCATTTTCCATCTGAGACTGGAAACTCGAATTTTCCAGAGATCAAACCCCACAGCAATCTCTGTAAAAGGGAAACTTTTCCCATTTAGCTCAAGCTGGAAGTGCAAGGAGTGGCCAAATGCCAGCTCGTAAACACCAGAGGTACCAAGTGAATAAAAGCCACCCTGAAGCAGAGAGGATGTGGAATTGCAGAGCCAGGCACACCCAGGTGGGCACCCAGGAGCTCTGGGGCTGCAGGGAAGATGGACAGAGCCCACAGCACTGAATTTTACAGCCCTTGTGTAATGCAAGGGTTTACTGGGATGTAAACCAGGGAATGGCTCCTTGGAGGATGTGAAGGGAGATGCAAAGTGTATTGATGTGAACAGATTAAAATCAGCCCCTTGGCCTGCCAACAAATACTGATTTTAGAGCTGCTGTTAAAGGCAATATATATGATACAAATTTCTGCATTAATCTAGTTTTAAGTTGGTTTATTCAGTAGCAGAGCACAGGCAGGGTTTACTTCCGACTCTAGGTCAACAAAGGCCTTCAGCTTAGATTAACACACAAAAAAAGAGCTTTATAATTTAGGTGGTTATTATGTGTTAGAGAGTGTCCAGGGAAGAGAATGGAGCTGGGGAAGGGCCTGGAGCACCAGGAGAGGCTGAGGGAGCTGGGAAGGGCCTGGAGCACCAGGAGGGGCTGAGGGAGCTGGGAAGGGTTTGGAGCACCAGGAGAGGCTGAGGGAGCTGGGAAGGGCCTGGAGCACCAGGAGAGGCTGAGGGAGCTGGGAAGGGCCTGGGGCACCAGGAGGGGCTGAGGGAGCTGGGAAGGGTTTGGAGCACCAGGAGGGGCTGAGGGAGCTGGGAAGGGTTTGGGGCACCAGGAGGGGCTGAGGGAGCTGGGAAGGGCCTGGGGCACCAGGAGGGGCTGAGGGAGCTGGGAAGGGTTTGGGGCACCAGGAGGGGCTGAGGGAGCTGGGAAGGGTTTGGAGCACCAGGAGAGGCTGAGGGAGCTGGGAAGGGTTTGGGGCACCAGGAGGGGCTGAGGGAGCTGGGAAGGGTTTGGGGCACCAGGAGGGGCTGAGGGAGCTGGGAAGGGCCTGGGGCACCAGGAGGGGCTGAGGGAGCTGGGAAGGGGCTCAGCCTGGAGAAAAGGGGGATCAGGGGGCCCTTGTGGCTCTGCACAGCTCCTGACAGGAGGGGACAGCCGGGGGGATTTGGGATCTTATCCCAGGGAACAGGGACAGGAGGAGAGGGAACGGCCTCAGGCTGGGCCAGGGCAGGCTCAGTTGGACACCAGCAGGAATTTCTCCATGGAAAGGGTGAATAAACATTGGAACAGACTGTCCAGGGAGGTTTGGAGTGCCCATCCCTGGACAGGGCTCTCACTGCTCTGGTGGGGATCGATCACATCTTGGACTCAGTCTGGGAGATCTTTTCCAAGCTGGATATTTCTCTGTGCTCCCTCTCTGTGGATGAGGCTGCCCAGACAGGCCCTGGGCTCTGCTGTCTTAGCCCAACTGGCCTCAATTCCCATTCAAAGTGAAAGTTGACTTTAGGAGCAGCCCCTGTGCACCCTCCCTTGCCAGGGCTGCAGTCCCTGCCTGTATTTAATGAAATATGAAAGCTCCTATCTCTTATTCATGGCTGCTGGAAGCTGCTCAGCAGCAGCCTTCAAACACACCCCTGCAAGCACCTCACTCTACAATTCATGTGACAAGGAATGACATGCAAACATCTTTGAAAGTTAAGTATTTGTGTTAATTATTGAAGAGAGACATTCCAAGTGACAGAGTGGATGAATGCCTCCGGCCTTGTGGTGAGGAAAAGGAGACTTAGGGGAAGCTCAGGGAAATATTGAACTCTGGAAGTTGTGCTCATTCCAACACCCCTGCTGTTGTCTCACTGTTCCAAACCCTGTCTAGCCTGGCCTTGGACACTTCCATGGATCCAGGGTGGCCTCAGCTTCTCTGGGAATCCCATCCCAGCCCCTCATGACCCTCACAGGGAAGAATTCCTTCAAAATATCCAACCTAAATCCTCATTATTTAAAAAATGTTCCTCTTTCCTGTCTCTATCTCCTCATGGGAAAATCTCTCTTTCTTTTTTACAAGCCCTGTTCAGGTCCTGGAGGCCTCACTAAGGATCCTTGGATTCTTCTCTTTTCCAGGCTGGACAACCCCAGCTCTCTCTCCCAGCCTGTCTCCAGACCAAAACTGTTCCAAGCCTAAAAATATCCCCCCACTGAGGTCATTCCTGCCAGTCCATGGGGTCTGTGCTATATTTATAAATACTGGAGTTTGGGCTCTCCTTCCAGCTGGTCTGAGGGTGGTTATCACCACATTTCAGTGAGAATCCTCATGGAAACACAGAAGTGGACAAACCTCCCCAGTCCTTTCCAAATATGTGTAACGATAAAGAAAGAAGCTTTTGTTTCAAAGGTCTTATCAGCTGCTATTAGAATTCTTCACAAATGATTCTATGTGCTACAATGCTGTTTAAGTTTCATTCCTTTTTTAATTCCAGCAGGCTGCAATATTCCTAGAAATAATAAAAAAAAAATCAGAGCAGGGAGATATCTCCTATGGCCAAAATTTCCAACTCTTACAGCTTCTTTTTTTTTTTTGAACTTATTTGAAAATCTCCCCTCTTACCACTACAGCTCCTCCCTGACACAATCTGCAGCATCTTTTGTGTCATCCTGCTCAAAATTGTGTCTTCCAGGGAAGGAAACATCCACTGGACATGAGAACACTTTCAGGCTTTTGTAGGAGCACAACAATATCAGGAACAGGGGAGATGCCTATGGGAATGTGATTTTCCAACTTATTTCTTTTCTGCTTCAGTGCTTTGAGTGAATTTGTTCCCCTAATTTGATTTGTTATGTGCTTGTTGTAGTTTGAAGCCTGGTTCCCAACAATTGTAGAAATATCGAGGCCATGTCAAGTAATTTTCTGCTTTAATTTCAAAATATAACTTCTTTTATCTGCTGGTGTTCAGTGATAAACATCAATATCGTCATCAAGACCACTCACAAGATAGTGGTGTGTGATAATAATGTAAATTCTATAGGATTTATATGGAAAATTGATTGAGGGATGACACTGTGCAAAATTAGCCTGAATATTTACTTTGTGTTTTCTAATTGAGCAGTTTTCATTGCTGAATGAAAGCAATGAAAAATTCCTCTGCAGAAAACTTTTATCAAGATTCACTGTCAGTTTTTCTTCCTAAATTTCCTTCCTGAATATTAGAATGAAATCAATATTTTTGATTGTCCAAGGAGCTATAGATATATATTTTATAAATATACAAAACATATATTTACATATTTATATATTTATAAATATGTATTCATATATTCATAAATGTATATTTATTTTTAAATATATATAAACATATATTTTAACTTATATATATATATTTAATCTTTCCACTAGTGGAAGTGCCTTTGTGGTTGTTCTCCCTAAAAGCAACCTGATAATTTGATTTATTTTGAGTTTTTCAAGGACTTAAAGTCCTTTCATTCTTCATTCTTGTGTGTTTCTATAGCCCTAAATAGAATTTCTATGTGTTTATGACTCAAATGCACTTTTTTAATCACTGGCTCTTTAAAAAAGGGAACAAACCCAGATGTTTGGTCTCCTGGGCATCCATTTTTGATATTTTATTGCACTTGTAGAGGCAATAAAAATGTTTATTAAAAATGTGTTAGCAACTTCCCACACTGATAATTTTTGGGGAAGTGTGAGGCAGTGTTATCTTCTCTGCTACCTGGCCTAGTGATATTTATTTGTAGATATTGAGGAAAAACATGATGGTGCAGGGTTTGGAGATATTTAAATATTAGGCCCTATTTAGGCTGAAGTGGTGGAACACACCCTGGCTCCTGTTATCCAGAGGAATTTTAGCAGATGTGAGAGAGAGAAATTCTGTGGGTTTTGAGGTGATGCTTTCCATTTATTTCAATAAAAATAAGCTTTCCCAAAGGATCCAGGCTGACCCAGGAGAATGAAATGCAGGATTTTCTCAGCCACGAGCACAGACTGTGCCAGGAAAACCTTTTTCCACACCAATTTTTCCATGGCTGGGAAGCTGCTGTGTGCGCTTGGGCTCTGTCAGGAATTTTAGCTCCATTTTAGGAAAGCCTCTGTGTGTTTGGAATGGCATTCATGGAAAGGATTCCATATTTTTTTTGATGTCCCCAAATCCCACATTTGTCAGTCCTAAAACTTTTACAATTCCTGGGAATTCTGTGAATGCCAGCTTTTAGTGGGGTCTCCCATGGGGACATTCCCATCTGTGGCTTTGTCAGGACATCCCTGAACCCCCAAATCTGAGTTTGTAAAAATGCAGTGCGAGATGAGAACATTCCCTGGCTGGATTTCTGATTCCTTGTCCCCTAAATCCCCAAATTTGAGTTTGTACTGAGTGCAGTGGGAGATGAGAACATTCCCTGGTTGGATTTCTGATTCCTTGTACCCCTAAATCCCCAAATTTGAGTTTGTACTGAATGCAGTGGGAGATGAGAACATTCCCTGGCTGGATTTCTGATTCCTTGTCCCCTAAATCCCCAAATTTGAGTTTGTACTGAGTGCAGTGGCAGGTGAGAACATTCCCTGGCTGGATTGCTGATTCCTTGTACCCCTAAATCCCCAAATTTGAGTCTGTACTGAATGCAGTGGGAGATGAGAACATTCCCTGGCTGGATTTCTGATTCCTTGTCCCCTAAATCCCCAAATTTGAGTTTGTACTGAGTGCAGTGGGAGATGAGAACATTCCCTGGCTGGATTGCTGATTCCTTGTGTTTAGGAGCTCCAGTAGTAAACAGTTCAACTCCACCCACCTGAATTTACCTTTTGTGTCTTTAATGTTAATTATTATTAATTTTTAATTTATGCCTACCAGGCAATTACTGAAAATCATGGAATCATGGAAAGGTTTGGGTTGGAAGGGACCTTAAAGATCACCTTGACCCAACCCCCTCTTATGGGCAGGGAAATTTTCACTGGACCAGGTTGCTCCAAGCCCCATCCAATCCAATTTCCATTCTAATCAGTATCAATCTCAATTATTCCACATCCAGGGAATTACTGGAATCCCAACAAAAGGATCAGTCGTTACTCACTTTCCTTCCTTTGCCATTGTACAAAAGCTCCTCAGTGCTGTGCTGGCTTTCAATAAGGAATGAAGCTCCAATTGTCCGTGAGGAGCTGATATATCAATTTAAATATATTTGGCCATTAATTAAGTCCCCTTCTTTTTGCATGCAAATGGATTTCTCTCCAGGGAATTAATTACAGAACAAATTTCAAGCTAATCTATCTTTGCAGTCCAATGCAATATTGTGCTGTAAAACCCACTCTCCAAATGAAGCTGCTCCCATTTAATGAATTGCTATCAAATTTCTCTAAACAATTTGGCACAATCCAGTTAAACAAAACCAGGAATCTGCCTGGAACTGACTTCTCAACATCCCAGTGCAGTGGCTCTGGGTGATAGGATTGCTCAGGGATTTGTGGAGAAAGGCTGATGGATTCAGAGATGGTTTCATGGGGTTTTTTAAATGGCATATTGAAATCTGGACTTAATTTGGATTTTTTAATATTATTGACTGTAATAGTAATTTTTCCATGGGAACTGATTAAAGCCTATGCTCACAACTTTATTTTTTTTTTTAATTCTACCATGTCCATTTTCTAAAATACTAAATCTTCCAATAATCCTTCTGTTCAAACCAATAGTGATTATTTTTCTCAGGGCATGAATATCCTTTCTAGAGGAGTTCCTCCTCTCCTGGAATGAGGACTAATTTTAAAATAAAGTTTATCCACGTACTTATATTTAGAAATGTCAGGAACAGTTAGGCAGGGTGAGACTTTACTTTCTGACTCATCCACCTTTCTTTAAAGGCAGGGAAAACTCTTTGGTGTCCTGGATTGATACCAAACCCCCCCCATTCTTGGCAAGAATCTTATGCTCTGGAAGGAAATTTGGGTGAGCGTTTATTTTTTATTTCTTTTGAAATATTATGGTGTTGTCTAATAGTGATTATTGGTGTGAAGACCTCAGTAGTGCAGTGCAGGTGCAAATCCCTTCCAAGCCCCAGGAATGCCACCAGCCATTCCCAATCCCTTCCAACCCCAGGAATGCCACCAGCCATTCCCAATCCTTTCCAAGCCCCAGGAATGCCACCAGCCATTCCCAATCCTTTCCAAGCCCCAGGAATGCCACCAGCCATTCCCATTCTCCTCCTGCCAAGCCCCAGGAATGCCACCAGCCATTCCCAGTCCTTTCCAAGCCCCAGGAATGCCACCAGCCATTCCCAATCCTTTCCAAGCCCCAGGAATGCCACCAGCCATTCCCAATCCCTTCCAAGCCCCAGGAATGCCACCAGCCATTCCCAATCCCTTCCAAGCCCCAGGAATGCCACCAGCCATTCCCAGTCCTTTCCAAGCCCCAGGAATGCCACCAGCCATTCCCAATCCCTTCCAAGCCCCAGGAATGCCACCAGCCATTCCCAATCCTTTCCAAGCTGCAGGAATGCCACCAGCCATTCCCAACCAAGCCCCAGGAATGCCACCAGCCATTCCCAATCCCTTCCAAGCCCCAGGAATGCCACCAGCCATTCCCAATCCCTTCCAAGCCCCAGGAATGCCACCAGCCATTCCCATTCTCCTCCTGCCAAGCCCCAGGAATGCCACCAGCCATTCCCAATCCCTTCCAAGCCCCAGGAATGCCACCAGCCATTCCCAATCCCTTCCAAGCCCCAGGAATGCCACCAGCCATTCCCAATCCTTTCCAAGCCCCAGGAATGCCACCAGCCATTCCCAATCCTTCCGAGCTGCAGGAATGCCACCAGCCGTTCCCAACCAAGCCCCAGGAATGCCACCAGCCATTCCCATTCTCCGCCTGCCAAGCCCCAGGAATGCCACCAGCCATTCCCATTGTCCTCCTGCCAAGTCCCAGGAATGCCACACCATTCCAATCTCCAAGCCCAGGAATGCCACCATTCCCATTCCCAATCCTCCAAGCCCCAGGAATGCCACCAGCCATTCCCATTCCCTTGCCAAGCCCCAGGAATGCCACCAGCCATTCCCAATCCCTTCCAAGCCCAGGAATGCCACCAGCCATTCCCAATCCCTTCCAAGCCCCAGGAATGCCACCAGCCATTCCCAATCCCTTCCAAGCCCCAGGAATGCCACCAGCCATTCCCATCCTTTCCAAGCCCCAGGAATGCCACCAGCCATTCCCAATCCTTTCCAAGCCCCAGAAATGCCACCAGCCATTCCCATCCCTTCCAAGCCCCAGGAATGCCACCGGCCATTCCCCGTCCTTTCCAAGCCCCAGGAATGCCACCAGCCATTCCCAATCCTTTCCAAGCCCCAGGAATGCCACCAGCCATTCCCAATCCTTTCCAAGCCCCAGGAATGCCACCAGCCATTCCCAATCCTTTCCAAGCCCCAGGAATGCCACCAGCCATTCCAACCAAGCCCCAGGAATGCCACCAGCCATTCCCATTCTCCGCCTGCCAAGCCCCAGGAATGCCACCAGCCATTCCCATTGTCCTCCTGCCAAGTCCCAGGAATGCCACCAGCCATTCCCATTCCCAATCCCTTCCAAGCCCCAGGAATGCCACCAGCCATTCCCATTCTCCTCCTGCCAAGCCCCAGGAATGCCACCAGCCATTCCCAATCCTTTCCAAGCCCCAGGAATGCCACCAGCCATTCCCAGTCCCTTCCAAGCCCCAGAAATGCCACCAGCCATTCCCAATCCCTTCCAAGCCCCAGGAATGCCACCGGCCATTCCCAGTCCTTTCCAAGCCCCAGGAATGCCACCAGCCATTCCCAATCCCTTCCAAGCCCCAGGAATGCCACCAGCCATTCCCAATCCCATCCAAGCCCCAGGAATGCCACCGGCCACTCCCAGTCCTTTCCAAGCCCCAGGAATGCCACCAGCCATTCCCAATCCTTTCCAAGCCCCAGGAATGCCACCAGCCATTCCCAATCCTTTCCAAGCCCCAGGAATGCCACCAGCCATTCCCAATCCTTTCCAAGCCCCAGGAATGCCACCAGCCATTCCCAATCCTTTCCAAGCCCCAGGAATGCCACCAGCCATTCCCAATCCTTTCCAAGCCCCAGGAATGCCACCAGCCATTCCCAATCCTTTCCAAGCCGCAGGAATGCCACCAGCCATTCCCAATCCCTTCCAAGTCCCAGGAATGCCACCAGCCATTCCCAGTCCTTTCCAAGCCCCAGGAATGCCACCAGCCATTCCCAATCCTTTCCAAGCCCCAGGAATGCCACCAGCCATTCCCCTTTTCCTCCTGCCAAGCCCCAGGAATGCCACCAGCCATTCCCAATCCCTTCCAAGCCCCAGGAATGCCACCAGCCATTCCCAATCCTTTCCAAGCTCCAGGAATGCCACCAGCCATTCCCAATCCTTTCCAAGCCCCAGGAATGCCACCAGCCATTCCCATTCTCCTCCTGCCAAGCCCCAGGAATGCCACCAGCCATTCCCAATCCCTTCCAAGCCCAGGAATGCCACCAGCCATTCCCATTCTCCTCCTGCCAAGCCCCAGGAATGCCACCAGCCATTCCCAGTCCCTTCCAAGCCCCAGGAATGCCACCAGCCATTCCCAATCCTTTCCAAGCCCCAGGAATGCCACCAGCCATTCCCAATCCTTTCCAAGCCCCAGGAATGCCACCAGCCATTCCCATTCTCCTCCTGCCAAGCCCCAGGAATGCCACCAGCCATTCCCAATCCCTTCCAAGCCCCAGGAATGCCACCAGCCATTCCCAATCCCTTCCAAGCCCCAGGAATGCCACCAGCCATTCCCAATCCCTTCCAAGCCGCAGGAATGCCACCAGCCATTCCCAATCCTTTCCAAGCCCCAGGAATGCCACCAGCCATTCCCAATCCTTTCCAAGCCCCAGGAATGCCACCAGCCATTCCCAGTCCCTTCCAAGCCCCAGGAATGCCACCAGCCATTCCCAATCCTTTCCAAGCCCCAGGAATGCCACCAGCCATTCCCAATCCTTTCCAAGCCCCAGGAATGCCACCAGCCATTCCCATTCTCCTCCTGCCAAGCCCAAGGAATGCCACCAGCCAGTCCCAATCCCTTCCAAGCCCCAGAAATGCCACCAGCCATTCCCAGTCCTTTCCAAGCCCCAGGAATGCCACCAGCCATTCCCAATCCCTTCCAAGCCGCAGGAATGCCACCAGCCATTCCCAATCCTTTCCAAGCCCCAGGAATGCCACCAGCCATTCCCAATCCCTTCCAAGCCCCAGGAATGCCACCAGCCATTCCCAATCCTTTCCAAGCCCCAGGAATGCCACCAGCCATTCCCAATCCTTTCCAAGCCCCAGGAATGCCACCAGCCATTCCCATTCTCCTCCTGCCAAGCCCCAGGAATGCCACCAGCCATTCCCAATCCTTTCCAAGCCCCAGGAATGCCACCAGCCATTCCCAATCCCTTCCAAGCCCCAGGAATGCCACCAGCCATTCCCGGTCCTTTCCAAGCCCAGGAATGCCACCAGCCATTCCCAATCCCTTCCAAGCCCCAGGAATGCCACCAGCCCTTCCCATTCTCCTCCTGCCAAGCCCCAGGAATGCCACCAGCCATTCCCAATCCCTTCCAAGCCCCAGGAATGCCACCAGCCATTCCCAGTCCTTTCCAAGCCCCAGGAATGCCACCAGCCATTCCCAATCCCTTCCAAGCCCCAGGAATGCCACCAGCCATTCCCAGTCCTTTCCAAGTCCCAGGAATGCCACCAACCATTCCCAGTCCTTTCCAAGCCCCAGGAATGCCACCAGCCATTCCCAACCAAGCCCCAGGAATGCCACCAGCCATTCCCATTCTCCTCCTGCCAAGCCCCAGGAATGCCACCAGCCATTCCCAGTCCTTTCCAAGCCCAGGAATGCCACCAGCCATTCCCAATCCCTTCCAAGCCCCAGGAATGCCACCAGCCATTCCCAATCCTTTCCAAGCCGCAGGAATGCCACCAGCCATTCCCAATCCCTTCCAAGCCCCAGGAATGCCACCAGCCATTCCCAATCCTTTCCAAGCCCCAGGAATGCCACCAGCCATTCCCAATCCTTTCCAAGCCTCAGGAATGCCACCAGCCATTCCCAATCCTTTCCAAGCCCCAGGAATGCCACCAGCCATTCCCATTCTCCTCCTGCCAAGCCCCAGGAATGCCACCAGCCATTCCCAATCCTTTCCAAGCCCCAGGAATGCCACCAGCCATTCCCAATCCTTTCCAAGCCCCAGGAATGCCACCAGCCATTCCCAGTCCTTTCCAAGCCCCAGGAATGCCACCAGCCATTCCCAATCCTTTCCAAGCCCCAGGAATGCCACCAGCCATTCCCAATCCCTTCCAACCCCAGGAATGCCACCAGCCATTCCCAATCCTTTCCAAGCCCCAGGAATGCCACCAGCCATTCCCAATCCCTTCCAAGCCCCAGGAATGCCACCAGCCATTCCCAATCCCTTCCAAGCCCCAGGAACGCCACCAGCCATTCCCAATCCCTTCCAAGCCCCAGGAATGCCACCAGCCATTCCCAACCAAGCCCCAGGAATGCCACCAGCCATTCCCAATCCTTTCCAAGCCCCAGGAATGCCACCAGCCATTCCCAATCCTTTCCAAGCCCCAGGAATGCCACCAGCCATTCCCATTCTCCTCCTGCCAAGCCCCAGGAATGCCACCAGCCATTCCCAATCCTTTCCAAGTCCCAGGAATGCCACCAGCCATTCCCATTCTCCTCCTGCCAAGCCCAAAGGACAGGGAATTATCCGAGCTGCTGCTCTGGAGGGATGGCAGCACAAACACCCAGAGCAGCCCCTTCTGTCACATCTGGATGTGTCTGAGCTCACTGGAAAACCTCTCCCCCCCATCTGATTTATTTTGGCTCTGAGCATTGACCTTTAGGCAGCTTTATCAAGTGGAATCACTCTCCTGATTTGCTGCTGCTTTTTAACAGCTTTCTGTTTCACTTGTGTTTTCCTCCCTGGCAAAGGTTAAGTGGAGGTGACCCCAATCACATTTCTCTCATTCCCCACTTCTCTCTGCGCTGGCACCTCTCTGCTCCAAGGCAGGGTTTATCATTGCTGATCTCATTTACTTTGTGTAATAACACAGGATCTGCTCTTCCATTTCCTTCCCCATCACTCTCCCAGCCCCAAAGCTGTGTCCTCTGCCCCTCTATTATCACTCCTAGAACAACCCCAAGTGAGTGACTGAAAGATTTGTTTGTAAATGGGTGCTTAAAGCTGTTCTTTAAAGCACAGTCCGTGGCAATTCAGCACTTGTCGCAGACAACTTTTATGGAAAATCCTTTCCTTAGGATTTTTCCTCCTGAGAAGCTGAGAGGCCTCAGGAACAAAATGCAAACATTGATTATCTGCTGCTGTGGAATGCAACAGGTGCATCTGGGATTGGTCTCATGTGGTTGTTTCTGATTAATGGCCAATCGCAGTCAGCTGGCTTGGACTCTCTGTCCAAGACAGAAGCTTTTGTTATCATTCTGCTCTATTCTTAGCCAGTCTTCTGATGAAATCTTTTCTTCTATTCTTTTAGTATAGTTTTAATGTAATATATATCATAAAATAACAAATCAGCCTTCTGAAACATGGAGTCAGATGCTCGTCTCTTCCCCAATCCAAGAACCCCTGTGAACACCATCACAAGCACTCACAGTTTTTTGTTGAGCTTCTTTCACATGTGAGAATTTGTGGAGTTAGCTCTGCTGACCACCTTCACTTATTAATTTGTGTTTTTTACCGGCCTGGAGAAGAGGAGGTTGTGCGGAATTGCAGAGCAGCCTTTCAGGGTCTGAAGGGGCTGAGAGGGACTGAATGTTCATCAGAAACTTGTTACGAGGAAAGGAGGAATGGGTTTAACCAAAAGAGGAGTAATTTAAGTTGGAGATATGGATGGAATTGTTCCCTGTGAGGGTGGCTGTGGCTGCTCCTGGATTCCTGGCAGTGCCCAAGGCCAGCCTGGATGGGGCTTGGAGAACCTGGCAGAGTGGAAGGTGTCCCTGCCCATGGCAGGCGTGGGATGAGATGATCTTTAAGTTCCTTCCAACCCAAACAATTCGGGGATTTTATTATTAGAATTAACGAGGTAATAGCACCTGAGAGCAATGCTCAGTTTGTTCAGCTGTGTTGGCTGTCCCTTGTTCCAAGAGCTGAAAAGTTTCAGATTTATTTCTCCTACTTTGAGGGCAGTTTTCTTTTTGTTATCAGTACGAAAGTAAAGTGAAATCCTGCACTTATTTCTGCTGTGGGGCAAAACTACCTCAAGCCTTGAGGGAAAACCCTGAAGGGTCCAGGATATGCTCTGCGCTCACCTTGGGGCAGTATACTTTAAGCACCTTCAGCTAGAAGTGATATCTAAAAGAACAAAAATAAAAAAAAATCTCCATCTGGTTTAGCCTTGAAGACAGACAGGCTCACAGAGCATCAGGAGCTGTAATAAAGCTGGAAGTTTTAGTAGTTATCTGGAGAAGTGAAAAGGTTGAAAGGACAGAGCAGGGGATGGTGCCCTGGTGAGAGAAAAATAGCTTTTCTCCAGGACACGTTTAGTGTGTTGTGACCCCAGGAAATTGTGGGAAAAGCAACTAAAATGCAGCTTAGCATTGTGGTTGTGATGTAAACCAGGAAATAATGCTATTAAAATATGGATCTGTGTGAATAAATGCATA
Organism: Zonotrichia leucophrys gambelii; assembly: GCF_028769735.1. Classification (NCBI taxonomy): domain Eukaryota; kingdom Metazoa; phylum Chordata; class Aves; order Passeriformes; family Passerellidae; genus Zonotrichia; species Zonotrichia leucophrys. The sequence goes on along the minus strand of NC_088179.1, from coordinate 23,228,065 downwards.
AATACAGGCAAATACATGTCTATGCACATATTTATTTGCCTGAAGGGGGTACCAGTGGAGATGAAACTGCTCAGATGCTGCTCACCAAATATAAACAGAGTGAAAAGGAGGTTTGGGCTTTTGCAGGCACAGGAGGAATTTGCGGCTGCAGCTCTGTGGGATAATGTGCTGGTCTGAATTTTCAGCTCTCTGAACTGCTTTGACAATTTTATAGCTGTGGCCTCTGACAAAATGGGTGGAAAGGTCATTTAGCAAAGCAGGAAAAGGAAAAGTGAAAACAGTGAGGGGGCAAATTGAGAGGGACAACAGTCAGCGAAGAGAATCATGGATTGTTTAGGCTGCAAAATCCCTCTCAGACCGAGCCCAACCACGACCCAACATTTCCAGCTCCTGCACTAACCCCACACATTTGTGAGCCCTCCCAGGGATGGTGATTCCCCCACTGCCCTTCCAATTCCTGACACCCCTTTCAGTGCAGAAATTCTCCTTGATGTCCAACCTAAACCTCTGCTGGCACAACTTTTCCTCTTGTTTTCCCTCCCATTCCCTGGGAGAAATACCAACCCCACCTGGCTGTGTCTCAGCTTTGACACTCACAACTTTCCTCAGCAGCTGGAAATCTTTATTTTCCTTCTGTTTTCCCTCATTTCTGGTCAGTGTTGGAGTTGGTGCAGTGTGGGCAGCAGGAGGAAGGAGGGAAGATGTGTCAGGGACAGACTGACATCCACAGAGTGACAGCAGCCAAATGACACCAATCAGAGCCCAGAGCACCCTGTGTTTAGGAAATAAACTGCTTTGGGAGGTCGAAAAATGAAACAAAACACAGCAAACATGAAGGATATTTTCTAAGCAGAAAGCGGACTGGCAGGCGTTGGGTAGAAAGTAATTGTAATTTCATTTTTAAATGGGATAATGAAGTGTGTGCCTCCAAAAATATGAGAATTATCTCCTCGTGCATAAATGGGCAGTCTAAATAGGACTGAGAACTTTGTAAAAAGTCAAATTTTAAGCAGAGCTTCTTAAAATTAAAGTGTCTGAGAATATGTGTGAGAGTTTGGGTTGTTTGTAGTGAATCTTTGGTTTCTGTTTCTTAGATGAGAACCTTCTAGAAGAAATGGAGTTGGATGCAGATCAATTGCTGCATAAAATCATAGAATGGCTTTGCATGTAGAGATTTGGGTTTACATTGCTTTAATTCACAATTTTTTTATTAAATCTATTTGTCCTGTTCACGAAATTTGGTTTCTGAGGCCTGAATCTAATTAAAAAGTCTGACAGCAATTTTACTGAATATCTAATTACTAAAATTAGTAAATCTTAGAAAATATGTGCATGCAGCCACCACTGATTCCAACCTCACTATAATTTTAATTATAATTGGTGGAGCTTACCCAGAATTGCCATATCTGTCTTGATTTGCATGAGAAATTTTGGCCAAAAGAGGGGATATAGGTAAAATATCCAATTTGGATGGAAAGACCAACCTGGTCCTAATTTATCTCCTTTGAAAGCTGAGAAAAATTTCCATAATTTCTTTACAGATAAACTATGAGAGACCACTATGAAATTTTTTAAAAAGTGAATTTTAAAAAGAAAATAATATACTCAACTCCAGCATTCCCCCAAGGAATGCTTTTTATCTTCTTTCAAAAATACATACCTGCATTTAATTTATTTAAAAGACCTCTTTGATTTTCCACTCTTTCCCTTTGGAGGAACTTCAACCATGAATGATAAATCAGGATGATGAAAAGTTTTCTTATCACTTTTAGACCTGAAGGGTAATGGATGTTTCAAGAAACAATACCAAAAGCTACTTGAAAGGCAGAATTAAAAATAAATAAAAGAAAAAAAGATGAGAGAGGGAACCTCCCCTGTGGGTTTATGTCCTTTTGATTTATCTGCAAGAAAAGCTGAGTTCTTGTGACAGGAGGGAGAAGGGCTTTAAGTGCCTCCTCTTAACCTTGGGATATTCTGAATTTTCAGTGGTGAGTGCATGGGATAGAACATAAGAACTTGTTGGGTGATAAAAATCTGTTTTTTCTTTTAGTCACTGCTGGTCTTCTCTGTCTTCTTTCTCTTTGTGGCTTCCATCAATAAATGCAAGATGGAATTTCTCCTGGAATGAAGTCATCCTGTAATAAATCAGGGTTTGGGTGTTTTTAAGGATATTTGTGCAATGAGTGAGGCATTTGTAGGATTTACCTGTGCGCTTTAGGGATATAACTGCCACAAAGGAATATCCTAAATTTACAGCTAATTTTTTATCCTAAATTTGTGTATTACCTCTGCACTTTTAGGATATAATTACCACAAAGGAATATCCTAAATTTACAGCTAATTTTTTATCCTAAATTTGTAGGATTTACCTGTGCACTTTAGGGATATAACTGCTACAAAGGAATATTCTAAATTTACAGCTAATTTTTTATCCTAAATTTGTGTATTACCTCTGCACTTTTAGGATATAACTACCACAAAGGAATATCCTAAATTTACAGCTAATTTTTTATCCTAAATTTGTAGGATTTGCCTATGTACTTTAGGGACATAACGGCCACAAAGGAATATCCTAAATTTACAGCTAATTTTTTATCCTAAATTTGTGTATTACCTCTGCACTTTTAGGATATAACTACCACAAAGGAATATCCTAAATTTACAGCTAATTTTTTATCCTAAATTTGTGTATTACCTCTGCACTTTTAGGATATAACTACCACAAAGGAATATCCTAAATTTACAGCTAATTTTTTATCCTAAATTTGTGTATTACCTCTGCACTTTTAGGATATAACTACCACAAAGGAATATCCTAAATTTACAGCTGATGAGGAGCAGTCTGGTGGTGTTCACAGGGGTCCCAGGATGAGGGAAGAGATGAGAACATTGACTCCATGTTTCAGAAGGCTGATTTATTATTTTATGTATATATTATATTAAAAGAAAATGACATACTAAAACTATTCTGAAAGAATAGAAGAAAGGATTTCATCGGAAGGGTAGCAAGGAATAGAAGTGGAATGGAATGATGATAAAATCTTGTGATTGACCAGAGTCTGAGCCAGCTGACTGTGATTGGCCATTAATTAGAAACAACCACATGAGGCCAATCCCAGATGCACCTGTTGCATTCCACAGCAGCAGATAATCAATGTTTGCATTTTGTTCCTGAGGCCTCTCAGAAGAGGCCAAAAAGAAGAGTTTGCTCTGCATCCCAGCTTCTGTTTGGTTTGTGCCTCTTTATCCTGACCTGGGGAAGATTTTTGCGGCAGGATCTTCTCCCTCCTCTCATTCCATAACAATGTGTGCTGCTGTGAAGGGCTTGGTGATGGATGAGAACAACACACAATGCTGTGGGACATTCCCTGGATGCAGAGCCCATTCCTGCCCTGTTTCCCTGCCAGGGATCCGGCCGTGTCGGGCTCACACCGAGGATCCCCCACCTCCCTGCCCTTTCCCAGAGCTGCTCACAAAGACTCATTTCACTCTAACAAGGCAGATGACATTTCCAGCAACCCTTTCCAAGCAGATTCCCTGCAGGGAACTTGAGGAGATTTGATCTGGGCCTTGTCAGTTTTTGCTCTCTTTTGCATCTTCTTTGAGCACTGGCCCCTAATTTGGTTGGCCCCAGGGGTGTCCTGAGCCAAGGAAGGTTTTTTTGTGACAGCTGTGCTGCTGCTGTCCCTTGGCTCCTTGTCCAAACACTTGGCTGCGCTTTTGCTTCAATGGAAGCCACAAATGAACTAATTTGCATCTCACATCAATTATATTATTTGGAATAATGAAATGTCTGAGTGCTTTCGTTCCCAAATCAAACTGTGCTCCTCCAGGTGAGAGAGATTGTGCTGCACGTTGGAAATGTTGGCTGTGCCCCACTCCTGAGCTCTGGCATTTGGGAAATCAAACCTGAGAGCCCTCAGAATCCCAGCAGAGACTCACTGATGCTTTTGACTCCCTCTCCCATCGTGTCAGCCCTGCCAAACTTCAGACTTGCTAATCAGAGCAAAGGGTTTTCTTTCCTTTGGCTGAATTTGATTTACTGTCCTGACGTGTAAAATTCATCTCTTGCCCTGATGCCCCTCTAGTTTTACATAAAGACTCCAGAAGCCAACATTTCTGCCATTTCAGACTAGCAGGCCTTTGTCTGTGTAATTTTTGGCTCCAGTTTGCACGCAGCGAGGACCCAAGGAGAGTACTGCTTGTTAGCCATCACCCTCATCAATAGTGACAGTATTTTAGTTGGCATGCTGATGCTATTGATTAGATTTGAAGAACTTTAGGACTAAATTCAGAATCTCAAAGTATCTGTGAACTACTTTAAGATTCTCTCCCAGTTTTGATTTGTTTGAACTCATCTTGCCTTTCCCCATCCATATGTTGGATGCTCCTTGTTTCCTTCCAACCATTCAAATTATTCAGGCATAAGAATTGGATGCCATTATGGCTCAGCTACAAGAGTTTTACATTAGCCAAAATATGAAAAGCAGATTTATAGTAGTTCCTATAAAGCCAGAGATGGTAAATTGTATTGACGTGCAGTGTTTAGGGAAATCTTTCTTTACCAGTGTCCATTTGTGCAATGTAAACTGATTCCTTTGCTCCACTCTCAGGAGAGCATGTTCCATTCAGGGAAATACATTAAGGTTTAAATTATTCAGCGTGCTTTGCTTTGAATGCTCTCAAATCAAATTCAAATCTAGCAAATAAATCCCTCCTTATGTATTAACAATGGAATAAATACGAGTGTTTTGCCAACAGAAATTATTCTTCATCTGGATTTTTCTGTTTGTTGGGTTTTGACTCGTCAGAGCAAAGTGGGACTCAGAGTTTTCTCTGCATCCCAACTTGTGTTTGGTTTGTGCCTCTTCACCCTGACCTGGGGAAGATTTTTGTGGCAGGATGTTCTCCCTCCTCTCATTCCATAACAATGTGTGTTGTTGTGAAGGGCTTGGCGATGGAAGGGAATAATACACAAGATTTGCGACATGAACTTGTAGTGGACTCAACAGCACTCTGCAGAGTAATGGGGAAAATTCTGAAGGCAGCTTGGCCTGAAGATAACTTCTTTTATTGTCTGAATAAGTGTCAAAAACCTGAGTAGATGCGACACTCATGATAGGGTTTTATTGAAGTTGGAGGGGCGACGACCCACCTTGCGTTGGTCAGCATCGACTCCGATTTATTAATCAATCAATCACCTTTTATAACAGTGTTAATTCACTTCATGCATATTGCAAAATCTGAGCTCACAATAGGTCAGAGATAACACACCAACTCCTCCTTATGTTTCCAATACCAAGATTTGGGTTCTCAAAATTATTCTTGCTTTCCCAAAACAGCCAAAGATAGAACATCCACCTGTTATGAGAAAGCTGCCTGAGAACTCTGGTATGCAAGGTTCTCAAGGCCTTCATGTTTGTCACTTTTACTTGTAATTAAAAACAACCTGAGAACCTCTGCTGTTCACAGAAACCGGCTGTGAGAATCTGCTCCTCACAGCTGCCTTCTAGGCCATCCCTGAAAAAATCTCCAACAGGGTTTCATGGGTGTGATGGTCAAAGGTTGGACTTCATGATATCAGAGGGTTTTTTCCAAACCTTCATGATTCTTTAAGCAGTTTCTTCTCTGAAGACCTCAAATGTTACAGAAATCACAGGAAATGAGTAACATCCCCAGAACTCCTCATGGTAGCATCGCATCTGTGATGGATTTCTCAGTAAAATTGGTTTTATAGGAGAAGGTGCTGGAGAGCAGAAGGCAGGGCAGAGTGAGGGGTGGAATCTCCTGAGCTGCTGGGCCACCCTGAGATGGTCCCACTGTGGCTTTGGACCTCAGCTTCAGCTGCAGACTTAAAGATTTCATGGCAATTCTGGATTTTGTGGAAATAGTTCAAGTTTGGAGTAGATTAAGAGCTAGAGAAGGTTTTTTTTGGGAATCCTTGAGGACTTGTGACCAGGAGATATTTGATTTTCAGTCCCTGTGTTAACAAAGCCTAAACGAAGAGCTGTGGCCTCTGTAAATGGGGGTGATTTATGACCTGCTAAACTTAAGGAAGAATTTTTAGGGTTTTCACTGCAGATGTGTTTATTCCATGGGCAGAAATCCTGGGATTCCTGGGATGAGGATGGTGGAGCTGGGAGTGCTCTGCATGTTGCAGAATTACTGTAATTGCCACCATAATTACTCCCAACTGCTTTAGTGCCTTCTTTTCCTCCTTTCCCTGTTTTCCATCTGAACAAAATTTGCTGCCCTTGAGTCTCAAAAATTGGTGTTTTGCTGTGTGGAATGAACTTCCACTGCAGAGAGGAGGTGACACCTCTGCCTCATTGGTGTTAAACAGATTGTTTGATGTATTTTACCTTCATTTCCTCGAGCCTCTTACTGTCAGCTTTTATCCTTCTCTGACCTTCTGACAGTTTATGCAGAGTTTCAAAGCTAATCATGTCTGCTAGAAATCATGTGCTGTGCTTCAAATCACTCCAGAACAGGTCGGAATTCAGCTGGAAAATTGAGGAGACTCTGTTAACTTTATGCAACCTCTTAACTGCGTTCCTAAAAGGGTAAAATATGTGTTGGTTTTATGGGAAATCTTTGTACAACGTTTCACTTCCCTTCCATGATCAGAGTAAGGACTTGTTCTGCTTTGCAATTCCATAATAATCCATGGATTTTCAGTCAGTTAAATGAATCCGAGTTGTGGAGAAGTCTGATGGTGTCTCAAGAGTGTGGGAGTCATTGGAGGAAAATTGAAATTTGGGGTAGGATTGGAGTGGTTGAGGTTTGTGTTGGAGCAGCCCTGGGCAGGGTGTGATAACCCTTGTCTGCAGTGAAAATGAATTGGGATAAATATTTTGGTTTGGTTCCAAGTGTCCATTTAGTACAGAATGGATTTTATTCCATTTACCATGTTGTGTCCACACTCAGCACAAGACTCCAGCTCGTGTTCCCTCTCCAGAGCCTGGTGCAGACCCCCCCAGGGGCAGGAAAGCAGCAGGTTGCTGCTCCAAAGGCTCTGGCTTCTGTTTCAGCCCCTCAATAAATAAAAGAGACACTCTGAGTTTATCACAATCTCACTTTTTTGGTAACTATTGGTATTGGAAGTGCAGACAACTTCAAAAGTTACCAATATTTAATTCTAAACATTCATCTTCCACTTGCTTTTTTTTCCCCCTTCAGTTTCTGTAGCTTTAAAACATCTCCACCTTGCTACAAATTTCGTTTTTTTAAAGATATCATTTTAATTACTTTTGATAAGGAAGAAATCCTCAGGCTCATTACTAAAACCCAATTCCTTCCTTAGTGAAAAACCTGATTATTCATTACCAGCTCCAGTCACCTGCAGAATTTTGGGGGCAGCCAGCCCAGCCCAGGGTGCCCAGTCCTGTCCAGTCCTTTTTCCTGTGGAAAAAGATGGTTTTCCTTGGAAAGCCCAGCGGGTGCAGGAGGTTTAGTCCAGACTGAACCCCATTTAAACCCCATTTCCTGAGTGCAGTTGGAGCAGTGTCACAGCAAGCCCCGAGTGCTGTGGCTCTCCAATGAATAATGGAACCTCATTCCAGTTTCCTTCATGCCCAAAACTGCACAGGAGCCTCTCACAGAGCTGTTGGGGGAATTTGGCAACAGCCCCACAGCCATGAAAAGAAAAAAAAAATCTCAAATGTGTGTCATATTTGTAGATGAATTTTATTTTGTCCAAATACACAACAGCCCTTTCCAGATGTTGTCTGTAGGTTACAGGCTGCTCCCTCTCCAATATTGCCACAGATGTGAATTGCACCTTGTGGTTTTTTCCCAGCCCATTCACTGCTGTGGGCACTGAGATTGATGCATTTTCTGATTTTTATTTTTTTTTATTAAGTCTGTAATATGTTGGCCTTCCTCAGGTTCTTACCCTGACACTCTGATATCTGTCCCTTTGTTTCTGGAGATTCCCAAATTGCTCATAGCCACAGAGATATCACTTTGCTTGCTCTTCTCTCCTGTATTTATTCCTTCTTTAGGGCACTATTGTTGATGCTCACAGGTTTTAGTGTCGCATTTTTGCTGACAACTCCCAAATCTATTTTTCTGTCTGTGCCCACTGACCCTGTCCTGGCTCTCCCTTTGCTGTGCCTGATTGCCTTCATGATATTTCTGCTCTGAATTGATGCCATCAAACTTTCTCAAGTTGAGTTGCAGCTTAAAGAGCTGTCTCAGTATTACTTTTATATCTGTATTTCTTTTTTTTTCCATTGACTTTGGTGGATGCAGCAAAATCTCTCATTATTTCTTCTAAGATCTGTATCTAATATCAATTAATTATTAGTGTTTCATCACAGAAGTCTTAATAGCAATTAGTGTTTAATAAACTTACAATCCTCATAATCAAATAAGTGAATATAGGCAGCTGGAATTTCTTCAGTGGATAAGGATGTTGACCTGTTAGAAATGTCTGTCTGTTTTGAAAGGCAGTTCAACATAAAACTTTAAATAATAAAGTTCAGGAAATCTTTATGGGCACAAGAACCAAGCCCCCAAATCTGCCTGCCCAGCAGATTCTGTGTGTGCCACATCCCCCTGGGACCCAAAAGAGAAGGGGCACCCTCAGAAATTCCTGAAAATCCAGGAAACACCTGAGCTGCCTGCAGAGGACATCTCATTTGGAATTGTATTGCTGGAAATTCAAAGCACTGACCAATGAGCCCAGGATCCATAAAAATGAGTGGGAATTACTGTTCTGGGAGGTTTTAGGGTATGACAGGGTCTGGTTTTTGGGAATTCATGCACAGTCAATCAGAAAGACTGGAAAGCCTGATGAATGTTCCTTTTAAAACTATTTTTCTTTTAAAAACTCCACGGATTTAGTCTGTAATGCTGAGGTGATTAAAACCTAGTTCTATTTTATGATTTCCCGTGTGGTTAAAACAAATTTTCTTTATATTTTTCACCTTTGCTTCAGTCTTTACCCTTATCTTCTCCTCTGCTGCTCTCTCCTCTGTCTCAAGGCTGTAACAGAATTCCTTATCTCATCACCCCCTCTGTGTGCTGTGACTTCTGAGAAGAAAAGGTTGATCCAGTGTTTATACCCTCTGCTTCCATAGTAATTGGCTCCTTCTGGGGCTTCTCTTTGGCTTCCCAGCTCTGGGATTAACACCCAGCTCCTTCTGGAACACTTCCTTAGACTTCCATTGTACTTCTGAACATCCAAGCTCAGGACTATCCAGGCTTTAAAATATTTGAACACTATTGAAGTTGGAGGGGAGACGACCCACCCTGCGTTGATCAGCATCGACTCCGATTTATTAATCAATCAATCACCTTTTATAACAGTGTTAATTCACTTCATGCATATTGCAAAATCTGAGCTCACAATAGGTCAGAGATAACACACCAACTCCACCTTATGTTTTCAATACCAAGATTTGGGTTCTCAAAATTATTTCTGCTTTCCCAAAACAGCCAAAGATAAAACATCCACTTGTTATGAGAAAGCTGCCTGAGAACTCTGATGTGCAAGGCTCTCAAGGCCTTCATGTTTGCCACTTTTACCTGTAGTTAAAAATAACCTGAGAACCTCTGCTGTTCACAGAAACAGGCTGTGAGAATCTGCTCCTTACAGCTGCTTTCTAAGCCATCTCTGAAAAAATCTCCAACAGAACACAATCAGAAAAGCAGCTTCTAATCAATATCAGATACCTTTATTACTCCAATAATTATGTTTAAAATTTAGAGTTTAGAGGAAAAGGAGTCGGGCTTGAGAGGCAGGAGTTCAGGGTGGTTTAATCCTGTTCTTCTGAGGAGAGCTGGAGGGCAGCAGAAGTTGTGCCCTGCAAGAACCGGCCTTGTTATCCTCCTGAAAACCTGGAGGGGTGACGTGAGGGCAGAGGGAAACCTCTCCATGCCTGGAAATAACCACAGAAAAGCTTTTATTTCTGCAGTGAATGTCACTGCTTGGGAGCTGTTCCTGCAGGGACAAAGTGACTTTTGACCTGGGCAGATCGTGATGGGGAAAGGGGGAATGGTTTTCAAGTGAAAGAGGAGAGATTGAGATGGGATTTGGGGAGGAGCTCCTGGTTGTGAGGGTGGGCAGGCCCAGAGCAGCTTTGGCTGTTCTTGGATCCCTGGCAGTGCCCAAGGCCAGGTTGGACAGGGCTTGGAGCAGCCTGGGATGGTGGGATGTGTCCTTGACCATGGGACCAGATGGGTTTTCAAGTCCTTTCCTGTCCGGTTATCTCGGCTGTTTGAGGGGCCTGGAAAGGCCCGAGGTGGCCTTGGGGCAGCCCGCGTATCGAAGGACGAGAAGAGGCTTCAGTTCTTCTTTCGGTTTTTATGTTTATTAATTGTTTATCTAAAAGATTTTCTTTCGGCCCGACAGAGATCTGCTCAGCAGCCAGCCATGAGCACACTGTGCCACCCTCCGGGCAGCCACCTATCTTTATACCCATTGTTACGTGTACAATATTTATCATTTTTCCCCAATACCATTTATTCTTATTACCCGGTGCACTTTCAGTAATAACCAATCCAAAGGTGCCACCATCACCAAGAAGATGAAGACAGAAGAAGAAGAAGAAGGACAGGACACGCCCCAATTCCTCCATCTTACTTCTCTAAACCCCCCTGTACATAAATTCTAAACCCTGTGTTTCACTCTCTAATTAACCAATCCCTTCACCATTCACCCCGGTGAAACCCTCCTGTCCTCATACAGGTGTCGTCTCCTGTGTAGGATCAAAGTCCAGCCACCAGACACTTCTGGCAACATTCCAGGACTCCCGAGCCCCCCAAGGGTGGTCTCGGTGGCTCAGCACCTCAGGACTGAGATCCTGAGATCCGACACTTTCCAACCCAAACCATTCTGTGTTTCCATGATTTCCATGATCCAGCTTCCATCCTTTTGGACTGGACATTGGCCACCTGTCCAAATGTACAACAATTAAGCCACTTCTGGTTGGTTTGGGCAGCTGTAGGAGTGGAAATCTCCCCAAATGGTAACAAAATTCCTTCCCTTCATCTCAGCATCAATTACTTCACCAGCGTGCTTTACACTTTCCTTTCTCTAAGTTATCCCCCCTCAATCTTAACTTCTCATGAATTTACACTTCATGGCTCCCAAAAATGACGGTGACACACCAAACACTTGGCTGCTGAGCAGATCCCAAACCGATGGCAATTGCTTGGAAATCCCTGGAATTTAATTAAACCGCGTTTAAGCGCCGCAGAAAGAGACGGCTGGAAATGATCTCGACAAAATGTTTACAAATGGGCACATAAATCTGGTGTGGAGCTGGGCTCTTTGCAATGCTGGGCTCGTCTCTGTGCAAAGGCAGCTTCCAGCACAGCCTGCCTCTGATAATTGCATTTTGCCTTAATAAACACAAATGGGATGGATGCTTATTTTTAATTATGTTAATGCCTCCTTTTTTTGATGCATCTCGCTAATGTTGTGCATAGAGGGATGCTTGGCTTTTATATTCCACGGAGAACATCTCCACTTTCAGAATTAGGGATGGTTAAAAGGAGGAGCAAATTTTTGTCCTTTTTGTGTAAAATTTAGGGCACATTTCAAGCCTGTTTTATCCTCGTGAGATTTCTTCAAGGGAATGGAATTTACTGTACATCAGAGGGATGGTTTGTGTTTAATCAGCAGTTTCCACTCTAGGTTTTGTTCATGTGAGATATGTCATGGTTATGTGTGAAAATATGGGAAATATGGGATATCAGAGTGTGACAGGACACAGGGAATGGCTTCCCAATGACCGAGGGCAGGGATGGGTGGGAATTTGGGAAGGAATTCCCTCCTAGGAAGGCTCTGGCACAGGTGCAGTGCCAAAGGCCAGGTTGGATGGGGATTGGAGCATTGGGATGGTGAAAAGTGTCCCTGGGACAGGAACTGAATGAACTTTAAGGTCCCTTCCAAACCATTCTGTGATTCCATGATTTTAAGGGCCTGGATCTAACCAAAAATCTCTATTTTTTCTCTCCATTTTTCTTTGTCTGACACATTTTTAAAGCCGAGGGAGTTAAGGTTAGACACACTTCTACTAATGGGCTTATTGACAGTTTTTTAAATGCTTTCCTAAAAAAAAAAAAAAAAAAAAAAAACAAAACTAGCAGACCAGGATAATGCCAGGGATTTATCAATGTAAATTGGCTTTCTGGGTTCAAATTAACTTCTCAGAAATGTCACAAGACAGTCACAAGTGAAAAGCAGCTCTGTCCCAATTAGACAGAATTTGCTCTTGGTTGTTATATTTTAGGAAAAAAAATAAAAAGGACAAATTCCTTATTTTAAGACACAGAGTGAGAAAAATTAGTCTTTCAAAATCATGTATAACTCTTTCCATCCAAAGGAAATGAAAAGGAGCACAAACTTTCTCCTGGAGAGTTTAGAGGTATCACTTTTAACTTGATTTGTGATAATAGAAAACTCTATTGACCAGTTCAAGCTGAGGACTTGGAAGGAATGCTGGGATCTCCATCCTGGCCTATTTTTATCCCCTACTAAGTTTATTTCTAGCTGAAGTTGAATTTTGCTGTTGTGTCTCTGCAGCCTTTTATTGTTATTATTTCAGGTGTGAAAATCGCTAAATATTTGAACAATGAAATCCATAACAAAAAGAGGAAATGCAGTGATTTCCAAATGATTTTCCAGCGCAACAGAGAGTAATATTCGGGATGAGTAGGAAGTTACTCATGGGTGTATCTGCCAGAGTTTTGCTCTTTGTTATCAGCACGTGGCGCTCTTTGTATTCTTTGGGGATTTGTGGGAATTAACTGAGAACTTGAGTGGTAAGATAAAAGGTCTGCTCTCTATCTGTTGTAAAAAATTCCTTGAAAATGTGTCAGAGGAATTTCTGCAATTCCACAAAACTCCAGGGAGTTCATTGTTCCTGCCCCAGAGAGTGCAAAACTGGGGCGCTTAAAAAATTGGGTTAAAATGTTTTGTTAAACAGTCATGAATACTCCTCTCTTTGTTATATGTGTTATTAAATAATTTTTATAATGTATTCACAGGCAAAAAAAAAAAAAAAAAAAGGTGCCATTCCCCAGTTTTGATGGAATTCCTCAGAGCACAGCAGTGCAGGGTGGTTTATCTCATTATCTCATTAGACCTGGGTTCACATCAGCAGCAATTTGGATTAAACCAATGTGCTCCCTGAGTCAAGAGACCTGGCTTCAGAAATGCTGAATTTAAAAGTTATCTGGCTTTGGTTAATTTTCCTGGCTTGAGTAAAAATTAGTTTTGATTAAGAAAAGGGTTTTTCTCTCCTTTCTTCCTATGGATTGGGAAGAGTCTAATCCTGTGGCGTGTTGGAAGCTGGGAAGGGCCTCAGGCATTTTTGGGGCAGCAGTGCCAGGTGGGATTCTGGTGGGATTCTGGTGGAATTCAGGTGGGATTCTGGTGGAATTCAGGTGGAATTCTGGTGGAATTCTGATGGAATTCTGATGGAATTCAGGTAGAATTCTGATGGAATTCAGGTAGAATTCAGGTGGAATTCAGGTGGGATTCAGGTGGGATTCAGGTGGGATTCTGGTAGGATTCTGATGGAATTCTGGTGGGATTCTGGTGGGATTCTGGTGGAATTCAGGTGGGATTCTGGTGGAATTCTGGTGGAATTCTGGTGGAATTCAGGTGGAATTCTGATGGAATTCAGGTAGAATTCTGATGGAATTCAGGTGGAATTCAGCAAATGCCTGAAAATCTTTCTGGTTTATCCCATGTGAGTGGGGAAAAGGGAAATATTGCCTGCTGCTAATGCTTGTCACTCACCTGCCACGTCCCTGTCCTGCTTCCAGCACTGCTGACCCCCTCTGCCCCTCATCCCTCCCCTCTGGATGGAGTGCTGGCCTCTGGATGAGCCCCTGTAATTCCATCCGCGCTGGGATGCAGAGGTTAAGCGGGAATCCTTTGGCTGGCTGTCAAAAGCAAATTTCCCTCCAAGAGGCAGCTCTTAAATGCACCTTGGGAAGGAGTTTCTGCTGCTGATGGGCAGTGCTTAACACAGCTGCTGGAACGTGTTTGGGGTTTTTTCCCTTCCACGGAGGGAATTTTCATCGTTCCACATCTGGCAGCGCACAGTGAACTCGCACAACCCCCCATGGCTGTCTGCTGGCATTTCACTGCTGACAAAATGTCGGATCTCAAGATCTCAGTCCTGAGGTGCTGAGCCACCGAGACCACCTTGGGGGGCTCGGGACTCCTGAAATGTTGCCAGAAGTGTCTGGTGGCTGGACTTTGGTCCTACACAGGAGACGACAAGGATGAGGGCTTCACCAGGGTGAATGGCGAAGAGATTAGTTAATTAGAGGGTGAGACACAGGGTTTAGGATTTATGTACAGGGGGGTTTAGAGGAGTAAGATGGAGGAATTGGGGTGTGTCCTGTCCTTCTTCTTCTTCCTCTTCTCCTCCATCTTCTTTGGCCACGGTGGCACCTTTGGATTGGTTATTACTGAGAGTGCACCGAGTTATAAGAATAGATGGTATTGGGGAAAAATGATAAATATTGTACACGTAACCATGGGTATAAAGATACGTGGCTGCCCCGGAGGGCAGCACAGTGTGCTCATGGCTGGCTGCTGAGCAGAGCTCTGTTCGGCTGAAAGAAAATCTTTTAGATAAACAATTAATAAACATAAAAACCGAAAGAAGAACTGAAGCCTCTTCTCGTCCTTCGATACGCGGGCTGCCCCAAGGCCACCTCGGGCCTTTCCAGGCCCCTCAAACAGCCGAGATAACCGGACAACAAAAAGGCTCTGATGCGCCAACACCGGCAGTGAGCACCGAGAACAAAATGCGTTTACCCTTTTGGTGTGTTTTATCAGCTCTATTGATTTCCTGATAGAACGTCCCCAAGATCTCTCTGTTCCAGAGCAGAGCAGCCTCACGTGTTCCGGAGGCTTCTCCCATGTGCTCCGCTGGGAAAAATCCCAGAGCCTGGCAGGGCTAAATCCTGATTTCAGGTGCTCTGTAGGGAAGGCAGCTTGGTGTTGTGTGTCCACAGGGAAAACACTTGGAAATGTGATTATTCCTGCTCCTTCCAGGGGCTTGGAGCAACTTGGGATAGTGAAAAGTGTCCCTGTGTCCGGTTATCTCGGCTGTTTGAGGGGCCTGGAAAGGCCCGAGGTGACCTTGGGGCAGCCCGCATATCGAAGGACGAGAAGAGGCTTCAGTTCTTCTTTCGGTTTTTATGTTTATTAATTGTTTATCTAAAAGATGTCCTTTCAGCCCGACAGAGCTCTGCTCAGCAGCCAGCCATGAGCACACTGTGCTGCCCTCCGGACAGTCACCTATCTTTATACCCATTGTTACGTGTACAATATTTATCATTTTTCCCCAATACCATTTATTCTTATAACTCGGTGCACTTTCAGTAATAACCAATCCGAAAGTGCCACCATCACCAAAGAAGATGGAGAGAGAAGAGGAAGAAGAAGGAGAACAGGACACACTCCAATTCCTCCATCTTACTTCTCTAAACCCCCCTGTACAGAAATCCTAAACCCTGTGTCTCACCCTCTAATTAACCAATCCCTTCACCATTCACCCCGGTGAAACCCTCCTGTCCTCATACAGGTGTCGTCTCCTGTGTAGGATCAAAGTGCAGCCACCAGACACTTCTGGCAACATTCCAGGACTCCCGAGCCCCCCAAGGGTGGTCTCGGTGGCTCGGCATCTCAGGACTGAGATCTTGAGATCCGACATCCCTGTGTCTTTTTGAAAAGCCAGGTGCCTGCTAAGGAAGGCAGGAGCCTCTCCTGAAATGAAAACTGTAAACCCCCTCCCTTGGAATTATTATAATTTTGAAATTAAGGGGCTCTCAGGCAAAGATATGGGAATAGGTGCAACAGAAAAACCAAACCAACTTTCAAAATCCTGGAGAAATTTGCTGATTTTTCAGCATCCAGGCCCAGCAACTTTTAGGTTTCGTGATTTTAAGGGCAGCATTTTTAATTTAGCAACTTCCATGGCAAAAAGACACCACTAAGTCAAATATATTTAAAGCTGCAAAAGGTTAAATATATTTAAAATTCAGAGATTTAGAGTCTTTTGAATTTCTGTCTACAATGGGTCTCTTTAGGGACCGTTATCATAACTGTTGAGAACTCTCATTTCACGAGTAGGAGTCTGATATTTCCTTTTTATGCAACTCCTTTTTTTCGCTTTGGTGGCTCAGGATCAGGCTCTGAGATGGGAGATAGAAGCCCTGTGATAGAGGGTTATTTTTGTCAATAGCAATCCTGGGTAATGAGATGTATCTCTTGGTTTCATTTGAATTTTAGAAGACGTTTCAAGTTATTTTTAAAAACTTTATCACGACTGTCTGAGAGGAAAGATAAGACAGAAAAGGATGTGGAAACTTTTAGAAACTCTGCTTGGGAGATGGATGAGATAAGGGGTCTCAGTGTAAGTGGGGGAATGAGCCAGTGTCATGCCAGGAACTGATAATATAAAATATAAATATAAATAAAATATAAAATATAAATAAAAAACAATAAAATATCAATATAAATATAATTATAACTATAATTATAACTATAAATTTAATTAGAGTATTAATAATTTCAGCAATTCCTGCTGATAATAATATGAGAAAAAAATATATTTTTTTCACAGCCCATTTCAGTTCTGGCAGCTCATGGCTCCCCTGGAAGAAGAGCAGGGAGAGAAGGGATCATTCACAGCTCACTTCCATTGAGGAGATATTCTTGGTGTCAGCTGGCTCTGAGTTTTGGGAAAGGAAATTTTTCCCTCTAAATCCTCTCCTGGGAACACTGAGCACTTCTAACTGGGTTTTTGTCACTGTTTTAAGGATGGCAGGTAAAACATTGTTATTAATGTGAAAACCATCAATAGCACAGGGAGTTTTCTTTACTTTTACTTAAATTTCTGCTAAAAATAAATTTGTGTGCTCCAGTGGGGCCATTGGAGCTGCTGGTGGCTGCTGGCCAGTGGGACACTTACATTAAAGTGAAAATGAATTCAATTTTCATTTCACTTTTCATTTTTTTCCTGCAACAGCTGTGGAAAACAGGGAGAGGGTGTTAATCCCTGATTGTGTTGAGAGGTGACAGTGTTTGTACAGGAGAGGGGACGCAAAGATCTGTGCACAAATAAATAAAAATACACGCGTGGAAGGCAGCACTGAACCCTCCTGGGCTGTGCCATGATGGAAATGTCTGCTGGCTCCTCTGGGAGGTTTGGATACCAGGGAATGTTCTTCCCCCAAGGGTGGTGGGCACTGCCCAGGGAATGTCCCAGAGCTCCAGGAGAGTTGGGATGCTCAGGGTGGGATTGCTGGGTCTGTGCAGGGCCAGGAGCTGGGATCATCCCTGGCTGCTGTCCCTTTCCCCTCAGGATATGCCTGTGGGATCTCAGGATCTGAGTCCTGAGGTGCCGAGCCACCGAGACCACCCCTGGGGGGCTCGGGAGTCCTGGAATGTTCCAGAAGTGTCTGGTGGCTGGACTTTGATCCTACACAGGAGACGACACCTGTATGAGGACAGGAGGGTTTCACCGGGGTGAATGGTGAAGGGATTGGTTAATTAGAGGGTGAAACACAGGGTTTAGGATTTCTGTACAGGGGGGTTTAGAGAAGTAAGATGGAGGAATTGGGGCGTGTCCTGTCCTTCTTCTTCTTCTTCTTCTCCTCCATCTTCTGTGGTGATGGTGGCACTTTTGGATTGGTCATTACTGAAAGTGCACCGGGTAATAAGAATAAATGGTATTGGGGAAAAATGATAAATATTGTACACGTAACAATGGGTATAAAGATAGGTGGCTGTACGGAGGGCGGACACAGTGTTCTCATAGCTGACTGCTGAGCAGAGCTCTGTCGGGCTGAAAGAAAATCTTTTAGATAAACAATTAATAAACATAAAAACCGAAAGAAGAACTGAAGCCTCTTCTCGTCCTTCGATACGCGGGCTGCCCCAAGGCCACTTCGGGCCTTTCTAGGCCCTTCAAACAGCCGAAAACCCGACATATGCCATGATTTTTACCGACTGATTTATTCATGGATTAAGCCGCAGCAGAGGTCAGTTTAATTAAAGCATGAGACTAAAGAGTGGTTTTCTCCACCCAGCCTTGCTCTGGGCTCCCTCCTGCCCAGGTCTGACCAGCAGCTGGACCCATCTCCGTGTGCCAGCTGATGCCAGGAGGGATCCAGCTGGTTATTAATAACCCCAGACCTGTCAGACATTAAGCCCACACTCAGTAATGAGCACACCCTCCCTGGCAGACTCTGTTGCACAAAAAAAAACCAGCCCCAAACCCCTCCATATATTAAATATACACTTGAGAAACACGACCTAGCAGCGCTCCAGTTGCAGGCATATGCTGCTGAGAATTTGCAGCAATTTCAGGCTCAATCATATGTTCTCCAAGGAAACCCACTGATACCTAATTAGGGACAAGATTACAAATGATAATGACAACATAATGAATTACAGAACCTTCATGACTTATTAGCAGAGCTTCCTGCTCTGCAGTGAGACACTGGGGTGGGATGTGAGGGAGCTTTGGGCAGAGCTTTGAGTGGCATTTGCTGGTGGATCCCAAGGCAGGCCAGGGGTGATGCCTTGAGGAGGCTGAGCGAGAGCAGAGGCTGGACAGGGTTAAAGAGTAAAGGTGAGAATGATTCAGTGGCACAAAAGGTTCTGGATCACCCCAGTTTTAAAAAATACCCTGATGCTGAAAAGGTTCTGATGGAGGAGTAGGGGGGTGTTGGTGCAGGAGAGGCTCCTGGTGCTGCCTTGTGCAGGCTGCCCTGGAGCAGGGGCTGGGCAGAGTCCCAGAATAAAGCAGGGATTTATCCAAAGCATCTCCTCCATGGATGCACCTTGGGCAGCACCAGAGCCCAGCCAGGGCTGCACCCAAGATGACCCAAAATGGCCCCAAAATGCACGAGCGCTCCCGGGCTCTGTCCCTGGGATCAGTTCTGCTCCATTTGCACCTTGCAGTTCATTGTCCCATCCCAGCTTCAGCCCAGGCAGTCCCACCCTGCTTGTTTTTCTCTCTGCAGCCCACGGGGTTTGTGCTCCTGGGCTGAGATTTGGGTCATTTGTCCTTGGTGCCCAGCTGGAGCAGGAATTGTTTTGTCTCCCTGCTCTGTGCACAGAGCTCACCATCCCCTGACATGAAGCCCAGACCCCACACTAAAGCAGCACAGAATGTGAAAAATAGAAAAGCTAAAACCTGAGGCATCAGGGGAATTACAAACTGGGTGCATCTGATTTTATCAGGATGGCACAAGTTCTTGTGCCTGCTATGGGTTTTATCAAGTTAGAGCCAAACTGATCCTAAGGATGGGATTTCCTCAGCTTTTGCCATCTCCTTTGGTACCATGGTTTCTGCTTTCCCAGTTATTACATTTCCATGGTCCCACATTTTCCTTTTAGTCCTTATTTATTCCATTGCCTTTCCTGCCATAACCTACAGGTTAAGAACAAACAGATAAAGCTGCAAAGGAAAGGAATTCTGGAGTTTGATAAGGCCAAGGTTGCATTTCCTACCACTGCTCTTCCTCCCCTTTACCATTCATTGGGATTCAGGCATGTACAAGACCACAGTGTAATAATTGTAGATAAAATGGAGATAAAAATCCCAGTGTTCTCTCTTCAGTCATAAAATTACTGTTGATTTTAAGGAAACCACATTTAACCCCTGCTATGCCCCCAAATGCCACGGGGGTGACCCAGGCAGACCTCTGCAATTTTATAATTATCTCCTACAGATAGTTCTAAATTCACTGCTGACTGGAAAAGTTGGGTTTCAGTTTGAACAGCTTAGCCAGGATTTCCTTAAGTCTTGCTAAGCTTTACTCACTTCTTGTATAACTCAGCAATATCTTGGCAGAATTAGATACTGTGGTTTTGCAAATTGGAATTTGTTTCAAATTCCAAAAAAACTACGAAAGTGAGGTTTGAAAGAAAAGGAGAAGCCTTTGCCTAAAAGACAAAACAGAGTCCGAGGAATTTATAAATAATTTTCTTTCCAATGGTGTATTAAGTCAAAGCAGACAAGAAATGTAATGAATACTCAGTAAATTAAAAGAAGTCTTGTATTTGTTTGCCAGATTCAAAGTGAATTTAAACCCAATGTGTTTTACCCACAGCTCTTTGTCACTGGTGTCAAATGCAAGACCTCTGGTCATTTTAAGACAAATGAAAAAAAAATTCATGAAACCAGTACATTGAGTGCAAGCAAAATATCAAATATCTGTGTGTGGACCTGTAGAGTTGTTGGCAATGCTCTGGATTTTACTCTCCATGGAAACAAACATTTTATTTTATTTTTTTGTAAAAACTGAACCCTGAAGTCTCCCTTTCAATGAAATGTCACTCTCCTCTTGTGCAAACAAACCTTTGCAGGAAAACAATGTCCTGTGAGCTCTCCCTCTCCCTGATTTCTCTTGGGAGGGGGAGGAAAATCTTTTGCCCAATCCCATTTTTAAGTTTAATTTTGCCCCTTGATTCCTGGGAAATACTTGGCAGGTATTTTTCTATCATTATTTTTCCCTGACAGCTGGAGCCTCACCTGGGTTTCAGGGCTTGTCCTCGTTTTCCCAAATCCAGAGTGACTTGTACAATTCCTGTGTCTGGAACCCTGCATTTTGTAATAATTATTAATTCCTACTTGATTTCTGTTATGAATAAATGGGAATTAAGGAGCTGGCCCAGGATCTGGAGCTAACCCACAGTGGAACAGACTGTGGGGTTGGCATCAAAGAGAGCAAAGAGAGATCTGGTTTAGGAAAAGGGATTATCACAGGGTGTTCTGGGGACATTAAAAAAAAAAAGATATTCAGAATTCTATTCTAAAAAAATATTCCAGATCTTAACCACACTTAAATTCCTGCTAAAAAAAAATCTGTGTGATCCTCCAGATCCTCTTGGAGTCATTGGTGGGATAATTTCGGCCAACTTTCTAAAATATCTTTGATTTTCTTTTACAAAATATAAATCTATCTCAGAGAATGGTGTTTCCAATATCTTTTGTGTAAATTTTAGATCAAATACTTTTAATAAAAAATAATTTGGGAATTTGAGACATGTTTAAAATCTGTCATTGTGGGATGGTTAAAATCATGCATCGTAGTGTTGACTGTGTGTATAAAAATAAGGAAGAAACAAAGAGTTAAATAATAAGGATAAGGAAATGATTATTTGATTTATTTTTTTTTAAAGGGGGATGTGTGGTGTGAATTCTGTAGAAGACAGTAATTATGATTTGGGTTATAGTGAGCTATGAAATTGTTTAGGCTGCAAAGCACCAAAACCTATGAAATTTCCTTTTGAGCCAGGGTGCCACAAATTCCCAGAGGAGCGGATCTGATCTCTTTTTTAATGCACATGAGTTATAAAAAAAATGAAGATATCGAATTCTACTTGCTGGATTAGAAAATAGAAATTACTGGAAGAGTGTTCTGATATTCCAGGCACTCGAAACCCAAGAATTGAGTGTAAGACATTGATTTTCCCTTCCAGTAATTGTTGCTAAGAAAACGAGTTTATTCCACAAAAGGGAAAGGAATGGATGAATGTCTGCATGTCAACCCAGCTCCTGTTGAAATATGCGATGGTTTATATTGATAAATAGATGGGCAGGGAAAGTCGGGAAACTCCAAGGCAGAATCAGTAATTTCCTTCTGAAATAATGATTCGATTTCCCAAAAACGCTGCCATAAAAGGGTTTCACTGCAGAGCAAGGAGAAGTTCAGAGCTGGGAGCCTGGGATACCTGCAGCCAGCAGAAAAGCAGGCTCAGACACCTGCAGGTGTTTGTTCAGCACGGTTTTTAATTCTGTTTTTACATCTGTTCCGCAACCTTCCAGGCTGCTCTCAGAGCTGAGGCAACAGCTCCAAATGGCTGGAGTGGAAAACATGATCTCTGATTCCGAGCTGGAAAATTGAACCAGCGGGTGAGCACAGGTAGGCAACGGCTTTATGGGAAGAGCAAATGGTTCTGTGATTGCTGAGCTAAAAGTGCTTCTGGAAACCAGAAATGTAGGAGGAAATATATAAGAAACCAATCAGGAGCCTTAGCAACTCCAGGCTCACAGGGCCTTTATATTGGAAAGAAGTAATTTTTAGGTGTGCTGAGGTTCAATTTCCAGTTTTTATTTAGTCCTTTCATTCAGTCTATTGTGTTTAAAAAAAAAAAACAAAAAACATATCTAAATCCCTCTGGCGTGAATGGAGTGGTTTCTCCTTTCAGTTCTGTTTGTTAATCATTTCATTAAACACCCCAAATATTTAGAGGCTGGAAGGACACACTTTTATTTCTGAGTGTGCAGCTGGGTGGGATCCAGGGCAAGTTAAGCTGATGCCTGAGGGATGCTCCTGAGCGAGGTTATTTTCCTGGCAGAGCTGCAGGGAGGATGGAATTCAGAGCCGTTTTTGCAGCTTTTCTGATGGAACATTTCGCACCTATTGCTGGGAAAAGAAAGAATTATTCAGCTTGTGCTTACTGGAGCTGATGTATATCCTAAAATCAATTTAATTGAGGAGCTAGAGAGGCTTTACATGCATCTCAGTGTTTTATTACTGCTTCAGTTTGCAAGGTTAATTTGAAAAACATGCCCTCAGCCTAATAATTGAGACTTTTTTTTTTATTTATGAGGGTTCTTCAGTGATTTGTTTATTAATCCAATTGCAAACAGATGGTGGTGAGTTGGGTTTTGGTTTGTTGGTTTTTTTTTTTTTATTTTTTCCTGGCTGTGTTTCTCTCCCATCTGACCTCATTGAGAGGTTTCCCAGTCAGCTGAATGGGGAAAATTCGGGTTAGACTTGAGGTTCCAGAGAAATCCTTGAAAGGAGGTGGTTCATGTGCAAAGATGGCACAGTGAGATGATGATTAACAAAAAAACACCTGAGATTTCCTTGCGGACACAGAATGGTTCACACCTGTTCCACAGCTGGGGAAAGGCTTTGTCAGAGAGAAGCTGAAAAACTGAAAAGTGACCAAAAAATTTCATTTTTTTTTCTGTGACAGGAAACTCGGTGGCAGCAGATGCATCCCCTTTGTCCCCTCCAAATATTTTGCTAATTGAACAAACTCCGATCTTAAAATATTTAAGAGGAATTTATGCAGCATGAGGTGAAGTTGCTCCTGTAATAATTTTATTTGCTGGGGTTGTTTTGGCATTGCATGAGGACAGATTGGATCAGAGAAGTCCAATCAATCTGGTACCTGAGCAATTTTCCCTTATAAATGCAAAGTGCAGAATTGTTGAAATTCATCAACTTTTTTTCCCCCTCATTAATACTAGAGGAAAAAAACCCAATCAACTTTGAAAAAGTTCAATGCTATTTTATCTAATGGAGAATGCTCATGCCTCATTTATTGCTGGAAAATTCCTTCCCTATTAGGTAGCTGGTAGTTTTTAATTATAATTTTTCTTTAACAACCAGGCCTTTCTAACATTCATCCTCATGCTATAATAATAATAATGATAATGATAATAATAATAATAATAACAATAACATTTTAAGAACCAGGCCTTTCCACCATTTTATTTTTGTGCTCTTATTATTATTGATATTATTTTTATTATTAAAAATAACGATGATGATGATAATTATTATTATTATTTAAGAACCAGGCCTTTCCACCATTTCATTCCTGTAGTAGTAATAATAATAAATAATAATAATAATAATAATAATAATAATAATAATAATAATAATAATAATATTTAAGAACCAGGCCTTTTCACCATTTTATTTTTGTGCTATTATTATTATTGATATTATTTTTATTATTAAAAATAATGATGGTGGTGATGATGATGATTATTATTATTATTATTATTTAAGAACAAGACCTTTGCAAGAAGAAGAAGAAGAAAGAACCAGGCCTTTTCACAATTTCATTCTTGTGCTATTGATAATAATAATAATAATAATAATAATAATAATAATAATAATAATAATAATAATTTAAGAACCAGGCCTTTCCACCATTCATTCTTGTGCTATTATTATTATTATTATTATTATTATTATTATTATTATTATTTTAATAATCAGGCCTTTCCATCATTCCCCCAAGCTGAGTTTTGCGAGGACACACAGGTGACAGCCAGGACAGGTGAAGGTGATTCTGGGAAAGGTTTTTCTGGGTATTTTTGCAGGAAACCCCTCTGAGCTGAGGATTTGGGTTGGTGTTGAGAGTTCCTGCTCTGAGATGCGTCACTGTTTGATTTTTCTGTCTTTGGAGAGTTGCAGTGACTGTGGGATGTTTTATCTTCCCATAAATTTCAATTACTGCTTTCCCCAAGCAGCTGCAGGAGATTTCCAAGAAGGAAACTGCTGTGACCTCGCTGGGTTTGCTCAGAGTGTTTCACCAGCCATTAGGGGAGGTTTATGATTTAATCCATTCTCAACTCTTCCTGTAAGTACTTATATTTTCCACTTAATTGTATCCATTTGATCCTCAGCAGTCCTTCAGGAGACAAAGTTATTGGACCATTATCTAGTCATGAGGCATTGATTTGTGCTATATAAAGAATGTATGGATCTTGCTCTTTTCAAATGGGAACACCTCTCTGTACTTGATCTTGTAAATGGGAGAAGACTTTTCCCTCTGTGAACTTCAGGCTGAAATCTGTCCAGATCACAATTTAATTTTTTTTTTATCAATATGCTGCCTATAAAACCCTTAGAAATGGGATTTGGATTTTCTTTGTGACCTTTGAATGTTGATATTTAGAGTCTAACGAAGTGATGTGCCTAAAAGAAGAGGAGTAGGGCTGTTTATGGGATGGAATTGGATTTTGTCCAAAAAACATTGTGTTAAAGGGGAGCTGCCATTGGATGTGACCGAGGGGGTTGGCAAAACTGGGTAAGCATTTCTGAAGGTTGGTGTCTGTCACAGACAACTTTTATGGAAAATCCTTTCCTTAGGATTTTTCCTCCTGAGAAGCTGAGAGGCCTCAGGAACAAAATGTAAACATTGATTATCTGCTGCTGTGGAATGCAACAGGTGCATCTGGGATTGGTCTCATGTGGTTGTTTCTGATTAATGGCCAATCACAGCCAGCTGGCTTGGGCTCTTTGTCCGAGCCACAAACCTTTGTTATAATTCCTTTCTATTGTTAGTTTAGCTAAGCCTTCAGATGAAACCTTTTCTTCTATTCTTTTAGTATAGTTTTAATATAACATATATCATAAAACAATAAATCAGCCTTCTGAAGCGTGGAGTCAGATCCTCGTCTCTCCCCTCATCCAAGAACCCTGTGAACACGGTCACAGGTGTCCTCAGCACCATCAGCTGCACAAGGGTGAGCCACAGCTGCAGTGAGTCCTGACAGTGTCAGGAATTCTGGCATCCCCCTGCCCCAGGAATAAGGGAAAGGGAAAGGAAAGGGAAGGAGAAAGGAAAGGGAAAGGGAAAGGGAAAGGGAAAGGGGAGAAAGGAAAGGGGAGAAAGGAAAGGGGAGAAAGGAAAGGGGAGAAAGGAAAGGGGAGAAAGGAAAGGGAAGGAAAGGAAAGGGAAAGGAAAGGAAAGGAAAGGAAAGGGAAAGGAAAGGGAAAGGGAAAGGAAAGGGAAAGGAAAGGGAAAGGAAAGGAAAGGGAAAGGAAAGGAAAGGGAAAGGAAAGGAAGGGAAAGGAAAGGGAAAGGAAAGGGAAAGGGAAAGGAAAGGGAAGGAAAGGGAAGGGAAAGGGGAAGGAAAGGAAAGGGAAAGGGAAAGGAAAGGGAAGGGAAAGGGAAAGGAAAGGGAAAGGAAAGGAAAGGAGAGGAGAAAGGAGAAAGGAAAGGAGAAAGGAAAAAGGAAAGGGCTCCCTGGGCCTCCTGAGATTGATGGGAATGCTCATCTCCAGCTTGTGACTAATTAACGTTCACCACAAATCCTGATTGTCTTTGCAGGCTCTGCAGCATCCCCAACCCTTCCCAGCCATTTGTTCCTCTGCCTCTCTCCGAGTTAATATCCAGCAAATCCATTTGCTGCTCCCCTGTGATTGCTCACGAGGCTGGAGGTTTGTTTAAGGCATTAGGAGTGATGTTCCTGTTAATATTCCTCCTGCTGAGGGGGCACTGAGAGGCCACAGGCAGAGCCTGAGCTAATCCTGCCTGGCACTGGACATGGGCACCATTTCCACTTAATGCAAGGCTGGGTGATGGTGGAATGTTGCAGCAAGGTAGAAAAATTAGAAAGAAAAATTATAAAATCAGGCCTGCTCTGGCTGGCCTGTCATTTCTTCTAAGCCAAGTAGCCCTCTGCAATTCCCATGTGGAAATAATCCTGGTGTGAGCAGTTCATTAACACAACAATCCATTCCTGAGGATAAAACAACCAGCACCTGGATAAACTGTTTGTACACACTTAGAAATATGAAAATTCTCTCTCACAGAAAACTTTTCAGGGTTTGAGTGACCAACAAATACAGAATAGCAACTTGTTACTGACCAATGAAGGGATTGGCAAGGGAGCTCCTGACAAATGGGAGTCACACACAGGGCTGTAAAACTGGATGAAAAGGAGTTATGTGAGTAGAAAATGGGCTTTTTATTTATTTTTATATTTTATTAATTTATTTCCATAGTGGAGTCGCTGGAAGTGTTCCAAGAGTGAGTGGACGTGGCACTTTGTGATTGTATTCAGTCAAAGGTTGGAATTGATGCTTCTGGTACTTTCTAACTTTAATGGTCCCAGGGGTCTTTGGTTGTGTGGACCACAGGGACATCACCCCCAGCACAATTCTGGTTAAGGATGGAGTTTCAAAAGGAAAATTAAAGAGTCCCTGCTGCAAGCTTGGCTCAGTTTGTGCAGGGCATTATTTGTACAATTCCATTCCTTTCCTCCTGCAGTTCAGCCCATGCCCTGTCCCAGGAGTGTCTGTAATTCCTGCCCTCCCTGTGCCACTGCCACCTCTCACTCACTTCCAGAACTCACCTCCTGTCACTCCTGCTTTCTCTATTTTTAGAAGATGAAGGTGAGCTTGGATGTTTTTGTGCTGTGTGAGATGGGTAATGGCTGCATTTGTCCTGTTGTGCTTCAAATGCATCACAGGAATTTAAAAATATTACCAATATTCACAGGCATGCACATTACTCCAAACACATCCTGATAAATTATTCATGTTTAATATATTTATTATGCCCTAGTACAGGCACACCAGTAAAGTGAATCATGTTTTTAGTAAAAGCAGTATTATTTTATGTTCTTCCTCCTTTGCCTTTATCACTAATTTTGAGAATGTCCTTGCACAGTTCAGCTGGGATTGGGATTTAACTGGGAACTGAGTCTTCATGTGCTTTGGAGCTCATTTTATTCTATTAATGAGTGTTTCTGTTTGCTTCTTCAGTACAAAATGCTCATAATAAGAAATATCACATAGATTTGGTCCCTGAATTCCTGAATTTCACAGAATCAGGGAAGGGAAGGGAGCACAGGGATCATCCAGTCCAGCTGCTGGCCCTGCCCAGGACACCCCAACAATCCCACCCTGTCCCTGGAGCATTGTCCAAATGGTATTTTCTGCCTAAAATCCATCATTTTGACCCACCTGCCTCCCCCAGTGCCTCTGTACCCCATGGATCTCATAAGCAATGCCCGCCAATCCACATCCTCCTTCCCCAAGCTGAATTTTCTGCATTCCAAAATCCTCTCTGTTTCTAAATTTGTGACCAATGTTGCTGCTGCACTTTTCCAGGTTGTTGTTTTTTTTTTTTTTTTTATCTGGAGTGCTTTAATTTGCTACCAGTGCAAATATGTCTCTAACCACAGCTGAACTCCAGCTGACAGCACCTTATGCTAATGTGGCAAATAATAAAACCACTTTGTTATCAAGCAAATAATTTGAAATACATAAAGAAGAATTCATTATAACCTTGTTGTAAAAGCAATGAGAGAGGGAAGGCAGCTTTTCACCGGGCCATAAAACATGGCAGGTGGAGCTCACCTCCCAGCACCATCACCCACGAGTAAACCACGCCATAAAATCAGCCTTGCCATCCTTAATTGCTTAATTAACACTGGATTTTGAAGCAGGATTTTAATATAAGCACTGCAGAGATTCACCTGAGATAAAATGTAGGTGAGTGAAGTAATTTTTAATTTGTTTACAGCAGACCTCGTGTCAGCCTTTCCTGCAGCTGTCATTGCAAGGAGCAGCTGTGGCTCCTGGTTCCGGCCATCCCAGGGCAGGACAAGGCAGAATATTCTGGATTTCTGAGCTGCCACCCTCCCAGGTATTTTCCTGGAAGAGTGATAGCATCATCATGGAGCAGCAGGGATATTTTTAGCGGAATATTTATTTATTACTCCATGGTGTCACCATAGGATGGCATCCAGGGATCCAGGAACAGACACCAGAAATGGGACCCAGATAAAAAATGTCTTCAAATGTGGAACTTAAATTAATTCAGTAATTAATTAAGTGATATGGGGTCTTTTCCTGAGAGGAGCGCTGTGTGGTGGGGCTGTGGTTGTATTTGTGGAACTGAGGTGGAATCTCACAATGTTTTTTGTTCCCTAAAATTCACTGAAAAGAAATTGTGGCCAGGTGGGAATCAGTCTTTTCTCCCAGGTAACAAGAGGAAACAGCCTCAAGTTGCTCCAGAGGAGTTTTGGATTGGATATTAGGAAAAATTCCTTCACCAAAGGAATTTTGGAATCCTTCACTAAAGAATTTGGAACAGAGAGGGTTGGAGTCACCATTCCTGGAAGTGTTCACAAAATGTGTGAATGTGGTGTTTAGGAACATGGGTTAGTGGGGAACCTGATGATTTGGAAATCTTTTCCAACTGGAATAATTTTGTGATCACGACTTGGAAAAACTGTGCAACAAGTTATACTTTAATTTTCCTTTTCTTATGTTTGGGGTGGTTTTGGTTTGTGGTGGTTTGTTGTGGTGTGGTTTATTGTGGTTTGATGCGGTGTGGTTTATGTGGTTTGATGTGGTTACATGTGGTTAATTGTAAGCTTGATTGTGATGTGTTTATTGTTTATTGTGGTTTGATGCAGTGTGGTTATTATGGTATGGTTTATCGTGGTTTGACGTGGTTTATTGTGGTGTGGTTTATTGTGGTTTTATGTGATATAGTTTGTTGTGGTTTGTTGTGGTGTGGTTTATTGTGGTTTGATGCGGTGTGGTTTATTGTGGTTTGATGTGGTGTGGTTTATTGTGGTTTGATGTGGTTTATTGTGGTTTATTGTAGCTTGATGTGATGTGGTTTATTGTGGTTTGATGCAGTGTGGTTTATTATGGTATGGTTTATCGTGGTTTGATGTGGTTTATTGTGGTGTGGTTTATTGTGGTTTGATGTGGTGCGGTTTCGTTGTTGTTTTTTGGGTTCTTTGCTGGTTTTTTGGACTTCTTTTTGTTGTTTTGGGCACAGAGAACCCAGAGACTGTGAAAAGAAGGCTCAGACTGTCCCAAAGCTCTCCCACTTTACAATGTTCCTGCTCAGTGGTCCCAGTGCCTGGGTGACACAGCCATGCGTCACTGTCACTGCCTCGGTGCCAGCTCAGGGATAATCGATGGATTTACAGGTGACACTCTCCCAGACGGGAACATTCCTCTGACTGATGGGTTACTGCTCCTTTGCCACTTGAAATTAAGCAAATAAATGAGCTCCAGGTTCTGCGTGGAGGGAAATGCAGCTGGGAAGGGAGGCACATTCCCAAACAGAGGTGTGGGGGCTTTGCAAAAATTCAAACTCACCAATTTTGGGCTCAAGGACGTGTCCGCAGGAAGCCTTTGAGGCTGACAGGGAGAAAGTGAGGGGAGCTTGTCCTGGAACCAATGCCCCTCTTGGGCTCCTGGTTGTTCTTTTGGAATTTCCAGTTCTGCAATGGGATTTCAGAGAATTCCTGGTTTTGGAATTTCCAGTTCTGCAATGGGATTTCAGAGAATTCCTGGTGCTCCCATGCCTGTGCTCCATGGATTGCCAAATTCCTGATCCTACACCTTCTGCGTTTCATAATGAAGCTCAATAAATAAATAAGTAAATAAATAAAGGGCTACCATGGTGTTACCTCCTATAAATCCATTATTTTTAAGCAGAACTGCCTCAGAAGCTGGGAAATATAAAAGTGCTGTTCAGACCATCATTTTCCAATTATCCTGTTTGCTCCAGTTCTGCAATTCCTACCTTCTTGAGCCATTGATGAAATAACACTTTACTGATTGTTAAAGGATGATTGCAGAAAACAAAACCTTTTATTTATTTATTTACTTCTTTTTTATAATAGTGACGTTATTACAGGCTCGTAATGATGAAATTAACCAAATTTGATCTATTATTTTAGAAATTCCAGGAGATTTTTTTGATTCCATGTTTAAGCCATGAAATAATTGTCCAGCCTGGTGCTCCCCTCCTGCTCTGGGGACTAATTCAATGGGAATTACTGGGCTGGTGGCTGCAACAAGGCCACCTGACCAGAGGTGACGCCTCTGCCTGTGCCCAGGGACAGTCCAGAGACTGGATCTGTTGGGTATGTGGCAAAATTAAATCCACTTTTATATTTCCCAGCTTCTAGGGCAGCTCTGCTTAAAAATAATGGATTTATAGGAGGTAACACCATGGTAGCCCTTTATTTATTTACTTTATTTATTGAGCTTTATTATGAAATGCAGAAGGCGTAGAATCAGGAATTTGGCAATCCATGGAGCACAGGCATGGGAGCACCAAGAATTCTCTGAAATCCCATTGCAGAAGTGGAAATTCCAAAACCAGGAATTCTCTGAAATCCATGCAGAACTGAATTCAAACAGATCTCTGAAATCATGCAGAAGTGGAAATTCCAAAAGAACAACCAGGAGCCCAAGAGGGGCATTGGTTCCAGGACAAGCTCCCCTCACTTTCTCCCTGTCAGCCTCAAAGGCTTCCTGCGGACACGTCCTTGAACCCAAAATAAAAATACTCTGGGAATAAAATGTTCTTTTGCAACTTCCCTGTGCTCCCCAAAAGTGAAAAAAAGGAGGGAAAAACAAGGACATGAATTCTTTCCTTTTCCTTTGATTGTGTGAAACCCACCTGACACCAAAATTCCTTTTCTTGCAGTTAAAAATGCATCTTTTTCTATGCTGCTCTTGGAAGCACATTCCAAAGGAAAATGTTTGGATGGAAGACTTGACAAATAATTATTTGTTTTCCTGCAAGACACCCTGTGCAATTTAAGCAAATAGAAATAGCACTCCTAAAATAGGAACTATTGTTTCTATTTGTGCTGCTTCATCAACTGAACCACTTCATGATCCTGTTTCTTTATCAAGGAGACATTTAAATGGAGGAAATGATTTTTAATACTAGGGCAGAAATTAATTTCATGCATCTGCTGGTAAATGCCTACTATCAAGAACCGAGTAAACAAACATTTGCACATCTGCTCCTGCTCTGTGACAACAGGATTCAAATTAGAAAGGAAGTTGGGGTTTGCTTTTGAACTTTCTAAAGGCTGCGTTTGCCATTTCAAACGTTGTGAAGTGCAGTGGAAGAACAGAATGTGATTTTGTAGCCAGGATGAGGTAGGAAAATGTCCTTGGTGGTGATATTATGAATTCTTAGTATCAGCTAAATTTTTAATTTGGTGTCTTTTAGTTTGGTGTTTGAGCAAGTCCAAGTCCTGCACTTGGGGTTATTGGGAGAAGTGTCTTCAAAGATGTTCCTCACTTTTTTTTCTTCTTTTTTGGATTTGGGTGGTGAAATCTGAGGCAGAAAATCAAGCTGTTCTTATTATTGGAAATGTCCTGGTTTTGGACAAAGTAGAGCCATAAGCCTGGCAAGTTCCTGGGGTGGGAAGGCAGAGGAGCTTCTGCTGCTGGCGGTGAGCAAAAAGCAGCAGGTTCTGAAGCTTTTGGGGAGTTTTTCTGAAGCTTTTAGGAAGTTTCTAGGTCTTTCCATGGCTGTTTTTGTGTGCTATAAAGGTATTGGGTGAGTAGGAACTGCTAAAAAGTGTTGGTGCAGGCTGAAATAAAAATCTCATTAGGTCACACGGACCAAATAGATTTGGTCATAGAATATTGGAATTTTTGGGGTTTGAAGGGAGAGTAAATCCTATCTTATTCCACCCTGGATGGGCAGGGACACCTCCCACTGTCCCAGGCTGTTCCAACCCCAGTGTCCAACCTGGCCTTGGGCACTTCAGGGATCCAGGGAATCCCATCCCGGCCCTCTCCATTCTCCCAGTGAACAATTCCTTCCCAATAACTGATCCCAGCCTACCCCAGTGAGATTGAACCAATTTTCCCTTTCCCTTGCCCACCTCTTGAGAAAGCTCTTGGCCAAAAGGACTCATTTTGGGAAGATTTGGCTTTGTCCTGCCTGGCTCTGTTTGCTTTCTCAAGTGTCAGATGCCACACAAGGGTTCTCAGACTACAGGGGAAATGGTCTCTGAAGAGCATTTTGCCTCAATACCTCTGCAGTGTGTGCTGAAGGGAAATTGAATTTCCTTTGGCTGTAGCTTTACTCGTGGAATGTGTTTTGGATGTGGTGACATTCCAGGAATAGCCAGAGAGGCACCAGAAAAGATGGGAATGTCTCCACAGGGAGGCTTGTGCCAGACAGCTGATTACACACTATAAATAGAGATTTAAATTTGCTTTAAGCAGTCTGTGGAAGGCATCATTTAAATCAGTCACAGACACATGCAGTACAGGCATAATAACAGATTTCAGCTCTGACAGTGACTGGAGTTAATTCTCAGGTTGGATTTTTTTGACATCTGGCTCCTCGCAACGCATCCCAAAAAAATTCCTAACAAAGCAAGGACTCTGATCTTGTTCAACAAATGGAGCTGGAGAGCAAATAAACCTCTGTGGCAGGAGCTGGGCATCATTAGCTGTGAGCTCCTGGCCACTGGTTAATGGCATTGCTCAAAGAAAAACAGGAAAAATCCCTCCCCAAATCCAAGCCAGTTCAAAGGTAACGCTGTTCTCATACCCTCAAAACCACCGAGAATAGAGAACAGATTAGAAGATTGATTATTTTGAAAATGCAATTGATGCTTTTAAGATGCACTTAGGAATTCTGGTTTTCTTGTTTTCCCGTGTCCTTATAATAAAAAACATCACAGAAGGTAAATAATGGATCAGAGGTGTCATTCCCAGAAATTCTCCTCACACAATGAGCAGGAAAACAGAACAAAATAATTTTTTTTGCCCATTAGCTGCAGTAGGAGCAATTCTACTTCCCTTGAAGTCAGTGAGACCTTTCCCATTATCCAGAGCCCAGATCTCACCCTGAGGATTGCTGAGGTAGAGCCTGATGGAAAACCTGTTGGAGCTGATGGAATTTCTCCTGATTTTAGCGGATTTTGCCTCAGGCCCAGGATGGACAGGATGTTAATATTACACCAGTGGTGACTCAAACTGCTGAGCCCTCCTTTCCTTGCCCCTAAACAATAAAATACAGTTTGTTAGCAACAAGGAGACAGATTTTTTTCTGGGCTCTTGTGAACCCTCTGACTCTGCCTTCAGAGGATGCTCTGTATTGTTTTAATTTAACCCCAAAAACTCATTGATAATTGCAGATTGCACACAAAAAACCATGCATTTCAGCCATCCCAATTAGGCACAAGAAAAACAGAAAAAAAAAAAAATTCCAAATTAAAAGCACCAAATCTTAATAGAAAAAAAAAATTGGGCTTGTTTATTACAGGTGACAAACTGATTCACACTGCTGGAAAATAATAATATTCTTTCCCTACAAGCAAATGCAGCCATGTGCTAGATAGAGCAGAATGTGATGTGTTAATTAATTTGCAGCCCCTCTTTTAAACTGGCTGTAACTGAATTAATTGAATTGATATTATTATTATTATTATTATTATTATTATTATTATTATTATTATTATTATTATTATTGTACTGAATTAAATAAATAGATATATTATTATATTATTTAAATATTATATAATATTGTGTTATATTATATATATTATATATATTATAATATATAATATATATTGTATATAATTTATATATAACTAATATATATTCTTATATAATTATATAATATTCTATCATATTATTATTTTAATAACAATAATTGCTTAATGAATCAAAATTAATTGGATTAAATATTATTATTTTAATGATAATTTATGAATTACTTAAAATTAATTCAATCAAAATATTGAATTACTGAAAATATTAAAATACTGAATTAATTGAATATAAATATTATTACTATTTTAATAATAATTGCTCAATTAATCAAAAATAATTGCATTCAAATATTGAATTACTGAAAATATTAAAATTCTGAATTAATTGAATTAAAGATCTCATTATTATTATTATTACTATGAATAATATGAAAAATATTATTGAACAAAACGAAATAGCATCTTGGGTTTTTTCCTGGTTGGGAATTTGGATGCTTTGGGAGCTGGATGTCATTCCAGCCCCCAGGAAAGGATTTTTGTCGCCCTGCAGGGATGAGCAGGTGATTTCTCACTCCCTCCCTGCTCCAATGCTTTGAGGTGAAAACCTGTAGAAAACAGGGATCTGCTGTGGAATTCTGGTGTCTTACACAAAAATTGACCTTTCCACAGGGCTGAATCAGGAGAAGTCAGGGAGAACAAGGCACAGAGGATCATTTGTCACTCTCCAAACCTGGAGCAGCCTGGGCTCTCTCCATCCCTGCACCTGGGAAGGTGACAGAAGTGACAGAAGGAAGGTGACAGAAGTGATTAAAGGTTGGGATTAAAGAGGGCGTGGGAGGGATGGGATGCTTTGCTTTGAGAAAAGATTTTCTCAAAGAAGAAGAAAAGATTTTCTCAAAGATTTTCTGAGGAGAAACCTGAGCACTGTGACTGAGTTACAAACCCATGAATTTTCAACAGATTGCACTTTATTTTTATTTTTATTTTTATATTATTTATATTTATATTTATATTTTATATTTTTATTATTATTATTATTATTATTATTATTACTATTACTACTATTACTATTACTATTACTATTATTACTATTACTATTACTATTACTATTATTATTACTATTACTATTACTATTATTACTATTATTGCTATTACTATTACTATTATTACTATTATTGCTATTATTACTATTATTACTATTATTATTATTTCTCTGTGTCTAGACTTTAAACACGTCACTTTTCTGTATTTTATTACTATTATTACTATTATTATTATTTCTCTGTGTCTAGACTTTAAACACGTCACTTTTCAGTATTTTCCCATTTTGCACGTTACCTTTATAAGCTGTACACGTAATTTTTCTCTTCAAAGCAAACCTGCGTGCCCAGAGGCTGGGGTTGGGAGTAGTTCAATTAAATTCTCTTTTCCTGGTGAAATAAGGGCAGTGCAGAAGAATGTTTAAAGAAAGGAGCTGTAAACCCATCAGGACATGATCTGCCCTCCTAGGTTTGACCTCATAGCAGGGCAGCTAAATCCATCCAGCAACTAAATGATTTTACTCCATAAAAGTCTTTGGAAATAGATTTTATCTTTTTTCCTTTTTACTTTTTCCTCGGGAACGTAGCAGAGGGATTGATTTTTGGAAAGCAAATAAGCTCCATAGTGTAAATTATGTTAATTACTGAGTAAAATGCCAATATTAGAGGCATTTAGGCCAACTTATGTGGAGATGCTCTGCTAAAACTCCTGCCCTCTTGTAGTTAAATATACATTGAACACAGATTTAAGGAGTAATTTAATGAGGGGTTTTTTTCCCAGAAAATGGGATTGGATTTTAGAAGAAATTATTGCATAAGGAGGGTTAGATCAGTTGTTTGACCCAATTAACCCACCCAGTGTTATTCTAGATATTTTCTTCCAAGTTTTCTCCAGACTAGGAATATTGATGGAGAATTTCTGGAAGGGAAATAATTTCTAGTTCTCTAGACTAGGAATATTCATGGAGAATTTCTGGGAGGGAAATAATTTCTAGTTCTCCAGACTAGGAATATTCATGGAGAATTTCTGGAAGGGAAATAATTTCTAGTTTTCTAGACTAGGAATATTCATGGAGAATTTACGGGAGGAAAATAATTTCTGGAAGGAAAAGACTTTCTAGTTCTTCAGACTAGGAATATTCATGGGGAATTTATGGGAGGAAACTAATTTCTGGAAGGGAAATAATTTCTACTTCTCCAGACTAGGAATATTCATGGAGAATTTCTGGGAGGGAAATAATTTCTAGTTCTCCAAACTAGGAATATTCATGGAGAATTTCTGGAAGGGAAATAATTTCTAGTTCTTCAGACTAGGAATATTTATGGAGAATTTCTGAGAGGGAAATAATTTCTAGTTTTCTAGACTAGGAATATTCATGGAGAATTTCTGGGAGGGAAATAATTTCTAGTTTTCTAGACTAGGAATATTCATGGAGAATTTCTGGGAGGGAAATAATTTCTAGTTCTCTAGACTAGGAATATTCATGGAGAATTTCTGGGAGGAAAAGAATTTCTGGAAGGGAAATAATTTCTAGTTCTCCAGACTAGGAATATTCATGGAGAATTTCTGGGAGGGAAATAATTTCTAGTTCTCCAGACTAGGAATATTCATGGAGAATTTCTGGGAGGGAAATAATTTCTAGTTCTCCAGACTAGGAATATTCATGGAGAATTTCTGGGAGGAAAAGAATTTCTGGAAGGGAAATAATTTCTAGTTCTCTAGACTAGGAATATTCATGGAGAATTTCTGGGAGGGAAATAATTTCTAGTTCTCCAGACTAGGAATATTCATGGAGAATTTCTGGGAGGGAAATAATTTCTAGTTCTCCAGACTAGGAATATTCATGGAGAATTTCTGCGCTGGGTTTTGGTCAGTGTTTCTTCCTGGAAACGGAGAAGGGAAAAGTGGGAAAATGGCAGAATGGACAAAAAAAATAAAGCACCGAATGAACCCAGCCTGATTTGCAAACAGAAAGGGAAACTTGGCCAAATAATTCAGTGCACGAGCTGGAGCAGCTCTGAAGGGTTATAACTTGTGTAACTGGGATTTATGTAACTTGTAATTCAAGCTGACACCGACTTTGCCGCCACCAGGAGGGTCATTCTGAGCTGTTCTTGAGCAATCTCAGCGCTGAGCAAACCATCCCTCACGCCATGGATTTCATGTTTACAGCTGACAGCCTGCTGAAAAAATAGCTTTAATTTTGGGGGAATCATTAAAAAAAAAAGAGAATTATTTGTTAGTTTTCAGTGTCAAAGTCATTTTTTGTGTCACTGGGTGCTTTTGAGGGCGGTGTCTGAGTTTTGGAGTTTTGTTCCAAATTCCTGTTTGTGTTTTGGATCTTGTTTGAGAAGCCAGAGCCAAAGCCCAAGTGCTGCTGTTTAGTGCTGTCCTGCACCGCTGGTTTTTGTCATTTGAGGATTGCAGAGGATTTTCTCCTGGTTTTTGGCATCTGCACAAGGGCTGCCCAAATCAGGGCTGCGAGTGTGTGTAGCAAAATTAACAGAACCCAGTCCAAGCTAAAATATGAGAGAAAAAAAATCCAATATTGATGGAGAGAGCTCCTAATTTTCCCAGAAAGTTTATCTGGAGCATTGCCATGCTGCTTAAATCCTCATGCCCAGAGCCCAGGCAAAGTGAGAGCAGGGATGGGAATGGTTTTACTGGAGAAACTTTCCCCCAGTCTCCACCACTCTTCCTCAGCTCCTCATGTCTGCTTGGTTGGATGGAATTTTACACAAATCTGGATTACATCAAGCACAAAGCTGGTTCTTTGTCACCCAGGACTTTTTTGGACTCACCCTTCTCAGTAAAAGTCAAATAAATCCCAAATATTTTGAATTTCAGTGCTGACACCCACAGAGGTGTTTTGTGAGATCTCCTGCCAAGCTTTACAGGTGATATCAGAAGTGTCCAGCTCATTTCTGGAGATTTGTGTGCCTGGATATTTGGGTTAATATTTTGCATATATTTAAATGGCAGCCTGGATGATGTACTTCAGGAGAGTTGGGAGTGTAGTTTATTAGAAATATTTGGTGATAAATTATTTATTGAGGCAACGAAGTCAATTCAGAGCTCCTTGTCTGTAAAGCATCCAAATATTGATTTTTAGAAATTATTGTACTAATGAGCTAGAGCTTAATTTATCAGAATAACATGAGGGACTGTGCAGCTAATAATGCTGTTTATTAGCCTGATATAATCAAATTAATGCTCCTGTAACAGCAACATCATAAAGGTAAGAATGATGAGTGTGCATTGAGGAAAATTGGCAGGAAAAAAAATTTATATCCAGGAAAAAAAATATCATGGAAATTCTGCTGCAGAGAGAGGGATGATCTCTTAAAAATATCACTATATCTATATCTATATCTATATTTATAGTTATAGCTATATTGAAATTTATATTTATATTTAGACTGATACTGATACTTATAATAAGTAATATTATATACAGTAGTAGAGGTGACGTCTAACATATTTTATTTTTAATATTATTAATATTATAAAATATAAAATATTTTATAATATTAATGTATAAAAGTATATATTATTATTGTGGTATTATATAATATTATAAAATATAAAATTTTAATATTATTCTAATATTTTGTATTCTGGCTCTGGGATTCCAGCTCCAAAATGAGATTACAAATCCCAGCTCTCAGATTCCTGTTGCAGCCACAAGATCAACAGGGTTTAAGGCTCTGAGTGAATTTGATGGAGCTCAGGGGGTTAATGGGGAATTTCCCTGGGAAAAGAGATGGGAAAGGTGGGATAGAGATGGGATGGAGCCAGGTGAGGCTGCAGCAGCTCCTGAGCCCGCTCAAGCTGCTTCAATTTCACCCTCCTTTAGATTAGCTGGCATAAAACTTCATTTAGGATAATGGGGAGATCATGTTAATAATGATTAACCCTAAATCTCCCCCTTTGGAACATTGGTGCAGGATTTCTGTTCATGGTTTATTTTCTCTTAAAAAGCTCTGGGAATGAATACACTGCTGAGTGAGAGAGAATTAGGCAGGCTGAGAGCATCAGGAATAAACTGCTGCTGTCCCAGAGGTTCCACAAATGGGAATCCCAGAATCATGGAATGGTTTGGAGGATTTAAGGATCTCCTTGTTGGGACACCTTCCACCATCCCAGGCTGCTCCAATTCCCAGTGTCCAGCCTGGCCTTGGGCACTGCCAGGGATCCAGGGGCAGCCACAGCTGCTCTGGGAATCTGTGCCAGCCTTCCCCACCCTCACAGGGAGGAATTCCTTCCCAAATTCCTTCCCAAATTCCTTCCCAGATTCCTTCCCAGATTCCCAGCCATCCCTGCCCTCTGGCAGTTTGAAGCCAATCCCTCTTGTCCTGGCACTGCAAGCTCTTGTAAATGGTCATTCTGTGTTTTAGAGGCAGGGATGAGTATCTCACTTTGTGTCCAGAAAAAGGGAAAAGCACTTCATGGAAAACTATTCCTCAACAGGAAAAGAAAAGCATTAATTTTTTTTCTACCCTTTATTTTAATGACAGCCTTTTATATTCTGGGTTATTGCCATTACAATGTGCTGAGCCAGTGGACAGGACATTCAAACCACAGAAAAATGCAGAATGTGTGGAATAACACCACGCTTTCCATAAGTTATTTCACCTCAAAATTCATGAATATCTCCATCTCCCTGATCCTGGCTGGACTGTGCTTATTGGATTTGGGCTGGCTTAGATAGGAATCCGAAAGCTTTGATCAATGTCAGAGCTGCTGTTGCATCTTTAGGACTGGAGATCAAGGGGATGGAGGAACCACAGCTTTGGCAGGATGCAGGGGAGTGGGACAGGGAGCTAAATTAATATAAAATATGTTCACACCTTAACTGCTGTTCCAGCAATTGCTCTGAGCAGGGCACAAACACAAAAAGCAGCTCCCAATTATTTGTGGTGGCTGGGAATGCACATCATTACTGAAATGTGAGCCTTCACCTGTTCTACATTTGCTGAAGAATTTATCAGCACTGACACTTCCCATTTAGGTCAGTCCCAACAGCATCCCTTTGCCTTTCAGAAATCATTTAATAATCAATCTGGGAGCCCTGTTAAACACAAGCTGGGAGTTCATTGTCATCTGGCAAAATCCCAGCCTGCACATTTGGATTTGGCTGTGCTGGAGAAGAAAATTCATCCTTTTGTCCACCAGAGAAGCTCAAAACAGGACAAGTTGCCAATTTTTATATCCAGCCAGAAATGGAGGTAAAAATACCCAGTATCATGCATGAGATGGTTAAAAATCCACTTTTTTTAATGTGAATTGGAAGTCTAGACTGTTCATCTAAAATACTGCAGCTACCACATCAATAAGAGATAAGAGCAATCTCAATCCTTGCCTCCAAATTAATCAATTGCACATTGATCCAATAACAGAGAAAATAATTTTGTAGTCTTTTCCATCTTTTCCTTATCACAAAGGCATCAGCATTTACACCAAATTCAA